>NC_134837.1:203434178-203807940 GCF_004210375.1 Tachypleus tridentatus
GATTGACCGTCAAATTATAACGCTTTCATGGTTGAAAATGCGAACATGTTTTGTGCGACGGGGATGCGAACCCACGACCCTCAGATTACGAGTCGCACGCCTTAACCCACCTGGCCATGTTGGGCCTGCAGGCACTGATGATACATGCAAAACATTACATGGCTTAGATCTTTCTTAATTTTAAAAGTCTGGACCAATATTGCTAAGAGTTATGCATATGTGGGCTTTATAAGTATCTATGTAGTTTTATTGCTACTAATGTTATTGTTAGTTTATGTCTAAGCATAGATGTAGTATAAGTCAGGGGCTCCCAAACTTTGCCAACCAGAGGTGCCTCCTGTTACAAATAGTTTTTATCATGTGTAATTGGTGTATCATATGCATATTTTACCATATTTACAGCTTGATTATAGTTTTAATAAAAGAACTATGAAAAGAAATTTAAATTTAGAAAATTAAAACATTCTTACGACTTATTTAAATGTGAAAAATGATGCTGCTTTGCTGGAACAAACTTGTGAGTTTCTGGGTCAATGTATGATGGTTTCAATCAAAGATATGGCTCCACTTCTATCTCATTTTTCTCCAGTTTTATGTGTTAATCCAACTGGAAATCAACTGTTCTGTTTGTTGTTTTTATTTTTTCTTGCGATCGGCAGGCAACAGTGACTGTTGCACAATGAGTTTAAGTAATTTAATATACGTCAATTACAGTTATTAATTTGGGATTTATATATATGAGTTTTATAATGTCTTCATTTTATTTTATTCGTCACTTTTTTAGTAATTGGTAAATTCATAAATTTGTTGTATTAATGTGCATCACAGTTTGAAAGCCTCTGGTATTAGTCAAGTACTAGTAACAATTACATGTATATTATATATTTCCAACGTGGGTTTGAATCCTGGTCGGATAACATTTTATTTAGTAATTTAATAGAAATAAGTCAAATGATATAGAATATACGGTATGAAGATGGTAAACTTCATTTGACATAATTTTAGATCATTTGGCACCGGACAAAATAATTAGAATCTCATAAAATAAAATAATAATATCAAATCTCCAAATCTCAACGTTTAATTTAATTTAAAATTTTATGGACTAAAATCAAAATTTCATTTTACAAACTCAACTAAGTAGACATTTAAAATAACTGTCGTATGAATAACACTCAAACATACTTATTTCTGTTATTTTTCCCAAATGACTCGTATGCGAGTTGTACAGTGTCAAGCTTTAAAAGTATAATTCAAATTGAATTCAGTTATTAGCATTCCTTAGCTACGTAACTAAAGTTTTAACTTTCAATTACATTACAGTTTATAAATTACAATTACAATGTTTGTTTGTTGTTCGTTTTATTATACTGAACAAAAATTGTAAAAATAAAATATTAAGGATTAACGAGATGCAATTTAAAAGAGGAACGTCGACAAACTATTAGAAATTATAAGGCCTAAAGTTATTATTGTTTGCTTGTTTTACGAATTTTGCGCAAAGCTACTCTAGGGCTATCTGTGCTAGCCGTCTTTAATTTACCAGTGTAAGTCTAGAGGGAAGGCAGCTAGTCATCATCACCCACTACCAACTCTTGGACTACTCTTTTACCAACGAATAGTGGGATTGATCGAAACATTATAACGCCCCCACAGCAGAAAGGGCGAGCATATTAGATGTGATGAGGATTCGAACCCGCGACCCTCGGATTACGAATTGAGCGTCTTAGCCACCTGTCCATGCTCGGCCTAAAATTGTTATTAAAATCAAATTAACTGCAGATACTTTTCCTGCCACATTTCACAAATTTGCTCATATTGTAGCTTAAAATCAGAAGTTTGAAAAAGAATTTTAAAACTTCCAAAAGTCACTGTCGATAAGATTTTTGGTCAATTCTGTAAATCATCAGTTTTAGTGGGCAATGAAAGATAAAATACTTCTTTTCCCTCTTATCATTGAATTTTAGCCCGAGGAGATACAGATTCAAGAGGTAAAAAAAAACAACTTACAGTTAACAGTTAATAATGAACCAGTAGGTGTATCAATTCGTGAAGACATTCATGGGGATGATGTCATGATTGTAAGTGAAGTTTTATGCGTCAAGGACAGAGCAATCAGAGAGAAGAAGGAATAATAAGAATCATTCAGCTATCGTGATAAATTTAACTAGGAAAAATAATTATATGGTGGCAAGAGTTTCCTCCCAAGATGACCATTCTCGTTGAAGATATCAGAAAATATTACATCTTGAGAGAAGAAGCATAAATAATCATGTTTGTTGCAAAATTTGAGTAGACGTAAAAGTATTGAACGAAAAGTGATTTTACCTTACTGTTCATATTTAGGACGGAGGTTTATCGTTGAAAGATATTTATGGGGCATAAGGCAATAAAAGGTGGGAGAAACATAAGTATAGGTAGAAGAATCAAATGTAATACTTGATCGGACAAAATCCTTATGTATGTATAAAAGACAGGGAGATTAAATCCCCAGGAGGTTTCTATTAGGCGTCGTAACAGATTAAGAAGTTGAATGACTTTATGGTTGAGAGTCGTCATCTGGCCTCTTTAAGCTATCACAGTAAGGAAGTTGAATGAGAATGCTGTTGATGCAGAAATTATATTGAAACAGTTGAGACAGGATTTGAAACGTTCTCTTTAGAACCGAAACACTGTCGCTCTTGTTTTAATCAAATTAATGGTAAGATGGTAGCGATGACTCCAAACCAGAAAACTGTTTAGTGTTTAATCTTACAAGTGGCCACAACAGTAATATCACCAGCACGAGTAGGTGAAAGTGATGTTAATTTTTGCAGTTCGTGGACCAGACCATTATACCAGATGCTGTCAAAAGCTCGTTCAAAATCAAGAAGTAACATACAAGAAAGCTTATTATAGTTAAAATGATTGGGGACAGAATTTGACTGTTTTTGAATTTAGTGCAAAGCAACCTAGGGTTATCTGCGCTAGCCGTCCCTAATTTAATAGTGTAAGACTAGAAGGAAGGCAGTTAGTCATCACCACCCACCATCAACTCTTGAGCTACTCTTTTACCAACAAATAGTGAGATTGACTGTCACATTATACCGCCCTCATGGCTGAAAGGACGAACATGTTTGGTGTAATGTGAATTCAAACCCGCGGCCCTCATATTACGAGTCGAGCGCCTTTAACCACCAGAGAATTATAGAAGTTGATTCACAGAAAATAACCATTGAAAAACTGTCTGGTTGCTTGACAAGAGTGAATGACCAGTAATGAGTTTTTTGAACTAAAATCTATTTTAAGATTTCATTGAAAAACTGAAAGAATGATAAGAACTAAGAATTGTTGGAGGAAGTTTATTGCAATCTATCTCAGACGAGGCTCCGATTTCAAATTGTTTTGTTTTGGAATTTCGCACAAAGCTACTCGAAGGCTATCTGTGCTAGCCGTCCCTAATTTAGCAGTGTAAGACTAGAGGGAAGACAGCTAGTCATCACCACCCACCGCCAACTCTTGGGCTACTCTTTTACCAACGAATAGTGGGATTGACCGTCACATTATAACGCTCTCACGGCTGGGAGGGCGAGCATGTTTAGCTCGACGCAGGCGCGAACCCGCGACCCTCGGATTACGAGTCGCACGCCTTACGCGCTCGGCCATGCCAGGCCCCCCGATTTCAAATAATCCGAAATTTTAATTTTAATTTAGAAGGTGATTGAATCTCGATATGCATCGAATTTGTGATAGTTCTCAACACAAATATATTTTAATATAAAACAACAATACAATTTATAATAATGGTTATTCGGTTATAAGAAATAATGATTTATACAGAAACTTAGAAACAATACTTAGTCTTTTATCTGGTCTGGTACTGAACGTTTTATCGACGGTTACTATGAACGAATGAATCTCGAGTTTATGTAAGCACAGTTCGTTTAAAGGCTAGCTAGCTAGCTTTCTATTTCTGGTGTAACCCAGTGGCACAGCGATATGTCTGCAGTCTCACACCGCTAGAAACCGCGTTTTGGTACTTGAGGTGGGCACAGCAGAGATAACCTACTATGTAGCTTTGTTCCTAATTCTAAACAAACAAACAAACTATTCTTGGCTCATCTCACGCTGTTTACAAACTGACTTTTATCCGACAACAATATCTAATGTCCTCGTGGAAATACTAACGCCCGAAGTTATTTCACTGAAATTAAACTGCTTATAATGTTCGAAATATATAAATGTTCCTTGTCAAATATCTAAGTTTTCAGATTAATAAGCGTTAATCACAATCGTAGCTTCCGAGGTTTATAGTATACTAATTGTAGCAAACCGATAGTATATAACACTTCTTCTAGGCGAGTCAATTTATCAACTCTAGGCGAGGTTCTTGAACGTTCAGTTAGCAATAATACTAGTATTATTCGTAATACGTATAGGTAATCGCTAATATTGTACATACAGATATAGTGTATAGTTTTGATTCTTATACTTAAGAATCTCCTACAAATTTAGGGAATAGGTAATACACATTTCACAACACACATTTAACAGTATAAATTACACGCAATTCTAAATATATACATTGAACTAAAACAAACATTGTTGTTAAAATATATATATAATAATAAATCCATTACACCAGAAATCTGTGGAAAATCCAGAACAAAAAAGAAGGGAATCAAATATTGCAAGCAGAAGAATGACCTTCACTATTAAGTAAAGAAATAAGTAAAATTCTATGAAACGCTATTTAAATAACACTTTAAAAAATCACGGTTTAGGCGCTAAAAGCCAGCGAAATTAACATTTTTATAAATAGGTCTAAATATTTCTATAAAGATCAAGTTAACTACGCATTTTTTTCCCCACATTTCTTTCAATTTGTCCATTGCGGCTCGGAATCAGATGAGTATTCAAATAATTTTTCAAATCTATCTTTTGTTTCTCACTAACTTGTGGTTCAATACAGATGAGACAAATGTTACATCTGTTTTATTTTACACACCTCTGATTTTGACCTGCGGTGGATAAACTAAGTGAGGGAGCGGGGACAACTTTCATTGATGAAGTTATAATGTATCACTGAGACACATTTTTACTTCAGTTGAGTTTATTGTCATCACGAATCACATGGTTACGTTATTGTTACTGTACATGTACTAAACTGCTACAGAAATAATATTTAAACAAAATATTTATATAATTAACCATTTAATTTCCAACTCAATGAGAGAAATTGGAATCGTAATAGCAACACCAAATTATCTTGGTTTGAAGTTAGTATTATCAAAAATTGTAGGGGGCTCTTTGCTATTGTGTATTTACCTTTACTACCGCTAGAGGAAAACAAAGTCATGAAATGGCATTACGGTGACTTTTGTTTGGGTGTTTTTATGGCAAAGCCACATTGGACAATCTACTGGGTCTACCGTGGGGAATCGAACTCCTTGATTGTAGCATTGCAAATCCATGAACATACCATGTCTTATCATGGGACTAACTATCATTATGCTTGATAAATGTGATGTCTAAGAGCTTAACAAAAAACATAATTTGATGCTCTTGCAAGTATTTAAAACTTTGCATTAATAAACTACGACCCGGCATGGCCAGGTGGGTTCAGGCGTTCAACTCGTAATCTGAAGGTCGTGGATTCGAATCCCCGTCGCATCAAACATGCTCGCCCGTTCAGCCGTGGGGGCGTTATAAGTGACAATCAATTCCACTATTCGTTGGTAAAAGAGTAGTCCAAGAGTTGGCAGTGGGTGGTGATGACTAGCTGCCTCCCTCTAGTCTTACATTGCTAAATTATGGACGGCTCTCGCGGATAGCCCTCGAGTAGCTTTGCGCGAAATTAGAAAAACAAACGAAAACAATTTAATTGTTTGTTTGTTTTTTAACCCGCGACCATCACATTGCGAGTCGAGTGCCCTAACAATCTGACCATGCCGGGCCAAACAATAAACAAAATCAACTTATCGTACGTTATATTTAATAAACTTTACTTTATTACATATTATTTTAATAGTTTGCTCTCATTATTATTCACAAATATGTTATGTAATTGTAAAATAATTAAATTTCATTTTTTTAGGTTAGCTAGCGAAGACTGTAGTTAAGCACAAATCTACAGAGTGGGATATCTGTGTTATATCCATCACAGGTATCGAATCTCAGTACCTGAAGTCAGAAGTATGCAGCATTGCCACTGAGTGGCAACTAGCAAAGAAATTAAAGAATATTCATCGTTTTAATTAATTTGAAAAAATATTTGAACATTATGTTCAAAACTATTTATATAAAATAAAAATTACTTGGGTGTTGTTTGCTTATAGTGTTCTTTATCAGGAAAGATCTGAACAACATAAAAAATATAGGACGAAGAAATTTTAAAAATCTTTCAAATATAAATCATTATTGTTCTTTTTTGCTTTGATAGAAAAAAAATCATTATTGTTCCATTCTGTTTTTGTAGGAAGATCACCACTGTTCCTTTTTATTTTGATTAAAAAAATCATTACTGTTCTTTTTATTTTGATTGAAAACATCATTATTGTTCCATTTTGTTTTTATATAGAAATCGTTATTGTTCGTTTTTATTCAGATATAAAAATCATTATTGTTCCATTCTGCTTTTTACAGGGAAGTCATTATTGTTCCCTTTTGCTTTGATAGAAAAAAAAATTGTTGTTGAATTCTGTTTTTATAGGGAAATCATTATTGTTCTTTTTTAGTTTGATGAAAAATCAATGTTGTTCCTTTTTATTTTCATAGGCAATCATTATTGTCCATTCTGTTTTTATAGTTAAGTTATTTCGAATTTCGCGCAAAGCTACACGAGGGCTATCTATGATAGCCGTCCCTAATTTAGCAGTGGAAGACAAGAGGAAAGACAGCTAGTCATCATAACCCACCGCCAACTCTTGGGCTACTATTTTACCAACGAATAGTGGGATTGACTGTCACATTATAACGCTCTCACGACTGAAAGGGCGAGCATGTTTGGTGCGGCCGGGATTCGAACTCGCGATTCTCAGATTACGAGTCGAACGCTTTAACTCACCTGGCCATGCCGGGCCGTCTATTTTTATAGGAAATTCATTTTTCCTCATTTTTGTTTTGATAGAAAAATATCATTGTTCTATTCTGTTGTTATAGGGAAATCATTATTGTTTTTTCTTGTTCTGACAGAAAAAAACCTTTATTTTTCCTCTATGTTTGATAAGGAAATAATTGGTGTTCCTTTTTGTTTTGACCGTGTATATAGTTATTGTTCTTTTTTGATTTGATAAAAAAAATGTTTTGCTTTCTGATGCTGAAATTTTAAAATAATCAGTAAACGTGAATAATATATTTCCTTCAGCATGTTTCCTGTATTGTACGGAAAGGTATACAAATATACATTTGTATACATATAAGTCAATTTGCAGGATTATAGTGTCATTTTCATCTCAGTAACAATTTATTTCTGTATCACATTGTATGCTTGCCAGACGAATATGACAGGCTAATATACGTTTGCTACTGTGGAAAACCCAATCTTTGCAGAAAATGAAGCAAAAGCACTCAGTTTATATGAATATGAATGTGTAATCAGATCTACAATATTTTTTATTATATTTTAAAAGCAACCTTATAATTCATCTGGAAAGATAAAGTGATTTGTTCGTATGTAAGAGTTGTTGGAAATCAATTTTCCGTTTTAGAAACTTTGAACATTCTCACAACAAGGAACACGAAGAACAATACACATTAATATATTTGGTTGATACATATACACATTCTGTATCGATTGATTGATATGTAGACACTTGCAAGTAAAGCGTGAGATCAATGTCATTAGGTCAAGTTGACTTTAAGGGTCAGCAAACAGTGAGGTAATACTAACAGAGTAATAAAACAATGAACCGAGTTAAGATCTACATTAAGTACAAAAATCATACAGACCAGTGGTTAAAGTGAAAGACCAATGCATCTGCTCCTACTCCAGCTAATAAAATACCTAATTAACGACTCTCTAATGATATGGAAGAAAAGGCCATTGGAAACTGGAATAATATTATAGGATAACTGAAAGTACTTAAAGGAACTATAAAAAGGAGCATATGCGAGAACTGGTCTTCAATGGACATGATTGAAATTGTGATTAACTCTACACCATCAGGGTTCTGAGAACGATGGATGTGGCGAACATTGTACCTTTTAACGCTAAGTCGTACAGCTCTAGTTGTTGTTAACACAGATAGTAAATTTATCTTTAGTATACACTGTATGCTTGATAAAGTGTTTTCTAAGAGGATGCATCTTGTGAGTTATATAGTGGACTACAACCTTTACCTCTCTATCTCTGTATTATTACTTTAACCACTCATGACAGATATTGAAATAAAGGCTAATGGGATCTTTTGAATTGAATAGTTTGATATTATATTAACATCGGATCCAAATCCAGAGCAAAGCGTACTGACAGACACATTAAAATGACATAAATACAATAGCTGAAGTATTGTACAAACAAATATTTTATAGAAGAAATTTTGAATGCCACAGAAATTTATGGAAAGGTTAAAGTCGTTTTAAATGTTGTGAAATGAAATAATCTACAATCTTTTAAAGTCCACTCTTCACGGAACTCAATTTGTTTCTATTCTCAAGATTCCCAGTTTCACACGAGAGAATTTGAGATTTATCGGCGATGGGGCTTTATCGTTCCAGCTTCCACCACCGTCAGCAGACACTGTTTGAAATTAGGGTAAGGTGGAAGTGTGTTATGTACAATTGATAAAGAACGTAGTTAATAAATATTAATAATATTCATATTAACATTTGTTTGAAACTGTTAATGAGCGGTACATAAACTAATATAATTTAACTAACTTTAGAGATAACTTAGTTACTGATGAAACTTTGTAGTTGACAGCAACTTGCCTGTTGTGGAGACACAAGTGGAGAGGACGACGTTTCGAAAGGCTTCCGCCTTTCGTCTTGAAGACTTGTGTCTCCACAAGAGGCAGTTGCTGTCAATTCCACAAAGTTTCATGAATACTCTGCCCAAACAATCTATCAAAGAAAACTTAAATACTTTCGCTACAAATATTACAAAAAATTCATATCGCGATCTCGGAATAGGCCGTTGGATACAGCAATCTTTGCTTGTAATATAATTTATAGAATATCTCGAAAACTATAAGGTGGATTAAAGATCAACCGCATCGAAAATTATTTAAAACGCTTTTAGAACAAAAATATTCAAAAGGAATGCAGTTGTACTTAACCCTGAAGTTACTGACTTTTTAAATCCCGATATTACCAAATTTGTTTTGGTACAGTTCATAGCTGGTATGGTTCATATAGTGCATGGTATTGAATAAATTCACATATCTTTTAAGATTCTCTCTGTAAAAAAACTGCAAAAAAATGAAGGAATTCGCTCATTTTTATGGGATTCCAGTTCTGATGGTGTATTTTCATATTAATGGTGTAATTCACTATGTGCTATTAGGGACCTTGTAATTAATAAAATTATTAATGCCTCAGCCAATTGGTGCATAATCTGGAAAAATATGTTTAAGAAGCCGATATGAGAAACGTTAGGCTTCTAGTAATTGGCATCATAGTAGTATTAGGCCTAAGCTGATAAGACATATTAAAGTAAAAGTTGAATCAACTAATACTTGATGCCATACAGGCGTTTAGCCTAAACTAATAGGATTTTGATAGTAAAAGCCGAACTGACGAGTACTAGATGCTAATTCGATGTCAGGCCTAAAATGATAAAACGTTTCAGTAAAAATTGAATTGACATGTATTTGGTGTCATATTAATGTTAGGCTTAAACTCATACGACATGTTACGGTAAAAAACAAACAAAAAACTGGCTTACTTTCAATCAAACACAACATATGTTGTAATCAGTCTTTGAAATATATATTTCGAAGTACCAAAATTATACGCTAGCGAAGTTGAAGATTGCCTTTCAGTGGTTAATAAAATAATTATTTGCTGTCCTTCTTTTTAGTTTTTACAGCCAATTTTTATTGGTTTTGTTTGCTTTAGCTTTACCTGATTCATATGAACACAATAATACTTATTTATAGTCCAGTTTTGGTAGATCAATAGTACAATCGTAACATTAATGTTACATTTCAGTTTTGGTTGATCAATGGTAGATCTTCAATATCAAGAAGCTTTCTTGGATTTTTAAAAACAAATTTGGTACGCTGATAGATTTTTCTAACCTACGTTAGGTGTCAAATTTAGGCTAAATAAAAGTCACGTGTGTAAAGTTATTCAACAAAAAACACTCAATTTTAACCAAATAAGTGATGTGAGCTGTGGCCTGAAATGTTTACTGCAGACTCACCTAAGAATGAAGGAGAATCGTTTTTTAGTCGGATTATAAGCGGCAAATTTAGAACAGCAAAGCTACAGGATGAAAGCACGTGCAGATACACAAGTATTGGTTAGGCCAAGCAGCTAGATTAGCAGTTTTTAGACCAACTTTTCAAAATAATTAAACGGGTGGACGGTTATTATTCATCGGTCGTTGCCAACTTTTTAACATAAATTTAATGAATTTTATAAAACTTCTAATTAAAGAGCGTTTACAGTCACGCGATATAAGATAAGCAATTAATGTAAATAATAATGCTTGATACGGCTGTCACGAGTGCATACAGGTTATGGCAAGAAACTGCTTATCTAGATTCCGTGGCGTTGCTATAAAGGAAGTTATTATCACTGTTTTAGAGAGGAAAACTATCACTATATATTTTAAAGAATCTGGTTGGTTCTGTAAAGTATAGATCTGTTCCGAATAATATAGTTGTGATCCTAAAGTGTCACTTTTTTGCTTACTTCGGTTTGTTGGTGTGCATTGACAAAAAGTGATGATATCTGATCAAAAACACATTAGGTGTGAAAAAAGTTGCGAGCAGAAAAGGATTGAGCGTGTGACTTAAAGGAATTAAATTGAAGTTGGAGGCTAAACTTACAGCATTGATAAGAATTCTACAGCAAATATTCATTCATTAGTTAGCTAGACCACGTATTTTGTTTTACCCACAATCATACCCTAAGTTGAACACAAAATGCGGCCTAGATAGCTAACGAATGAATACTTGCCGTTAGATTCTTATCAACGCTTTAAGTATAGCTACTAGTTTGGTCGCCAACTTTGATTTCATTTAGTTAAGTCGCACCACCAATTCGTTTTTGGCCGTACCTAATTCTCACACCTAAGTTAGTTTTGATTTGATAATCATAAAAAAGGGATTTGTACACCGAGTCTGAACTTTCGTTTGTTATACAAAAGTTGGTAGTATTACAGATATTTCAGAAATAAATATCTTGACGTAAGATGCCGATTAAAATATGTGTATTCCTTTTTTAACTTCATTAAAAGTATTGTAGGTAGCGTGTTGCTTAACAGAGGATACAAGTTGACGTAAAGACGTTAATGGGCATGGGCAGGTGAAGCTTCTTTGTTGTCAAGGGAACAGTAACGCTACAGTGCACGCGCACCATTCTAGTTCCTTCCTAGAAATTATTTCATACCCGAATTCCCCATCTGTAAAAATTCTCTTCCATATTTTGCTCAGAGAAGTGCAGTTTAACAAGAAACATTTGAACCTGACTGAAATGAAATACAAATACTTTACTTAAACCTGAAAAACAGCAGCAGCTATTTACACAAATAGATCCATTTAAACATGGGCGATAAGAGTTTTGTTGGTGTACTTATTCAAAAAAGAGAAACAAACCAAGAAGTCTTGTCTCAGTCTTGGAGGGAAGAAACGTTCACGTCACCACACCTAGATTGATTATACTCTACATGTTACTACACTTCTCCCAGGACATACATGTTACACCTCTCCCAGTATGTACGTACATACGAGGGCTGTTCAAAAAATACGCGGACTGTTTGAATTGCGCGGCTCCAGTTGGTTCCAGGGGAATCCGCTTGGTGTCGCTATGTTCGCACAGATCAGCTGATTACGACGCTATTTCCAGATTGCAGATATCTTCATTTGTGTATTAGCTACGCGGTTTTAAGTGAAGTGCGATTTTTTCGTTTGGCGGATTTCAGAATGAATGACCTGAAGAAGCAACGACTTGTTGTGAAATTTTGTGTTAAACTTGGAAAATCTGCGACTGAAACTTTTGCTATGCTTAACACGGCTTACGGTGATGTTGCTATGAAGCGTACGGCATGTTTCAAGTAACATGAACGTTTTAAGGATGGTCGACAGTCCATTGAAGATGATGAGCGTCCTGGACGTCCTTCCACGTCAACTGACGACCCACACGTCGACAAAATCAACACCCTGGTGCGGGCAAATCGACGTCTGACTGTCAGGGAGCTTGCTGAAGAGTGTGGGATATCAGCTGGATCTTGTTACGAGATTTTGACCAAAAAATGGAAGATGCACTGCGTTGCTGCGAAATTCAGCCCTCAGAACTCGTGAGTTTTTGGCCAAACACTCGATCACTGTTTTTCCCCACCCCCCTACTCACCTGACCTTGCTCCTTACGATTTTTTCTTGTTCCCCAAACTCAAAAGACCCTTGAAAGAAAGAAGATTTGAGACGATTCCCGAGATTAAGGCAAATGCGACGAAGGAGCTGGAGGACATTACAAAAGAAGCGTACCAGGACTGTTTCAACAGTGATAAGTGTGTGCGTTGGGGAGGAGAGTACTTTGAAGGGATCCCAGATCTGTAACTTCTAAATAAAGTACATTTTGTTTTATGACGTTAGTCCGCGTATTACTACACGTCTCCCACTACATTCCTGTAATACAATCTAATTTACAAATTATTAAAGATAATTTTGTTCTCTTATACAATTATGTTTCGTTCTACATCTGCTATTAATTAAACATTACATTCCCAGGTCAAGGGTTAGGGTAAAACTGTATTTATTTAACGTCTCAGCCACGCCATTGATTCATCTCTTCAAGAGTTGACCTATTGTTTTTATAATACACTGCTGGACAAAATCTGAAGGCCAATGAACATAATGAAAAAATATGCATTTTTGCGTTGTTAGACTTAACCACTTATTTGAATAGAGCTTCGAAAGATGAAAATAGGAAAAGGGAAAATAAAAATAAAAAACTTTTTTGCATTTAATAGGGAAAATGTGAACACTATGAAATTAGCCTAAATACCAGCTGGTCAAAAGTTTAAGACCATACCTAAAAGAAGTCCTAAACAGGGTAGGAAGTGCCCAACAAGAGGTCTCAGTAGTGAGTTGCATGGCCGTCATTGCGAATAACTTCAAAAATTTGCTTTGGCATGGTCGATATAAGCGTTTGCAGAAGGCTGGCTGGAATGTTATTTCAAGTGGCGAAGATGGCTTTACGAAGATCATGCACTGTTTGGAATTGACGTCCATTTCTATAGACTTCCCTTGCCATCCATCCCCAACCATTTTCAATGAGGTTCAGTTCGGGCTGGATGGTACAAAAGAATCACGTTATTCGCCATGAAAAAGTCCTTTGTCCCGTAAGCATTGTGGATTGCAGCATTGTCCTGCTGAAAGATCCAGTCATTTCCACACAAGTGAGGGCCTTCAGTCATTACGGATGCTCTCTCCAACATGCCAATATAGCCAGCCGCTGTTTGACGCCCTTGTATAACATGAAGCTCCATTGTTCCATGGCAGGAGAAAGCACCCCAGATAATGATGGAACCTCCTCCACTGTGTCGTGTAGAAAATGTCTCCGGTGGGATATCCTTATCTTGCCAGTAACGTTGGAAGCCATCTGGACCATCTAGGTTAAATTTTTACTCATCAGAGAACAAAATCTTCTTCCACTTTTCTACGTCCCATGTTTGGTGCTTCTCAGCAAAGTTTAACTGAACTGTTTCGTGGTGTGGAAGGAGGCGTGGCCTTTGAAGACGTTTACAGTTTTTAAAGCCTTTTTCTCATAGATGCCATCTTGTTGTTCTTGAGCTGCATTCTGCGTCCGTAAGGGCCTTAATCTGATTCGACGATCGGCTGGTGTCTTGACGTACAACCCGTCGAATCCTCCTGTTCAACGCCGTCGAAATTTTCTTGGGCCGACCACTTGAAATTCTCGTTTCGTATCCCTCAGGGCCTTTTAAGAAATTTGCGACAGCAGTTTTACTACGCCCAATCTCACCAGCAATGGCACGTTGAGAGAGACCTTGTTTTGCAACTCGACAATTCTGCCACGTTCAAACTCTGTCAACTTTTTAGCCTTTGCCATGTTTTTACCCAATGTTACACAGGAGATGTCAGTGGGAGATATTGACAACGCTAATGTTTGAACACAAATGACTAAATTTCGTTACGTGTTTACTGATTAACGCTTCGTTTCAGTATGGTCTTAAACTTTTGACCAGCTAGTATTCAGGCAAATTTCACAGTGTTTGCATTTTCCCTATTAAATGCTAAAAAAGTTTTTTTATGAAGTTCTACTCAAATAAGTGGTTAAGTTTAACAACGCAAAATGCATATATATTTTTTTTAATGTTCATTGACCTTTAGATTTTGGCCAGCAGTGTATATACTTATGGTGTTTGTAGGTTGGTCTACATTATTCCTATGCGGCTGAACCACTTGATTATTTGTTTCTCAATGTATTGACTGATTAGGGTTTTCTAACTATTTGTTTAAACTCTACGAGTATACTTTTTCTTTATCTTGTCTCTTCTAGCTTTGTTATCAGTTTTATGTGATAATGAAGTTATTACTTTTTCTCAATTAGAAAGCGTTTAAATTTTAATACAGTCTTTGCTCCCTCATATCTTATGAACAATAACAACGATCAGGGATAGCTCTAACAGCGATTGAGACAAGTAGTCGGTTTATGTATTTAATTTTAGGAATAAACTCATCTAGGTCTTTTGCTAATTTTTTTTCGTTGCTTTTCTCTGAAACGAATACAGTAAAAGAACTCATTTGAGTCTCCTTTCTAACAGTTAGGTTTCTTGAGAGGTAAAAAATATTTCAAGACATATTTTCAAAGATATAAAGCTAGTAAGACTTCCAACTTTACCAGCTATATTTCATTGAATCCTGCTTTCCTTTCTTCATCTTAGTTCGTCCATTACAAGTCGGACACCTTTTTATTATTTTTTTTATATTGGTTAACAATCTATCGGAAAAGCGAATAATAAAATTTGAGCGGAAAGCAGATATTTTAGATAAAAAGACGGTTAGATGAAACTCTGTTTTTTTTTCTTATAGCAAAGCCATATCGGGCTATCTCTTGAGCCTACCGAGGGAAATCGAACACCTAATTTTAGCGTTGTAAATCCGGAGACATACCGCTGTACTAGCGTGGGCTAGATAAATTATGTTGTTTTAAATAATTTTACTTCTAATTTCTGGAAACAAATTCTTCAATACATTGTAATCTGGTTTGGTGTGGTGAAGAAAAATGTGAAATATACATTGTCGTGAACTTTTCTACGATAAATGAAGAGGCAGTTGTAACCGAATAATAATAATATTTTAACGTACCGACAATGCTTGATAGGCCTGGCATGGCCAAGCGCGTAAGGCGTAATCCGAGGGTCGCGGGTTCGTGCCCGCGTCGCGCCAAACATGCTCGCCCTCCCAGCCGTGGGGGCGTTATAATGTTATGGTCAATCCCCCTATTCGTTGGTAAAAGAGTAGCCCAAGAGTTGGCGGTAGGTGGTGATGACTAGCTGCCTTCCCTCTAGTCTTACACTGCTAAAGTTGGGACGGCTCGGTGCAGTGGGCTAACAACCTACTCACTTAAATACCTGTTGATGAATCCGCAAGCGATTGCGGCCCTATGTTCCTTGATGGAATCTAATGGTGATAACTAACTAATGCTTGATAACCAGCCATGATATGCAAATGTTGTAAAGTAAACGTTTCTTTAATTTAATATAATAATATATCTTTATTTATATTACTTTTATAAAATATATTATAGGTTTTCATTACTTATGCGTTCATGATGAACAAATATTCTTAACTTGGAACTGTGCTTATCCTGCCCTCAGGATGTGTCTCAAGCGTTTGTAGGCAGGGCCCAAAACTTATTTTCTGAGTTTGATTTTAAGGACTTGACCGACACATTGCTTGTATGTATAGGGAAATACAGAAGGTTGAATACCTTGTATCAAAACAATTTTCAAAATGCAAATCAGAAAGTTACTTAGCACAGCCAATCTAAAGTCGAAGTGGAACGATTTATATCAGAGGTACATTTTGATATTGTATGACATTTATAGGTTGTGCTATAAACAAAACTTCATAATTTATGGGAAGAGCATGTAATAGTTCTTTTTGACGCAAAATATTCACGCACTCAGGTAATAAAGATGTGACCACACCTGGGACATAGTATTTCCAAAATAGAATATCCCTTGTACTAAATGACATTACGTAAAATGAAATGTGGATTAACTTGGAAAGTGGGATACCTAGAGCATCTACAAAAAGATCTGTAACAAGTCATACTACAATCATGGTACGCAAAGTGCACTGTTTGTAACAGGTTAGACTCCACAAACACAAAGTTCAGTGACAAAAGCTGTCCGTGTTACCAAGGCTGCAGTACGAAACATAATTAGATTAAAATAGACCAACTACACTAGCACATAGTAGCACAAAGGGCCTTATTGATGTATTTATACCTAAAATAGACCTGGTACACTAGTAGATAGAAATACAAAGGGTCTTACTGAAGTGTTTACACTCCATTAGACTAAAATAGACCAACTACACTAGCACATAGTAGCACAAAGGGTCTTATTGATGTATTTATACCTAAAATAGACCTGGTACACTAGTAGATAGTAGCACAAAGGTTCTTACTGAAGTGTTTGTACCAAGTATGTTTGTTAAGTCTTTAGAATATTGGAGAACAATGTATATTTGTTGACTCTTTAGAATGTTTCAGAACAAAGTGTGTTTGTTATCTCTTTAGAATATTACAGAACGAAGAATATTTGCCACCTATAGCAATATTATATAACAAGTTATGTTTGTTAATTCATTAGAATATTGTAGAACAAAATATGTTTGTTAATTTCATTAGAATATTACAAAATAAAGTATGTTTGTTAACCCATTAGAATATGTGTGTTTTTCCTAAAGCAAAGCCACAAAGGGCTATCTGCTCAGCCCACCGAGGAGAATCGAGCCCCTGATTTTACCGTTGTAAATCCGGAGATATATTGCTTTACTAGCGGGGGGCCCCATTAGAATATTACAGAACGAAGAATGTTTGTTAACTCTTTAGAATATTGCAGAACGAAGAATGTTGACTCTTTAGAATAATACAGAACAAAGAATGTTTGTTAACTTATTAGAACATTGTTGAACAAAGTATTTTCGTTAACCCATTAGAATATTACAGAACAAAGTGTGTTTGTTAACTCTTTAAAATATTACAGAACAAAGTATGTTTGTTACCTCGTAGAATAGTAGAGAACAAAGTATGTTTCTTAACTCTTTAAAATATTGTAAACAAAATAGGTTTGTTAACTCATTAGAATATTACAGAACAAAGTACGTTTGTTAACTTTTTAGAATATTGTAACAAAATATATGTTTTTAATTCATTAGAATATTACAGAACAACGTATTTTTGCTAACTCATTGTAATATTAGAGAACAAAGTGTGTTTGTTAACTCTTTAGAATATTACAGAACAAAGTATGTTTGTTAACTTTTTAGAACATTGTAACAAAATATGTTTTTAATTCATTAGAATATTACAGAACAACGTATTTTTGCTAACTCATTGTAATATTACAGAACAAAGTGTGTTTGTTAACTCTTTAGAATATTACAGAACAAAGTATGTTTGTTACCTCGTAGAATAGTAGAGAACAAAGTATGTTTCTTAACTCTTTAAAATATTGTAAACAAAATAGGTTTGTTAACTCATTAGAATATTACAGAACAAAGTACGTTTGTTAACTTTTTAGAATATTGTAACAAAATATATGTTTTTAATTCATTGTAATATTACAGAACAACGTATTTTTGCTAACTCATTGTAATATTACAGAACAAAGTATGTTTGTTGACGCTCATTAACAGTTTAATTATTCTTAATATAGACATGAGTTACTTACTAATAAACAGTCCCCACGCTAGTACAGCGGTAAGTCTACGGATTTACAATGCTAAACTCAGGGGTTTGATTCCTCGGGGGGTCTCGCTAGATAGCTCACTGTGGCTTTACTGTAAGAGAACATACAGACATAAGTTAGTCCGTAACAGTTTAATTATTCTTATTATATAGTTGTTTACGAGCTGTATAATTATTATTCTTTATAACTGTATATAGTAGTTTGAGATGTATTTAATTATTTATAATATAGATACGTGTAACAACCAGTTTAATTGTTTTCACATGCAGTTGATACACTTATTTGGAACATTTTAAGGTGTTTCACATAGAAGAAAAACATTTTAACTTTTACTTGGTTTGATAGATATATGGTAAAATTATAATACACTGTAACGTTTAGATTCGTGAATTTTTAAAATATCATGTACACACACACATACACATAAAAGGGACTAATATAGTAGAAGTTACGATTGAAAGGTCAAATGTTGGCCTGAAGGGTTGTCATAAATAATACCACGTAAGCTGTAAATACTTTTTTTTTATCACATTATTTTTTATTTTCTCCATTTGTAACTTAAAATTAGAGGATGTAAAATGACATTTCATATTTTTATATTTTGTTTTTCACAAATATTGTAGTCTATATATTGTTTAAAATATTTTGAAATACGTGAGAAAAATGGTGCAGAATAGCAAGCAACATGTCGCCTAGAGATAAAGAAACAAGAAGAAAAGCCAACATATGCTGACAGAATTTGACACATTTCTTTCATTTTACAGTGTTCAAGAACTTTTGAACACATTATATGACAACAAGAAGTAAAACACCTTTCTTGTTATTTGTTGCACCTACTCTTATGTTTGAAAAGTGCTTATTGCAATAAAATTATTAAGAACTATTTGGACCGGTATAATTAACGTGATTAAAAATACAGTTAATTATATATGTATGTATTTAAGTCATTCTTTATGGGTATTCATAAGGACAAGTTACTATCTGCGGATCAGCGGTAACTTTGAATGTTTATAACAGTAAAACTCGATGTTTGATCCCTATGGTAGGAACAAAATATAGATATTATTATTTAGGTTTTTGCTGATCAGCAAATAAACAAAGTCGATAAATATATTTTTTAGTTTAAGTATGTTAACAGTATCAGATAAAGAGAAGCAAACAACTTATGTCACTAACTGTTTAAAAAAGTTAAAACTAGAAAATTCGTTAAATAAATGACGGTAGCAGATTTGATCGATATAGATTTAATTATACTTATCCCATCTGTTTCCCAGTTCGAAAAGTCAGTGTTTTTCTTGTATTTTTTATCATATGAAATGAAACAATTGTATTTTGTACAATCATTAGTTATTAAACTTGACGAAGAGCTCTGTTTAGCATAGCATGAACTTCAAGAAGTTAACTTGACGAATTACCATATGTAGGAAAGCTGCTAACAATAGTTCCAGGATTATTTGAAAAACAAAAACTAGCAACAAACAAGAAGCTAACCCCACGAATTACCACATGCAGGAAAGCTACTAACAATAGTTCCAGGATTATTTGAAAAACCAAAACTAACAACAAACAAGAAGCTAACCCCACGAATTACCACATGCAGGAAAGCTACTAACAATAGTTCCAGGATTATTTGAAAAACCAAAACTAACAACAAACAAGAAGCTAACCCCACGAATTACTACATGTAGGAAAGCTACTAACAATAGTTCCAGGACTATTTGAGAAATAACAACAAACAAACTTAAATTGTAGTGACATTTAACTCGAAAAATTTACTGTTGTTTTATACGATTTTATTGCAAATACAATGTAACCAATAAATACGATTTTTGCTTCACATACACACAAAAAGAAAATATTAGACGAATTTGACTTAAAAATGCCTCTTTAGTAGACGTTATAAATCATAGCATTCAAAACTATTTAAACAAAAAGTCTTTTCTTCACAACCTAGTTTGAAAATTGCTAAATAGTGCATTTCTTAGGCCTGTCAAGAAACATATGCGAATGTTATCTTTCATATTTTCTTGAACAATGAAGTAAAATAACGTATACGGACATAAACATCGGAGTTGGGTAAGAAGTGTGTTTGGTGACTGGAAATGTGCACCCCACTGTACCTTAATCCATTTGTAAACACGTTAAAACAGATGTTAAAATGTATCATATCAAGACACACACTTCATATACAAACCAACAAAACGACACAATTTTGGTTTCAAAGTGAATTAAATCGTCAGTAAAATATTCTGTATGAACATAGTAATGTCATCAAGCGAAAGCTAAAAAACTATTTTGTAAGAAATTGTGTGTTGAACGTATAAGTAACCTTGTAAATAAAGAGGTACTGGAGTTTGTAGTTTCATTCAGATTGACTTGTGTGATGTAAGTATATATGAATTTTTAAAACACGGGTTTATTTCTGTACAACGTTTCGTCTCTGATGGTAAGACATGATTGCAAACGACACTCAAGATAGAAGTACGTTCAAAGTACAAATACATTCAATCAAATTTAAATTAGTTAATTAGATGCATTTACTATAGTGCAGATCGAAAGAATCCGTTGGCCCACAAATAGCCGTTTTAAAACGTCACATTATTCGTAATTAAATGGCCATATTAGAAACGTTTTTTAAGACTTTAATCTGTTGTGTTTTGAAACAAACCCAATTACATGATGTTTCTCCCGTCTGTTTAGTGGGACAAGAATGTCATGTGAAACTCTCACTACCCCTTTTAATAGATGTAAAAAATACAGAAGCTGATGTCATCGCTCATAAAGGTCACACGTTCGTGTAGAGGCCAGAGGTCAGCAACTAACTATTTGGCTAAGGACACGTTTGACCTACATTGAAAGTGTAAATGGTGATGGATAGATGACCTTCGTGCCAGACTTTAGTTGATGTTGACTGGAAAACAGAAACCGAAGAACAAAATAAAGGTAGGCTTAACAACTTTTAAGGTTTAGTCTGCTAGTGGTACATCGGATTTTTTTCTATTGATATCTTTTTGATAAAGTGTAATGAGAACATGTCTCTACCCTCTAGTCTGTTAGTGGTATACCGGATATCTGTCAATTGACATCCACTTGATAAACTGTAATGAGAACATGTCTTTACTGTCTAATCTTTTAGTAATATATCGTATGTCTGTTTGTTGACATACATTTGATAAATTGTAATGAGAACATGTCTCTACTGTCTAGTTTGTTAGTGATGTATCGTGTGTCTGTTTGTTGACATACACTTGATAAATTGTAATGAGAACATGTCTCTACTGTCTAATTTGTTAGTGATATACCAGATATCTGTCTAGTGACATCCACTTGATAAACTGTAATGAGAACACGATTTCTCTATTTATTCTACTTGATGGTGTATTAACCGTAAGGGGTAAAAGTACAGACGTGTATAACAAAAACTATATTATTCCCAAGGGTTCCAGTTGATTTTACGAGACTTTCAGAAACTCCGAGAAAGTTATGTGGGATGTGAATTTAGAATAATTCATTTCCTTTATTTTGTAAGAAGCCCAGTTAACAATAACTGGTTGAAAATTGTCAATGACTGTCACTCTTACTAAACTAAATTCTCAACTTTTATGGGAACTAATCTCACCTTTTTTTATGGATCGTACAAATGGTTTTCTTTGAATTTCCCGCAAAGATACATGAGGGCTATCCGCACTAGTAACTTTGTGGCTACACGAGGGTTGTCTGAGCTAGCAGTCCCTAACGTAGTAGTGAAAAACTAGGGGGAGAAGCTAGTCATCATCACTCAGCGCTAACTACACTTGTGGTACTCTTTTTACCACGAATATTAGGATCGATCGTCACGTTATGACGCGCCTACAGCTGGAAGGACGATTGTGTTTGGCGGGAAAAGGATTCGAACACGCGAGTCCAGCGTATTCACCACCTGGCAATATCGAGTCAGAACTTAATTTATTCCGAGTAACTTTCTCTACCCAAAAGAATTACACCATTTGCTTTACCTAATTTGACCATAACTATTTTTTTATTTTGATTTAAATGGTCAATGTACTATTTAGTTGAACATAACGTACTTTTATACAATCAGAAATAAGTTCATACCGCCTCCTGTAACAATGCTATCGATGCTTGCGAACGAGAGTATGTTGATTGAACCATGTGTCGATTATAGCAACGTACAAATAGCATATGAAGCATAAAACAGGTAATACATATATATATGTAGAAAGGGAGCTGTTGGTGTGAAGATCATTGACATTCTATACAGTTCCAATAACATGAGTTTGGCGATCAAGACGCTTAAACGAATAAAGGCTGCAGGAAATCTCTGCATACGAATGGAAGATTGTTGAAATATTTTAACTTTTTTGCGATTTCCACCTGAAGATTGCAATAAAAGCTTATGTTTGTTTTTTGAATTTCGCGCAAAGCTACACGAGGGCTATCTGCGCTAGCCGTCCCTAATTTAGCAGTGTAAGACTAGAGGGAAGGCAGCTAGTCATTACCACCCACCGCCAACTCTTGGGCTACTCTTTTACCAACGAATAGTGGGATTAACCGAAAATTATAACGCCCCCACGACTGAAAGAATGAGCATGTTTGGTGCGACAAGGATTCGAACCCACGACCCACAGATTACTAGTCGAACGCCTTAACTCACCTGCCCAAGAAAAGCTTATGATAATATCTGTGTATTTTGTCGTGTTCCATGTTTTTGGTTTCAAGGAAGACAGTAAGGAAGTAAACCACTATAAAACAGAAAGAGAGGACCTGCCTGGTACATATAGGTCAAGTGACTTGTGCTAGTAACCTATTGGCGTGAAGACTGACACGTGCCATAAGAAGAAATATAGGAGGTAACAGAATTATCAAGATAACTTGTTTATAAAGGACAGCAACAATCTGAGTCGAACGAGCGCCCATCTTTAATATATTAATTTTTTTTTTTACTGAAAATAATTTATGATAACAGTGATGGATAAAGAAGATAGAATATAGTGCCTGGAAATCTTGCATCAGTAGCGTTTATATGATTTATTTTGTATGTGGGCAATGCAAAGGACTGGCTTGTGGGAATGAAAACATAACACTTTGATTTCATTGGGAGTAAAACAAAACTCATGAAACATTAAATCCTGTTATCTCAAAGGAAAAAAGATGAATATTTGTAATGAAGCCCCGTGAACCTTAGTGCTGATAAACTCAATGGTTT
This sequence comes from Tachypleus tridentatus, assembly GCF_004210375.1. Classification (NCBI taxonomy): domain Eukaryota; kingdom Metazoa; phylum Arthropoda; class Merostomata; order Xiphosura; family Limulidae; genus Tachypleus; species Tachypleus tridentatus. The sequence goes on from NC_134837.1 coordinate 203,457,476, forward strand.
GATGAATATTTGTGTAGAAGTTCCCATGAATCTTAGTGTTGATAAACTCAATGGTTTGATGAATATTTGTGTAGAAGTTCCCATGAATCTTAGTGTTGATAAAGACATTGGTTTGATGAATACTTATAAAGAAGCCTGCATGAACCTTAATGTTGGTAAAGACAATGGTTTGATGAATACTTATAAAGAAGCTTGCATGAGTCTTAGTGCTGATAAAGACAATGGTTTGATGAATATTTGTAAGAAAAAAGCACCCACGAACCTTAATGTTGGTAAAGACGATGGTTTTAAATGGACAATAACCTCATTAACTTGTTATATACCGTTCAGTCTGAAAATTACTTTGGGCTAAGCCTGATATTCCTATCCTGCTACTTGTCCTCCTTAGTCACTGGCTTATGTTATTTATTTAAGTTCTGGGCCTGGCATGGCCAGGTGGTTAGGGCGCTTGATTCATAATCTCCGCGACACCCATAATGCTCGCCAATTTCAGACATGGGAGCGTTATTATGTGACAGTCAATTCCGCTATTTATTGGCAAAAGTTGGTGGTGGGTTGTGCTACATTCCCTTTAGTCTTACGCTACTGATTTAGGGACGACTAGCGCAGATAGTCCTCGTGTAGCTTTGCGCAAAATTAAAAGACCCAACAAACCTAAGTTCTGCAATACGTTGAGGTAGCTACTTACTTGAAGTAGTTCCTGAAGGTTTTACAGTCAGAGAAGGTATAGTTGTTAACGAAGTAAGTTCTTCTGTTCCATGCGTAGTGGTTCATGGTGATCGAGGTTTGATCAGTTTTTTTTTTTTTACTTCTTTCACGTTGTTACAATTTATCTATAATAGTTTTTCGATGGTGTCTCAAATCGGCCCCGCATGGCCAAGCGTGTTAAGGCGTGCGACTCGTGGGGGCGTTATAATGTGACGATCAATCCCGTCGGTAAAAGAGTAGCGCAAGAGTTTGCGGTGGGTGATGATAACTAGCTGCCTTCCCTCTAATCTTACACTGTTAAAGTAAGGACGGCTAGCGCAGAAAGTCCTCGAGTAGCTTTGTGCAAAATTCAAAAAACAAAACACACAAACAAACAAATTTTCTGAAATTAAAATAAGTTTTGTTCGTTATTCTTTAAATATTATGCCTTTCTTTTCACTTTTCTCTTAAGTTCCTGACTTCATCTTAATGCTATTTTAATATTATCTTTCTCTCTCTTTTGTGTTGGTCTCCTTTCCACTGTTGTATAATTTACAGCAAATTTCCAATCTTTTTTTGAGTACATTTCACCATTATTAGCATCTAGTCTTGTTTCTTTTATTTTTTATCCAAACAACCCACTTCTAACACCAGTGTTGTAAAAATTTCTATTGTTGGGTTAATAAAGATAATGCGACGTTATCCATTGTATTGATATTAGTGAAGAAATATATATCTTGTACTGATACACATGTATGTTTTCTTATAGCAAAGCTACATTGGGCTATCTGCTAAGTCCACCGAGGGGAATCGAGTCCCTGATTTTTGGGTTGTACTGATATTAATATATACATACATCTTTTGTTTTATATATGGATACCGGTTGGAGACGTGTACTTGATGTTCTGGTATTCTGCTTCAGTTGTATGTTAGTAACAGGTTATTAATGTTTTCTATTTCATTTTATTTTATTAGGTGCTGGAACATCACATAAAGAAATGAGTATCTTGTTTTTATTTTCGTCACTTCTTCTTCTTCATCCTTTTTCTTGTCAAGATGAAGGAAACAAAGATCGTGGAGTTCTTATAGAAGAAAATACTTTTCCTAGTGGTTTACTAACCAAAGATAGTTTTATTAGAAAGGACAACGGAACAAGTGAAGGTTATTACTTGCATCCGGTTCCCGTTAGGCGGCGCCAAAGAAAACGTCTTCGTGTTCAAAAAGCTTCTGACGAAATTATTTCTCCTGACCTTCTGAAACCAGGACAAGTCAAACCGTCACAAGAGACTTCAACGAGCCAAGGTTCTCAGAACCCCCAACAGTACATAGACGTGACTCCACGAGGAAATCACAGACAAGTATACAGAAATAACAATAACGTGTCACGGCAACACACTGAAAAGTCTAGACATCACAGACAACATTTGGAAAGTGAAGGATATGATGGAAGATATTTTTACAGTAATTGTTTTTATGTCTTTCATCAGTAAAGTTATTACAAGAATAAAATATAACATCATATTAAAATGGTGTTACAATAACACCTACAACATATTATTAAAGTAATAATACAATAATAACTGTAACACTGTATTAGAGTGATGGTACAACAACACCTACAACATTTTGTTAAAGTGAAGGTACAATAACAACTACAACACTGTATTAAAGTGATGATACAATAACATTTACAACAGTGTATTAAAGTGATGATACAATAACATCTACATCACTATATTAGAGTGATGACACAATAACACATGCAAATAAAGTGTCCAACTAACGAACCAATTCATTGTATTTATTATAAGTAAGAATAATATATATCAGATAAGTATGGTTGATTTATGGGTCCACTTTTAATTCTAATATGTGTATTAGTTTTCTTTGAATAAAAATAAATATTAACCTTTGTATCCATAACACGTTTTTGTTTAAATGAAAAATTGTAGCGTTGTGTTCAATAAAGGCCTTACTTATGGGGATTAGAGTTAAGAAATAAGCATGGGGAATAGTGCATTGTTTAATGTCAGTCTTTTCGTAGTTTCTTTAGACTGTGGTGCAACTGCCATGACCATCACTGCCCGTAGTCCAGATCCCTTTCGTGGAAGAATTTTCATCAAGGACCATGGTCAAAAACCTGAATGCCAGATGACCGGAGGAGATGAGTTTGCGGGTTCACTGACCATTTCATACAACAATCCAAACTGTGGCATAGTTGATTTGGTAAGTTATACATTTTACCATTGAAACTTTGTAGAGTGGATGACAACTGCCTGTTGTAAAGACAGAAGTGTAGAGGACGACGTTTTGAAAGTCTTCTGCCTTTCTTCTTCAGGTCAGTGTGTGTGTGTGTAGGTGTTGTCGGTCTTTTATACACCTTAAGTCGTCCTCTACACTTGTGTCTCCACAACAGGCAGTTGTCATCCACTTTACAAAGTTTTATCATGAATACTCTGCCTAAACAATCTATCAAAGGATTTTATTGTTATAATAATTATGCATGCTTTACCAGATCGATGACCACACAGTAAAGCTACAATAAGATGGGAAGGGAGACTTTGGAGACTTTGATAATTCAGATTTACTTTTTAGTTTTAGTTTTGTTACGTATGTATATTATTTTACAATAATGCTGACAGTGCTTTGTTGTTGTAATTATCAATTCCTCCTTTTTATAAACTTAATCGTAAACAATGCTCTTTTATAAATCTTAAAATATCAAAGTACACTTCATAAATTCCTTTTTCTATTTTATGTTTCGAAAACATAGAATTCACTCGAGATAAGCCCATTTTTCCAAAAATACCTTTAATCTAGGCCTTGAATAATTGAAATTTCAGGCTTAGTTCCACCATTCATAGTCATACGTTGACATTGATTATTGTATTCATTCTATACACCAAAGTCCTCGCTAAGTCTTTAGTTTACCATGAAATAAGAAGACAAATATTTGAAAATGTGACGAATTTGATTAGTAATTGAGCTTTAAACTTTTTAAATTAAAATACATAGTATTTTTTATTTGTGGTACACAACTATTACCATTTTTACTGGTTTCCCAGGGTAACGGTACTTTGATGACAAAGGTTGTTATCCAACGTCACTCACAGATTATGATGAAGGACGACGTATCTTACAAGTTGTTATGTTCTTTTGATACCAAAGATACTATCGTAACCAACAGCATAGCTGTAGAGTAAGTTGCTTTCACCATCTAGCGAACATTTTTTATTGTATTATATTTAATATATGTTATTATGAAAGGATGAAAGCCCAGTTTGTCAGAACGACGAAGTAGATAAAAATTTATTTAGGAAGCGTCTACAGTAGAAAAGGACAACGCTGGTTAGCCCTAAAATCTTATTTAATTAATAGAAGTTATTATTTAAATGTTGAAACTTTTAAAGTATACTATAATATAATCACAGTTTTGTTTAGATTGTAAACATGGGTGGATAATTTAAAATAGTACCTGATATAAAACTCGATTCAGTATTTTTAACGATCTTTAATTAATTAATTAATAAGATAGTATAAGTTTTATTAATTCTTTTATTCAGTCTTACTGTCAGGCCCGGCATGGCCAAGCGCGTAAGGCGTGCGACTCGAAATCTGAGGGTCGCGGGTTCGCATCCCCGTCGCGCCAAACATGCTCGCCCTTTCAGCCGTGGGGGCGTTATAAAGTTACGGTTAATCCCACTTTTCGTTGGTAAAAGAGTAGCCCAAGAGTTGGCGGTGGGTGGTGATGACTAGCTGCCTTCCCTCTAGTCTTTCACTGCTAAATTAGGGACGGCTAGCACAGATAGCCCTCGAGTAGCTTTGTGCGAAATTCCAAAAACAAACAGTCTTACTGTCATTGAAAAAATTACCTTAAGTATTTTCACTGGTTATTTCATAGTTTTTATTTAGTTATTGTATTCAATACCACATTTTTTAAATCATTTAAAAACCTGACCCATGCCATTTAGCAGAAATAAATACAATGTAGTTATGGTGATACTAATATCATTATATTGTATGATTTTATCATTACACCGCCCTGCATAGTTTTTGCTGACTTGAAAGTAACAACTGTTTATGTTGGAAAGAAGTATATTGAATCCGAAAATAACTTTAGTTTTTTTAGTGTCAGGCCAGGTTTTCCCACAAAACTCTGAAAATGAAATTATAAATTTCATTTATTTTTTATCATTAATTATTCTATATTCATACTTTCAATATATTAATTATACTTGCAGTAATAAATAGTTTGTGTTGTTTTTTTAGATTGAATTTTGAAATTCAATTGCAATAAGTATAGTGGTATAATGGATCGTAGAAAATGCAGGTGTAGTCCAAATATATTCTGTTGTATCTGTGGCAGTTTTGCAACTGAAAAGCAAAAACTAAAATTAATGACTTTGTGAAAAGCGCCTACTTTCTATATATTATAATCGGTTTGTAGCAGAGGTAATCAGTTATTTTGCATTTAGATACGATGAAAATTTACTATACTAGTGATTTTTTAAGTGTAATATGTGAAATATTTAGACATGATAGAGAAAAAAGGAGGCCATTTACGAATTCAGGGCCATCGAATTAACTATAACCAGGTCTTAAAACTAAATCAGCAGGAAAAAGTTTCCAGATGTAGGTTAGTGTTATAGAACATTTTAAACTTTAGCCAGACATATTCAGATATTAGTTTTCTAAATTTCTCTGTGTTGGTGTTATGCATGTAGTTGCGATATCTATAGTTATAAAAGCTGGATGTGGCTGTTTGTCTGTCACACAAAAAATTCAAACTTCTGATCATCAAGAAACTTCTAGAGGTTCTTGGGTATACCCTTACAAGAAATTTCTTAGGGGTTCGTGTGCTTCACAAGAGTTCCAAGGTCCCCATCTTTAGTCATTTTTACAGTTGCGACATCCATTTTAAATGAAGCTTCTAAATAATACAATAAGTTTTAGTTTAAATTTCTTTTCTTTTAAGACAAGAGTTAAAGAGTAACGAGAAGAGATTGTTGTTTTGTTTGTTGTTAAGCAACACAATATATTATCTATACTGTATCCACCAAGACAATATATTATCTATACTGTGTCCACCAAGACAATATATTATCTATACTGTGTCCACCAATACAATATATTATCTATACTGTGTCCACCAACACAATATATTATCTGTACTGTGTCAACCAACACGATATATTATCTATACTGTGTCCACCAACACGATATATTATCTATACTGTGCCCACCAACACCATATATTATTTGTACTGTGTCCACCAATACAATAGATTATCTATACTGTGTCCACCAACACAATATATTATCTATACTCTGTTCACCACGAATACTGAAACCCAGTTTTTAGCTTAATAAGCCTACAGACTTACTGTTGCAGGTTTATAATAATAATAATAATTGCTTTCTAGTGGGTAAACTCTAACAGACCAAAGTTTATCTTGTAAATTAATATGAGACACGAAATCATAACATCAACCATATACGATTAACATATTTCGTATTTCGAAATAATAACTTAAACATACGCTTTACCTAAACATATTAAAAGTATGATGAATCTTCTTCATAAACAATATTTGCAGTTTACTTTCCATCTACCAATAAAAATTTTGAGGTGATCCCGTCCTTGAACATCCTACATCTCATTGACCATGATAAAAACATGGCTGTTTGAGAAACAACCCAATAAGTTTCATACTTTGACCTTCAATAAATTTGGAATGTTCAACATTGTATAAAGTGTCAACCTGCGATGATATGCTTCCTCACAGATAGTTTCGAACTAGAATTATTTCAAGCTTCCACTCTATATGAAGGACACGAATTTTTATGTTTTGCCGGCTGCCTAGTTTTTGATTTACTAATTCAAATATTATGTATTTTCTGTTTCAAAATCTATTCTTCCCCTTTGATTGCTGGTCAGTTGGTTGGTAATGTTCTCATTAAATATCATTCTAAGATTAAACTTATATTTTATCCATGTTCTAAAGATGGATTTTATATTATTTTCTATGTTAATTAGAGGAGAAGTTTATACTTCTTGGATTGCAGAGACCGCCCCAACTCCTGGCGTCCGATTACGAATAATAGACATGAAGGGTAATGATGTGACGTCAGCAAAAATAGGGGACGAGCTATTTCTGTTGGTAGAAATTCTAGATGAAAGTAGGAAACTTTTTAAAAATTAAATTAAGTGTTAATAAATGAAAACTATTACTTAATATTTGTTGTGTTTCCTATGTGAAAATGTTACCTATAATGTGTTGTATGAGTGTGAAAATGTTACGCATGATGTGTTGTATGAGTGTGAAAATGTTACCCATGATGTGTTGTATGAGTGTGAAAATGTTACCTATAATGTGTTGTATGACTGTGAAAATGCGTCGGAGTGGCAGTACATTATAATATTGATTAAAGTCAAATGTTTCAATAAATCAAGTACAAATAAAAGAATTTAATTTATTACGATTATGGTCTCACCAATCTGGTCAAATATTTGTGAAACGTACAGTTGTCGTTACTTCGTGTAATTACAGAGTTTCACCGGGTACCGACCGTTTAAAATGTTAACTATATATACGAGGTCTGTTCAAAAAATACGCGGACTGTTTAAATTGCGCGGCTCCAGTTGATTCCAGGGGAATCCGCTTGGTTCGCACAGATCAGCTGATTACGACGCCATTTCCCGATTGCAGATATTTTCATTTGTGTATTAGCTACGCGGTTTTAAGTGAAGTGCGATTTTTTCGTTTGACGGATTTCAGAATGAATGACCTGAAGGAGCAACGACTTGCTGTGAAATTTTGTGTTAAACTTGGAAAATCTGCGACTGAAACTTTTGCTATGCTTAACACGGCTTAGGGTGATGTTGCTATGAAGCGTACGGCATGTTTCAAGTGGCATGAACGTTTTAAGGATGGTCGACAGTCCATTGAAGATGATAAGCGTCCTGGACGTCCTTCCACGTCAACTGACGACCCACACGTCGACAAAATCAACACCCTGGTGCGGGCAAATCGACGTCTGACTGTCAGGGAGCTTGCTGAAGAGTGTGGGATATCAGTTGGATCTTGTTACGAGATTTTGACCGAAAAATTGAAGATGCGCCGCGTTGCTGCGAAATTTGTGCCTCAGAACTCGTGAGTTTTTGGCCAAACACTCGATCACTGTTCTTCCCTACCCCCCCTACTCACCTGACCTTGCTCCTTAGGATTTTTTCTTGTTCCCCAAACTCAAAAGACCCTTGAAAGGAAGAAGATTTGAGACGATTCCCGAGATTAAGGCAAATGCGACGAAGGAGCTGGAGGACATTACAAAAGAAGCGTACCAGGACTGTTTCAACAAGTGGAAACACCGTTGGGATAAGTGTGTGCGTTGGGGAGGAGAGTACTTTGAAGGGGTCCCAGACCTGTAACTTCTAAATAAAGTACATTTTGTTTTATGATGTCAGTCCGCGTATTTTCTGAACAGCCCTCGTATCATATAAAAAAGGTAGACCAAACTCACTACTTGCATTTATTCTATATATTTTTAAATTAAATGTTATCCTTAACATTAGTCCTTAAATAAGGACACTCAAGGACGCGTGCATTTAGACCGTGTCTTTAAAAATTAAAAAATGACATATTTTAATGCGTTTTGCTCATTTACTGACACGCAATAACTTGAACTTACAACAGGGCTCTTCGGTATTTTCGTGACTGACCTGGTGGCCATAAGTGGAACTAACTCCAACTCGATCACATTGCTGGACCATGATGGGTATGTTTTTATTACTGGAAGCAAAATATAATTTTGATGACAAGACTGTGACGAACAACACGTACACAGAGGTGGCGAAAAATAACACTTATTAAAGGTTGCGGTGTGGTACATCCATCCTTCAGCAAGTTCATAGGTTAAAGGCGAAACTTTCAGTAAATACCAATAGCAATACGAGTTTGTTTTAACGCAAAGCTAAATAATGGGTTATCCATGTTTCGTCGAACTCCGGAATTTAAAGTTATAAATCAGTAAACTAATCACTGATCGAACGTTAGAAAACAACGTGAGAATTAGACTGAGTGTGTGTTGCGTTTTCTTATAGCAAAGCCACATCGGGCTATCTGCCGAGTCCACCGCATTAGAGTGAGATATTTGTACTATCGTACTCATTTCTAAGAATGCTAAAATAAAACAACAACAACAACAACACAAGTACGAAGTGTAAAACGAGCTTAAATCAAAGTTATAGAAGATAATCATATCAAAACATGATTTAAAAAAACAGAATAAGAAAAGGAAATGAAACGCAGTAAATAGTTCAGTTGTTGCAATAGACACTTCCTCAAGGTATCCTAGTAATGTTGATATCACAACAACAAAATGAAACCGTGATGTTCGTGCTGTCGTCTCACGGTATATAAAAGTACCATGGTCCAAGAAATTGTGGTAAACTCATGAATTATATGTAATCCTGTATCTGTTATTTTCTTGAACAATACTAACAAGTTTATAATTATTTAAAGTCTAAAGAATAATAACAATGTAATCTAACAGACAAATGACCGGTAAGGTAACTTGTGTGCAAAATTAGAAACGGGATTTGAAGATAAATATGGTATTTCATTAACAACGAGATGTGTTTATATGTCTCAGGACGGCTGGTATGGGTATTAACACTTTTACTAATATAACAGAGAACAATGTTTCGACCTTCTTAGGTCATTTTCAGGTTAACATATTTACTCTTGGTGTCTATATAACGTTAAGCCTAAATTACAATGTAAAACTAACCTTGCAGTTCAGAATATAGTAACATATTAGTAACAACGATCTTTCATTTAATAATCTTAATTTGTAAATTTTCACTTATTTTTTCTCTCACCCCTTTTATTTCATATATTCAAATACAAATCACTTGTAAACTGATTTTACCCCTGAAGAACAGCTCACCTCCAGCTAAATGTTGACTTTGTTTCTTCTAGCTGTGCCACTGAACCTTCTGTGTTTCCTCTGATTAAGCGGACTCCCGAGTCCAAGGATTTGAAGGGAAAATTTGGCGCTTTTCGCTTTGCTGATGATTCCATCGTGAAGTTCCAAGTAACCGTCAAGTTTTGTCTCGAGGAATGTAAACCTGTGAGTTCTACTGAGATTTGTTATATTTGTATATGACACAAGTGGATTTAAAACTAAATAACCACTTTTCGAGAACAGGGAAGGTTTTGAGTTATATTTTTTATAACAAGACGGTGTTCTTTTTCTCAGAAATATATTTTTTTTTTTCCAGAAATGAGCATCTTTTGTCACAACAGGATGAATGTAGCAACTGTTGTAACACTCTCAATTGGTTATGATATGGGTTTTGTTATCGAATGTAAACTGATAGGTTAATGTTACGTATTTAGGTGATCCAGTAGACACTCGTTTTGAAACTAAAACTGTCAGTAACTCATGAATGTGGTTGAAAGTATTTTTTAGCACATCACTGATAGAAAAATTATCTTTAGGTTGAGAAAACGTCATAATTTAGTAAATTAATTTTATAGCTAAGAAAGCACTAATGAGACATATTAAATTTGAATCTGTTTAGAAATCAAAGGATAGCATACTTATGAACATACAAACAAAAATACTCTAGAATTCCAACTGCCCACTTTAGGTCAAGTGCGTGGATAATGGGAAGTTAGGCTATGGACGGAAGAAGCGTGAACTGACCGACACGACGACTGATGGTCATTTGCCTGAAGAAATTCCATTACAGCTAGCTATCGTCGTAGACAGCCACGAATCACACCTTCCCGATGAATCTCCTGATGACGTAGATGTTCACGGTGGGTATCGATATCAACTTGCATTTTAAGTTAAGTTTATATTTTCTCTCTGTTGGAATCGATGATTATTTATTTAAATCACAATTGAAAGTAGTTGAAATTAAAGTTTATTTTTTCAGGTCTCCGAGAGACAGATGTTTGTTTTACTCGTGTCCATCTGATTCTGTGTGCTATAACGACAGTGGCTTTACAGTTATTCACAATCATAATCTGTCTAATATGTGTCAGGAATTTGCGAAGGCGCCACCTCTTGAACTGTAAAGCATCGCAAGAGTCCCTTTCAACATGTGCTAATTCGAATGTGACATTAGTTCACAAATTACCATGCAATCGGAAGTCAACAAGCTAGGCAGACTGCACTAGTTTCATCATTTCTATATATATTATTAAATTTAAAGTACTTGAACTTTTGCGTGCTTCATTTTTGTATTTTAATGTGATTGGTTGTAAGTTAGGCACAGCATGTAAAACTCACAAGTTACACTTGTATGAATAAATTACCTTCACTGGTCTTACCTTCACCAAATAATCAAACAGAATCCACCCATTGACAAAACTATATTATTATATATGCAGGAGTGGAAACGGGAAGTGTTAAAAATATTTGAAAAACTGGGAATCCAATAAAAACACTGGTACGTACATACTTTAGTGACTGTATTTATTTATTTATATAAAAGAAGTCGCCATAAAATACACAAGTAAAAGACCACAACATTTTATTCCTCTTACAAAATAATCATTACTAACTTTACCAACTGATTACATATCACTGAATTAAAGAGACAGCAGCTAAAATAAGGAATGAATATCTTCCTTAAAACATAAACCTTAGATACAACAGGCACAATAAATCACACTATATGTTAATGTTTATTTACAATGATTCTTTTCAACAACATGTAATAGTTAAAAAAAATAGTAATAACTATGAAATTTGACAAAAACCACAACAAATTCCATAGAGCTTAAATCAACAACCATGTACAACTTCTTGATCGTAGCGACGAGCTACACAAACGTTCTTTGTAATTACCTTAGTAATTTTCTCACGGAACTAAAAACGTTAAACATTCAATAGACTGCTAATAACTGTTAAACATCCGAGGTTTATACTTAAAACAACGAAATATTGGTTGTACACATAAAAGTTATTTTATGAGTTACGCATAAAAAAAACCAACAAAAATAAAAATGAGAGATACAAATCTTGAATTTATGTTTAAAATCGAAACTTAAGAAACAAGTGTTTTAAGGTCAGTTTTGTTTAAAAAGACTCATACATGTACTAATAAATTTTACTGTGAAATTTGTAATGTTGATAAAACTGTCTAATTAATTTAAACTTATATTCAGCTGTCAAACTGAAGACCATGTTGACTGTTCTCTGGATGCTATCTCAGTAAAATATCTTTGAAAAAAATACTTAAAATGGGTAAAAAGAGAAAGAAATCCTGGGCAATACAAACTGTAAAACTAGTGTAAACATCAGACAGCTGTTTGTACACTTCCAAGAACATATAAAAACTCCGTTTCATTCCTGGTATTCTGTGAGATCCAATGTTAAGACACGACTGATCGTACATTCACCAGGCTGTGTGAAGATGAAATAAATTAGTTATTACTATTAAAAAGAAAGATTGTCACAACAGGTCATGGGTTAAAACTTTACTGAACTATTTTATGAATGTGTTAGTAAGTTTGGTATGAGACTGTACATTATAATTTAAAAGTAAATATTAAAATATATCTAAATGCCAATTTTTGCAAGTCATGTGCAATGTTTAATACACCAATGGATCAACTTACATTTCTGTGGTATTAAAATACTAAGTCTATAGTTTCTTACAAATTAGGAACTAAAATTACTGATATTAACAAGCAAGGATATAAAATAAGAACCTCATATCTTTTCTATCTGCTGAGATATGGCTTATGTACTGAATCAAACACAGTGGCCACACCCACCTCTGTCCATTTTAGGAAATATTTTCTTGTATATCTGTCTATGATTTGTGAATAAGTAACTAAAAGTTCAAAACGTTCCTTTAGTGACTTTCTCATCCATTTTCAAGTATTATGATGTCAACGTATTCTTTCAATACAGGACTTCAAGTTGGTAAGTTGTGTCTTTAGTTTGCTTGAAATTTCATTCATTTTTTTAAAACCCCAATACAACTTAGTTACTAAGATTAGTAAATTAGTGGAATTCTATGGTATTGATACAGTAATTTCTGGATATTTTAAATCTGTATATAGAACCTAAAAAAAACTGGAATTTTATAAGACTTAGCAACCAATGACAAGCAGCAAACGAGTACATAGTTTGTAACTAGAAGATAAAATTATTTGCTTCATTTCTTCACTTACTGTTTGATCTTTTAAGAAGTTATTTCTAAATAGTAATAATATATAAACATATATAATGTATAATAATTGAAATGTCACTGTATTTTAAACTAAAACACAGCCAAGACATGTAAACAAACACTAAAGGCCAGTTTTACATTCTTGGATCTGGTGACATGAGTGCATCTTTGCCACACCAATGCAACTTTTATGACGTTAGCCAGATATGACTGGAAAGCCAATATAATAAATATATAGTTATGAGACTTGAGCTATGTAGATTAAACATTTGTATTTTTATGTTGGTCAAACTTACAGACTCCACAAAGTCAGGGTGGAGAAAATAACAGACAAAATATAGCCTCACTGAAAACAAATATTGAAATGTATTTAGAAGGTTATAGTTGGTACGCAAATAATATCTGAGATTTCTTAGAATGAATAGTTTTTAGTCATAATATGAAAATCATTTCACACACAGACTAGTTACGAAACAGACTTGATTTTCACAAACCAATCTTTCGTAAAAAATACTTCATTAAAAATGTGAATTTTTCTGTATAAAAGACTTGCAATCTTTTCTAAATATCTACCATATCTTGTGAAGTTCCACATACTGCACAAAAAGCTATAGCACAAGGACTTTGTATGTGCATAAACTTGCATATCCTATATTTAGCTCGTCATGAAAGGGTTAATGAATGTATGCAAGATGTTTATGGTTCTAGAATTCTGGACGTAACTACAAACATACAAAAAAACTTTAGATGATATAATATGTTAAATGTTCATTATAATTTGTTCCATAAATGTATTTTATTTGTGAAAAGACTATTGCACATCCTTTTCTGTAACGATGTGATCTTTAAAACTTAACAGAAAACAAATAATACACTAATAGTATCTTTAACTTCTTTTGTTGGACTTTGTAAGATCCTAAACCAGGACTGGCCATTCCATTGTTTCAAGTGAGAGACTACAGAAGGCAACACCTCCCACTATGTACATCTGGGCTACCCATCAGAGGAATTAGTTCATTTGACTCTTATCATTTTAACTTGCTCATGGCCCCCAAAATGACAAAGTTTTACCCGGTAATGAAATGTAAAATTCATAATCTTAAATCCACAATTTAGTACACTTGGCCCAACTATAATTCTAAGTATCTTATTTGAAGTTTTGAAATCTTACCTTAAGGATGAATAACTACATCACAATTCATTATCTCCAAGATGACTTAAGATGTAAACCTATCTTACGCAAACTATTAGTTGTTTGTTATTTATATCTGGGACAAACCATATTAAACTATCAAGAAAACCTACCTTACACAAACTATCAATTGTCTGTTCCTTACATTTGGGACAATTCCTACCAAACCATCAAGAAATCCTACCTTACACAAACTACCAACTATCTGTTACTTACATCTGGGACAATCCCTACCAGACCATCTGCATGACCATAGAATTCTTCTTTCAGAGATATCACCACACACTGGAAGGATGTTTCTGTCTGTTCTCGGATGAACCTGGCAACCTTACATCAAAATAAGAAATATTAGTCAACCCTATCATGTGCTGTTGACTTTCAACTGATTGGAATCTTGTCTTTTTAAAGGATTTGTTGGACTAAGATGGTAAAGAAAGAGATAATTTAATATTTGACATGAATGAACTTTAAAATTAAAAATCCAAGTTTGGTAATCTTTTCTGTTCACTTCTTAAGAGTTTTATTTTAATTGAAATTTTTTGCTCTAACTACAAGTTTTTGAAAAATAATAAAAAAAACATGCTACTAAACATGTAAGGCAGACAGATCAAGCTGGAGTTTATAATTATGACTTACTTTTCCTATATTTGTGTTGTCCAGTGCAGCATCAATCTCATCTAACACAAAGAACGGTGCTGGCTGATAACTGGAATAACAACAATATGCAAGTTTTATTTTTACCTCAGTTCTGCAACAAAAATGTTTTTATAAAAACAGTAACTAGACTATTTACTCTTCTAGTTCACAAACTATCACCTTCAATTTTCTGCCTTATATATATTTACAAGGAAATGTACTTGCTACATGAAACAATGATGTGTAATTATAACATATAGTTTATTTTCATGTGCGTTAGTTCCTGACCTACCTGTGGATAGCAAACAGTAAAGCTAATGCTGCCACTGTCTTCTCCCCACCAGACAAGTTACTCATAGGTTGAAACCTCTTCCCAGGAGCAACACAGTTGTAATTTATCCCTTCTAAGTAGGGCTCTTCGGGGTTCTCTGGACCAAGAAAAGCTTGTGCACTCTGGTTGTTTGTTAGGGCCTAAACAGAAAACACCAGAACCATGACACAATGCCTAGTAACACTAGATAAAAGAACCTTATAATTTAATATTAAAAAGCTTTTTAAAACTTCCCCATTTTAAATCTTGAATGTCTATTTACCTCTACAAGATGTTATGATGTATTCAGTACCATTGTTAGTGAATAGTTTCCCAATAAGGAACCAATACACTGATTTTATTGATAATGAGATTTAAATGAAGAATACAGTCTAGAGACCAGTTAGTACACTACCTTATAAATATCATCTATTCTGTTGGAAACATGGTCGAAGCAACGCATGAACTTATCGTAACGCTCTCTCTTCACTTTTTCAAAAGCCTGCTTTGCCTTTTTAGCTCTTTTCCTGGCACTTTCAAATTCACTGTCAGTCATTCTTAGTCTTTCCCGGACACCATCTAACCTGAAAACATGACTTTTTGTTTAGACAAATTACTCAAAAAAACCACACAGAATAGCAGCTGACCTTCACTAGCATAGACTGTTCCTAAACACAGTTTGGTATTTAGTACAATAACTTTGATAAACCAAACCATTCTTGCAAAAACTGTCATTTTTGAAAGATAAACAAACCAATACTGAACTATTTTAAAAACATATTTCAAAACACAAAGGTGGTGATCTTGATTATAGGAGACACATGGGATATATTTATAAAATCTAATTTCATATAAATCAACCAATACATAGTATTAATAACATTCATATGTAAAAACATGAATTCAATGATTTACAACACTTACTTCTCCATGGCTTTCATATTAGGTGCCTGTATTCTATGTAGATGTGTCTCCATGTCAGAAATGTCTTTGTTGAGACGGTCACCTTCTTTCTTAACTTCTTCGTGAGAATCTAACTGTAAAATAGCACATTTACATATTACTGCACCAATGGTAAAACAGAATATTTACATATCATTACATCAACAGTAAAACAGAACATTTACAAATAACTACATCAACTATCAATTATAAATTTTAGAATACTGTTAAGAACTTTGAGCTACTTAGGATAAAGGAATAGTTTCATATTACAATATGACTTCATTACAGAAAAAGAAGGGTAATTTAGATTTAGATTTGCTTTTGATGGTTACTAGGTCGGTCCAATTGACAGACCCTGTTCAGATTTATGGTAGAGAAAATAACCAACTATCAGGTTTTACTGTAAAAAAAGTGAGATATTATAAGGAGATCTCAGGGATTACACAAAGGAAGTATAATATTTCTGATGTAAGAAAACATATTTTTCATTTTAACATGAAAATTACTGTTCACATACTCATTCATGAACAAATCTTTAATTTTATTAACAATACTTTACTAAGAAATACTGCCAAATTTTGTGAAGATATATACACTGTAATGAAAGTTAGAAATATTAAATCTAAAAAGACTTTAAATAAGTACAAAGAGATTATATAGTCAGTCATATAGACCAAACCTATGTTGAGAGAAATAATCTGTGACCACAAACAATGAACTACAATCAATATTGTAGTTTGTACTTGAAATTTTAGATAAGATGATTATGTTAGCATTACTAGCAATGAAAATCTAAATAAACATCATCAAAAGAGAATACTGAAAATGTCTGTTTGAACGCATACAACTCCTAAAAGTAAGTAAGGAATGAAAAATGATAACTAAAAAGCCAAAATGCTTATATCTGTTGCAGTAAACACAGAAAGCAACACTTACATCTTTCAACTCGTCTGCTAACTGCTCGTAATCTATTTTGATCTTGCCTTCTTTTTCATAAATTTTCTGTGTACTCTGACTTCCAGAGACATCAGTAGATTCACTTTCTTCTTGTTGTGAAGCAGGTGCATCCTGGTCAATGTCTTCCATGGTTCCTTTTATCATGGGGATGACAATGTCTTCTAACTGTTTATATAAATAACCTTTTTAATATACTGTATCTCACATCATATATAATTTTAGATCACATTATACACATACATCAGGAATACTAAAACTGTGAACTTATACATACGTCTTCATGTCATTAAATAGCTCGAAAACATACACAACATAGCCTCCTACCTTACAAGCCTGTAAGTGACTGTGTCTGTCAGCTTTCTTCTGCTCCAGTCGGGATTCTAGACCAGTCACCACTTTCTGAACACTAGTTATCTCCTTCTGGATGGCTGTCAACCTTTTACGAACTTCTGTCATGGCATCCTCCATTCCATCTACTTCAGTTTTCTTTGTAATTTTAGAGGTCTTTAATTTATCCAAGTTCTGCATTTCTTCATCAATTAACTAGAGCCAAGTATCAAAATAAGTTAAAGAGAATGACCCACACAAACATAAACTGTCTTACTTTTATTTCACTATTATTTTTATCACAACCAACTTTCAAAACCACTTCTTCAAACAAAATAATCTAGTATGATGGTATATCTGTAACTTTCTGAAACATACAATTCTTATATTTTACCAATTTTATATACTTAAGAAAAATGTACATAAAGGCCACCTTTGGTTCTTCAAATTGTTTGCATTTGTTAAAAAGATATTAAACACTAACTGTATCACTGAGTATGTTCACACAGAACTGTTTCATACTTGCATCTGTTTAGTTTCTAACACTAACCATTTCACTGAGTATGTTCACACAGAAGCATTTCATACCTGCATCTGTTTAGTTTCTAACACTAACCATTTCACTGAGTATGTTCACACAGAAGCATTTCATACCTGCATCTGTTTAGTCTCTGCTTCTTTTAATTTTTCCAATTCTTTTTCATCATCTTCTACAGTCTTCGTCCACTTGCAAACATTTTCTGCAAATTAAAATTTAAAAAACCTTCTAACAAACACAATACTTGTGTTTATGTCAAATGCTATGTTGTTTGATTTCTTACATATACAACATATGTTTAGTGTTTCGTACTAACAGAAAAATAACTGAAAAAAGAAATACACTGACTGTTTTATAGTTATTTATAAGAATTTTTAAACCATTACATAAAGTGATGTATAACAAACATCATGAGTCTATTAGCTGTTAGTCATGTTTCATGATTTGCTTGTTATGTAATTGAAAAAGTACATCTTGGAATACATTTTTAAATACGAGTTTCACAAAATAAACAAATATTACCATACGTATCTTTGGAGCGTTCATACTCTAATCTGTTGATAATTCGATTTTTTTGGTTTTCAAACTCTAATCTTCTCTTATCCCGTTCTTGGGTAGCCCGCAATTCTCTCTCTTCATACTGCCTATGACAAAGAGAAACAAATTTTCAAACTCTCAGCTAGAATAATACAAAGTTATCTAAAGAACACAATCTCAGCTAATTCACTTTTGCAGCCCATGTCAACATGCAAAACTGGCTATATCTGAAAAGTACAATAGCTTGAAATAATTAAATTTTTAATGCAACTTGTCAACTTTTAACTTAAACAGCTTCTAGATAATTCACCAAAGATAATGATTTCGAATCACGGTTTCTGTTCTTTTACTCATTAATTTAAAATGGTTAGTTCAGAATGTGTTAGTAATATTTATTTACAGACTTGTCTTAACACTGTAGAATAGAGTTTCAATGTTTACCTTATATTTTCAACTCCAATTGCATAACAGAAATCAGCAAAAACCCTATCTTCCACCGTGTTCATAGCTTCTTTAATCTCAGCAATCTGGACTTCACGTTCCTTCATGTTTTGTTCTATCAAGTGGATCTTTGGCTGATAAAAATATTCACTCAGTTATTTTTCTGTTTATTTCACTTGTTTTAACAGAAAACCAATCTTTGAACAAGGATGGATTTTTTAAAGAATATTAAATATAAATAATGAATATTAAATTTGAAACTGTTTTTGTATCTCAGTTAACCTGAAGACGACCAAGGAAGGTCAAAACATTGCTCTCTGCTTTATCAGTAAAAGTGTTAATACCCACACCAGCTGTCCTGAGATACATTTTTATTTCAAGTGGGTTTCTCGTCATCAAGAATGAAACTGTTTTTGTTCACCTCTCATGAATATCAGTAATAAACTATACACGAAGTACACTTACATGGTAATAGGCTAGTAGTTATTTAAAAAAACAACAAACAAGTGTTAAACCAAACCATTTAAATTAAGCACCCATGCTAGTTACTAAACAGACATGTTAATTCACAGTTACACATATTTCTACCAACAGTTTAAACAAGTCAAACCCTTGAGTAGTAACAGAATCAGAATTTAATTATTTATTAACAAATATGTATTAATAAACTGTCTTTAAATACAAAAATGGTAAATAGATAAAAATATACAACTCTATGAAGATTTAAAATAGTTCAATCTTTAACACATATCATCTCACATCAAAGTTTTCCATTTCCTTCTCAACTATGGCAATTTCCTTCTGCAAATTTGCAATTACACGTTTCTCCTAAAAAGAAAGAACCAAGAATTATTTTCTCATAATCTTGTTGACATTCCAAGTTTTACTGATATTTGCCAGGTGATGCTTTATAGTAAACAATAAATTATCTTAAAAACTTCTTTAATTTTAATTAACTGTTATATCACAATTACTTTCATACCATCATGCACATTTATGTAAAATTCAGTCAAAATAATGCTTACAAATTTACCCAATATAAGAAACTTGGGGCCTTTCACTTACAGTGTTTTCTTTATCTGTGATAGAATATTTCAGACGAGTTTCAAGCCCCCTAATCTGGGACTGGATCGTGTTTAGGTCAGATTCCTTCCTTGTTGTTTTCACCATTTCCTTCAACTCCTCTGTCAACTTTTCCTTGCGATACTTGAGGTTATGCAGAGCCTTTTCATCCCAACGTCTCGCCCTTTTAGCCAGATCCCTTCAATAGAAGAAAATGTGTGAGATAAACGGAATCGTGAAATACAACAACCAATCTGGGTTATGTTACTTCTCACATAGTCCTTATGCACTAAGTAAATATGTGATAACTACTTAGAATAAACAATGAAACATTATTAATACTGTTTACATACAAAGACATGCAGCAGTTATCTGGATTAGCTGTCCTTATTTTTTTAATTGACAGGGATAAGGGAACAAGTGAACAACAGCACCTGCTACTTAGCTAATACTACAGAACAAGTAAACAGCACCTGCTACTGAGCTAATACTACAGAACAAGAACAGCACCTGCTACTGTGCTAATACTACAGAACAAATAAACAGCACCTGCTACTTAGCTAATACTACAGAACAAGTAAACAGCACCTGCTACTGTGCTAATACTACAGAACAAGTAAACAGCACCTGCTACTGTGCTAATACTACAGAACAAGTAAACAGCACCTGCTACTGAGCTAATACTACAGAACAAGTAAACAGCACCTGCTACTGTGCTAATACTACAGAACAAGTAAACAGCACCTGCTACTTAGCTAATACTACAGAAATAAACAGCACCTGCTGCTTAGCTAATACTACAGAACAAGTAAACAGCACCTGCTGCTTAGCTAATACTACTGGAACAAGTGAACAGCACCTGCTGCTGTAGCTAATACTACAGAACAAGTGAACAGCACCTGCTGCTGAGCTAATACTACAGAACAAGTGAACAGCACCTGCTGCTGCTTGCTAATACTACTGGAACAGGTGAACAGCACCTGCTGCTTGGCTAATACTGGAACAAGTGAACAGCACCTGCTGCTTAGCTAATACTACAGAACAAGTGAACAGCACCTGCTACTTAGCTAATACTACAGAACAAGTGAACAGCACCTGCTACTTAGCTAATACTACAGAACAAGTGAACAGCACCTGCTGCTTAGCTAATACTACTGGAACAAGTGAACAGCACCTGCTACTTAGCTAATACTGGAACAGGTGAACAGCACCTGCTGCTTAGCTAATACTACAGAACAGGTGAACAGCACCTGCTACTTAGCTAATACTACAGAACAGGTGAACAGCACCTGCTACTTAGCTAATACTACAGAACAGGTGAACAGCACCTGCTACTTAGCTAATACTACAGAACAGGTGAACAGCACCTGCTACTTAGCTAATACTACAGAACAGGTGAACAGCACCTGCTACTTAGCTAATACTACAGAACAGGTGAACAGCACCTGCTACTTAGCTAATACTACAGAACAAGTGAACAGCACCTGCTACTTAGCTAATACTACAGAACAAGTGAACAGCACCTGCTACTGAGCTAATACTACAGAACAAGTGAACAGCACCTGCTACTGAGCTAATACTACAGAACAAGTGAACAGCACCTGCTACTTGAGCTAATACTACAGAACAAGTGAACAGCACCTGCTACTTAGCTAATACTACAGAACAAGTGAACAGCACCTGCTACTTAGCTAATACTACAGAACAAGTGAACAGCACCTGCTACTTAGCTAATACTACAGAACAAGTGAACAGCACCTGCTACTTAGCTAATACTACAGAACAAGTGAACAGCACCTGCTACTTAGCTAATACTACAGAACAAGTAAACAGCACCTGCTACTTAGCTAATACTACAGAACAAATAAACAGCACCTGCTACTTAGCTAATACTACAGAACAAGTAAACAGCACCTGCTACTTAGCTAATACTACAGAACAAATAAACAGCACCTGCTACTTAGCTAATACTACAGAACAAATAAACAGCTCCTGCAACTTAGCTAATACTACAGAACAAATAAACAGTTCCTGCTACTTAGCTAATACTACAGAACAAGTAAACAGCACCTGTTACTGAGCTAATACTACAGAACAAGTGAACAGCACCTGCTACTGAGCTAATACTACAGAACAAGTGAACAGCACCTGCTACTTAGCTAATACTACAGAACAAGTGAACAGCACCTGCTACTTAGCTAATACTACAGAACAAGTGAACAGCACCTGCTACTTAGCTAATACTACAGAACAAGTGAACAGCACCTGCTACTTAGCTAATACTACAGAACAAGTGAACAGCACCTGCTACTTAGCTAATACTACAGAACAAGTAAACAGCACCTGCTACTGAGCTAATACTACAAAACAAGTGAACAGCACCTGTTACTGAGCTAATACTACAGAACAAGTGAACAGCACCTGTTACTGAGCTAATACTACAGAACAAGTAAACAGCACCTGTTACTGAGCTACTTCCATTGAATTGTGGGATTGTATGATACAATCATTTTGATAATGCATGAACAATCCCTACTAAGGAATGGGAGTTTGGAGAAGTGGGATATAACCCATGAAGACATACACTGCATAACTGGGTGAGATCCAGCTCAACAAGTACTGAAATTTTAACATTTTAGATGAAAATTTGAAATTCAACACAAGTATTACATTGAGACCTTTATCAAGTGTTTCATAAGAATCAAAGTATTATATTTGTAATCTTGTAAAAAATATTATGTATTTTTACAGTAGATAATTAAGAAGGATAAATGAACAGGCTACAAAGATGCCAACTATTTCAAATGACTGAGTGTAATGATTGTAGACAGAGCACTTTCACAGTTTTAGTCCTTTTAGATTTGCCAGAAACAAGACAATCTGGTGAACGAGGCCTCTTTTTTCCATCTTGTAAATGATCGCATTGGTGTTTCTATGCTGCTTAGAAAATGAGAAATACCCATCTTCGCAAGTGCTGATTGGCTGACAAGCACTGGTGACGTAACTATGGATTCCCCCACGTAACCAGTGTGGAGAAGCACCATACTCAAACTATTGGTAGACATCGGAGATACCAATATTTTTTATTATTTCAAGCACAAACATGATTATCACAAGTAGCCATTTGGACTATGTCTTTTATTTATTATCAAAATTGATTTGTATCTCACTAGAAATTTTCTTTTCACCCCTTTCAAGCCCTGGGGGAACAATTTATCACTTTATTGTATGGGCCTATATAATATATAATAATTTGGGAGTTGCAACAAGTCGTAATATTTGTCTGTTTGAGTGTATAGTCATAATGTATACACCAAAATTGTAATGATTACGCTCAAATCGTAATGGTTGGCATCTCTGAGGCTATAAGGAGATACAACTTACGTGCTACCACCGGATATGAAGCCATTTTTCTGGTAGTATGTTCCATCTAGAGCCACAGCCTGCAGATAATGTGTAAAACAGTCACTAAAAATAAAACCTTGTGTGTAAAATAGTCACAACAAATAAAATCTTTACAATACAATATTACCTTCTCCCAATCATGTCTGTTCCAAAGAAACCTGTCCATTTTATCTTTTCCCAATTATATCTGTTCCAAAACAATATCTCTCAATTTTATCTTCTCCCAATTATATATGTTCTAAAACTATACTTTCCCCTGTTTTTGAACCTAACAGAATATTACATTTTTTCCCATGTCATATTAACCAACCATCATATTTTCCATCTTCCACCTTAACCTCACATATTTTACAGCCTTCTACCTTAATTTCATATCTTCTCCTGCTTTTCAAACACAACACATCTTCTCTCATTTCCCCAAACAACACACAAGTCTTTTCCCAAATTAAGTCACATCTTCTTCCATTTTCCCACTTAATACATCTTTTCTTGTTTTCTAACCTGCACATATTCTTATCACCTTCCAACCCTACACACTTACGTGTCTTCTCACATTATTAACACCAACACATTCTCCTATTTCGAAACTTACTACAACCTATTGTTTTCTACTTTTAACATCACATCACATCTTCCAACCAGACATACTTACATCATATCTTCTCCCATCTCCTAACTCATATGCAACCTTAGATGCATCATCAGCAGTTTCAGAGACAAGAGCATTGTTGGTTGCATAGAGTACAGCTCGTTTGATGGCTGGAGGATCATACTGAAGGACGTCGTAGAGCAGTTTGACGTTTCTGGGGGACTGGATGTTTCTGTAAAGAAGGAACACGAGTGACTGAGACATCTGTTGGCTGAGTTACAAAATGATTAAACAAAAAGAACAATCTTTCACCAATGCCTCTACTAAAATCACAGTGGTTGTTTAGTACTTACCTTAATCTCTCTTTTAAAGGCTTAGCATCAATATAGTCCAATGGTAAGAATGTTTCAGCCTCTAACATCTGCTCCTTGAGATACTTAATACAGGACCTAGCTGTGCGCTCTGTGTCCACTACAATGGCCTCCATGTTCCTCCCAAGAACTTTCGTAATAGCTACATTGTAACGTTTATGGATAGGCTGACACATGTTTACAAGACGGTCATACTAGAAGAAGAGATGGTCAGATTCACAGTATGTCCAGGAATTCATTACAAATTTACAATCACTTGAGAATTTAACCTCATTTAACCCTACCAATGTTCTGATTATTGACATTTAACCCTACCAATGTTCTGATTACCAAAATTTTACTCAAGTTAAACAATGACGTTTCTAATGTCAGCTACACATATTTCAGGAAAAAAAAACACTTGATGACACAGCATACCAAGAACTGTATCACTGTTAATAACATGGAATCTGAATAATTAATAAATTAACAATAACCTGTGTACTTTCCCCTATGGGTCGACACTTCTGGAACACCCTGTCTATGTAGTAACTTCCTATTGCACAAACCTTTCTCTCTCAACACATATTGAGCCATTTCATGTTCTATTTTGTTTTAAACTGACTACAATACTTTAGTTAGATTACACAACCAATGAAACTTTGTTTGTTTCAGGTAAGGAGAAATAGGTCACTCTACAACAAGCCATAAAAATCAAGAAGTGGTACATTACTTAGAACTGTGACCTGGTAAGTGGTCTATAGATAACACACATTAAATTTCTTATAACTCCAGGAAATAAATGTTTAAAGTGATGAATAACCTCAGATAACACTTAAACTTCTTACCACTCCAGGAAATAAACGTTTGAAGTGGTCAACAATCTCTGCCTTTTTTTTCCTTCTTGAATCCTCATGTTTATCTACCTGTAAAAAAAAACAACTTTATTTTTTGTTTTTTTATTATACTTATAAAACTATAAAATGCATGACTATTCTTAATTTTGTAAGGTCATAACAGTAAAGACAATAACCAGGCATTATTCATACCTTAGCATCTCCAAGTTCTATCATGATCGATTCTAGTTCATCGTTGATTTCAGCCACACGTTTTTTGGCATCTGTCACCTCTTCTCCAAAACCTTCTTCTTGTTTTCTCAAATCAGACAGAGCCTGCTCGCTGGTCCTGAATTAACCAATAATTCAGATCTTTATTAGAAACTAAGTTAATTATGACAAACAAAATTCAAAAGAATAATTTTAGTGCTAGTTTCAAACACATTTTACTATAAACACAAACCATACCAATAAGAGAGCACATGGCAAAACATTTTATGTCCTATTGACACAAATGGTTATGTTGCCTACCTAATCAAAATACTGAAGAGAAGAGATAAACAATTAATTTGTGAGAAAAATAAATTTTAAACCCCAAACAATTCACAACAGAATTACTACACAACTTTGAAACACACTAGCTCAAACCAAGTTAAAATAATTCTTTTAAACTGGAAAACACAAACAGCCTTTAACACCTCTATCATAGCCAAAGTTTTTTCAATGGGAGACACATTTTTAGTTTGAATTACAAAGCTATAAAAACACATTTTACAATTTAATACTAAAACCCCACAATATGCAAAACTATAGTTATTATCTTTTAGTACCTCTAAAAACTAATGTAAAATCTTTAGGCCTACTGCTCCAAGCTACATAATTTATTCATCATATATGTATGTATGTGTGTTACACGCATACTGAACTCATTTAGTATTCAAAACTTGAGATGAATCTTTGGCTTTCTCTAATATTCAGTCCTTTGATTTGTACAGGATGGCAGAAGAGGAAACACCCTGTACAAGTTGGTGCTTTAAGTTTGAACAGCAATATATACCACAGATGCCAACTATTTCAAATGACTGAGCGTAATGATTAAAGACAGAGCCCTTTATCATTTGTGGCTACAAGGCCTGACCAATGTCTCTAAGCTGTTTATTATTATATTATTATTATTTATTACTGCTATAGATTGCTCATTTATGACTGTGTTTTGTGTATTTAATAAATAAATTAAAAAAAATTCTTTTGAAATTCTTTTTCATATTCTGAATTCTTAGTCATAAATGTAGTTATCTGCATCGTTTTTGTCTTCGCCTCAGCCTTTTGTTAGTGAGATGCTGATTTTGTATGTCTGGAACAATCGTTTATCCCGCCATGCGTCACAGAAAAATCAATGTGACAAACTGTACAAAACGCATGACTGTCACTGACTTTTGATGCAATGACCGGATATTTTGCACTATGCTCTTTTCTAAATTTTTGATTCACAGTTTTAATCCTTTTAGATTTGCCAAAAACAAGGCAATCTGGTGAATGAGGCCTCTTTTTTTCCA
Organism: Tachypleus tridentatus; assembly: GCF_004210375.1. NCBI lineage: Eukaryota > Metazoa > Arthropoda > Merostomata > Xiphosura > Limulidae > Tachypleus > Tachypleus tridentatus. The sequence goes on from NC_134837.1 coordinate 203,484,040, forward strand.
TCTTATGAATGATCGCATTGGTGTTTTTATGCCGCTTAGAAAACGAGAAATACCCATCTACGCGAGCGCTGATCGGCTGAAAAGCACTGATGACGTAACTATGGATTCCCCCACGTACCCAGTATGGAGAAGCACCGCACTCAAACTATTGGTAGATGTCGAAGATACAAATATTTTTTATTATTTCAAGCACAAACATGATTATCGCAAGTAGCAATTTGGACTATGTCTTTTATTTATTATCAAAATTTAGTTGTATCTCACTAGAAATTTTCTTTTCACCCCTTTCAAGCCTTGGGGAAACAATTTATCCCTTTATTGTATAGGCCTATATAATATATAATAATTTGGGAGTTACAACAAGTCGTAATATTTTTCTGTATGAGTGTATAGTCGTAATGTATACACCAAAATCGTAATGGTTGGCAACTCTGTATATACACCCTTGTGCAAATTAATTGAAACAAATGGTCATTTTACAATATTTCCAGCATGGCAGCTGGTGTAGGCTCGCTGGATACGTTGATTTCCTTTAATAGTCATTTTTTCACACAGACGGCATCATTAGCTGTGTTTTGCAGTACGGTTGATCTATGTTTGGGATATATGATGAAATTTTGAGGAATACTATGTCATTCGAAATTGCATTAGAAGGGCAAGAAGACCAGTAAAAAAAACAACTTCTTACCAACTCAATGAAGAAAAATGGTATCAATGGGGTCTGAAATACAAGAACTGGACGCAAGAACAATGGAGGAAGGTGTTATTCAGTGACAAGACTCATTTCTTCGTACAGGGTAAAAGAAGTCCACATGTTCGCAGATCTCCAGGTGAGAAACTTGGAGAATCTCACATCAATCAGTTCGTAAAACATCCCTTCAAGAAGATGTTTTGGGGCTTTTTCAGCTACTATGGCATCGGAGGCATACATATCGTAGAAGGTATGATGCGAGAACCACAGTACATCGAAGTTTTGCAGAGCAGAGTTGTTCCAGAATTGAAAAAGAGATTTCCAGATGGATCTGGCATTTTTCAGCCAGATCTGGCTCTGTGCCACACATCAAAACTTGTGAAGAATTTTATGACTACAATGCGAATAAAGGTGCTGGACTGGCCTGGAAACTCTCTGGGCTTAAATCCAATTGAAAATCTTTGGGCGATTTGCAAAGAAAGACTTCTGGAAAAAGACTGTACTACAAAAGATAAGCTAATTGAGGCCATAATTGAGGTATGGTACTGCAATCCAAAAATTAGTAAAAATTGCAGTCAACTTGGGGACTTGATGCCAAAGCGGATTAATGATCTTCTGAAAAATAAAGACGGTCATATCATGTATTAATTTGTAAGTAATTTTTGGATTCTCAAAAATAAAATGCAAAAAATTGAAAAAATCCTAATTTCCTGTCTTGTTTCAATTAATTTGCACAAGGTGTAGGTGCTGGAGTAAATCATTGAATGAAGACTCGAAATTTATCCCAAGATTTCAGCGTTAGCTCTCTGAAGATACACAGTAGACAAGTGATTTATCATCTGTACAACACATAACCACTAGAGAACTTGGGGTTTTTTGGCTTGATACACATATCAGACAAAACAAAAACATCTGTTGGAGGATATAAGGAAGAGTTAATATATGCCATAAGATATACATAAATATAGGTATCAAATCTTAGACCCTACTGCATGCTGAATCAAACAGTTTAAAGCAGTGATTTATAATAACTTTGTTTTAGCTTTAGTGAAGACAGAAAGAACAATTTAAATGTTCATTTTAGAGCCTGGAAAATGGGTTAGTTTAACCTTCTTGTTTGCTAATTTGAACCATGGATTCTGGTTAAGTTCAGGTGTGCTTAAAAATTAACTTCAAAGCTTTGGCAGTGAGACAGCTCTGGTCTCGCAAGATTACCATACCTGATACACTTAAAGTGCTGACATACCTGATGTATTCATTCAGTTTTTCCACTCGCCGAACATTTTCTTCTAGTTCAGACCTCTTTTGTTTAACTTTAGCCTCCATTTCGGTTCTTTTTCGAAGCTCATTATCATGACGGTCTTGATCAGACTTTTGATCTCTGTTAATAGAGTCCAGCTCCTGAAGATATCTGGACGATAATTTTCCAGCTTCCTCCTTCAATCTATTATACTCTTGAACCTAAACAAAAATAACTAGTTTAGTTATCAGCTTTTTCCAGGCAGATATCATTTAGGAAACATTCTATTCTCATCTGTACACACTAAATACAACAGCCTGCTTTAAAACACATAAATACAAGTTCTACTGTACACCACCAGTGATAACTAGCAACTGAAAGATTCTATTACATATTTATAAACTACTGATAAGCTTATCCTGCAAAGTTGTTCTTATATAAAGTATATCAGAACAATGAAGTTTTACATGTGGATAGTAAACATTGTTACAGAATTTGATATATATTAACTTAAATTGTGTCAGAACAAAAGTTTTACATGTATATAGTATATATTGTTATAGAATTTGATAAATATGTAACTTATGTAAGAACAAAGATGTTTTACATGTATATAATATATATTGTTATAGAATTTGATATCTAACTTAAATTGTGTCAGAACAAAGATGTTTTACATGTCCACTGAATTATCCTACTGTAATTCTTGAAACAAGTTAATTTCAGTAACAAGGTTTAATGTGCAAGTGGAAGATTCAATTTATCATAAGAAAAACTTAACTTTAATGCCAATTGAAATTGGATTTCTTTACAAAATTTGAGATTACACACAATTAAAAAGAACCCATGCATAATAACATGTTAATTTCTATATCCAGTGCTGACAAGGCTTTCTGTTTAATAGGAGAACACGGCAGGATTTGATATCTTTTAACACTCCTACAAAAAAAATATTTACATCCACAAAAGTGATTTTGGGGCCTATCAGGCCCCATATATTTTTCCAATAGAAACACAGTGATTTACCAACATTCATTACAAACAACTTTAGAATGGCTCTGACAAACATTTTTTTTACAATTTGAGCAAATAATTTTCGACTGTCTATCTTTTGATCTGCCGCACAAATGGCATCGTCCTCTTTTTGCCCTCTTTGCAGGCAGTTCACATGAGGTTGTTTTGTCATTATCTTTGCAGTAAATTTCTTTGATTTCAAGCACCAATTGCCGTATAAATTCTCTTCTGGCTCTTGATTTATGTTGATGAAGAAATTCTGGATGTTTTGTCGAGTATAGAACGAAAGCATTGTACGCAACAAGATCTAAAATGTTATAGAATATGCAGACTGACCAGCGCTTTGATCGCCTCTTTGTTGTATAATATCTCACCAGTTGATCGAGAGTGTCGACACCTGCCTTCGTTGCATTGTAAAGATTGACGATTTCGGGCTTTCCATTCTCTTCTACTTCACCAGACTGATGCTGAGAACTCAGTAGTAGCACATATTTTCCTGGTTTGTCTGAGTGCCTGAGAAGAGTGATGTCGTCATGGTAGAAAAACTTTGGTGATAACTCTCTAGATTTTGCATTTATTTCAGGAGGCAGGAAGGTTCTTGATTTCCGTATGGTTCCAACAAGTCCTGTTCTTTTTGTTCATAGGTACTTGGCAAGTGTCATTGTTGTGAAGAAATTATCTGTCGTTATTATCCTTCCTTTTCCAAGAAATGGCTGACTCAGTTCTCTGACTATTCTTCCTCCTTGATTTGTTTCTGTCGTATTTCCAACCTTTCCAGTATAAATTCGAGCATTGAGGAGGTAACTTGTCTTTGCATCTGTTAGGCACCAAATCTTTATTCCGTATTTCCCTGGCTTTGTCAGAATGTATGTTCTGAAGCCAACTCTTCCTTTGAAGTTACATAGTTGTTCATCCACTGTCAGGTATTCGCTTGGGTTGTAACTGGTTTTGCAATTTTCAATGAAAAAATTCCAGACTCCAGAGATGGCGGCATCTTTGATTTCTCTATTTCTTTGAGAGTGGATGTCAAATCTGATTTTTGAGCACATTTTTTTGAATTTGTCTTGTGTAATCAGTTTTATAAAAATGGCAAACCGAATTCGGTTGAAAACATTTCGATCTATCGATGCATTTTGGATTTGCTTATTCCAAGGAAAAGATCAGCTGCGATCCATTTCCAGAGGTCTTCCTCAAAATTGGTTCTTTCATGGCGGTGTTTGTTGAGTGAATGATCTGTTCCATCATATTATCAGAAATGAAAATTTTGAATGTTTCGAATGGTGTAGAGACTCTTGGAGCAGCTTGCCTTGTAATGCCTGGGTTCCCATTGAATATATTGAGAGCTGCAGTTCTCCTGTTGATCCTTGAAGGTGTTGTTGAATAACTAAAATTCTTATCTTTGGACAAAAGTTCGTTCACTGGCATCGTAGTAAGATCTTCTTGATTACTTTCTTCACTTTCAAAAGGGTACGGCATGATTTGTTCATCATTTTTGGCTTCAGAAGGATCATCATCACAACTTTCAGAGTAGTCTTCGACATTATCATGTTCACTTTCATCGTCGGATGGTTTTGTCAGTAAATGTACAGCTTCATCAAGAGATATCATTTTTGACACGGTTTGAAGATTTCAGCTCCTATATATATATATATAGGATTTGTGGATTCTTCTAGAATGTTCTAGAACAGGCATGGGCAAACTAGGCAATAATCGGGACCGTCTAAAATTATTGTTGGAGTAGAGTTATTATCTTAAATATCCATCTTTTGAAAAGAAGTTGTAAAATTAATATATTTTTACTATAATTTGCTTTTTTCGGTTGCCCAGGCCTGTTCTAGAATTATTCAGGTAATAAATAAAGCCATTTTTATGTTTTTTGATCTGGGGCCGAATAGGCCCCAAAATACCCTTAGTGGATGTTTTAAAAAAATTTTTAAATATTATTTCTCAAATGTCTGAAAAGTCCAAATATTATTGCTCCTTAAAATATAAATGGATAGGGTCAGTTAATGGCAATTTCATTTAAATACAAAATTATTAGCCTAATATTAATAACCTTTCAAGTTGCTCTGGGGCCTATTAGGCCTCAATTTTCGTAGGAGTGATAACCAACCTGAGAATCTTCCAGAGTTAGATCTCTTCCTTGTGATTCTGACTCTTCAGCTAACTGTTCCTCAAACTCATGTTGCCTCTTTTCTATTTCTTGCAGTTCACTCTCTAGTTCTTTAATCTCACCTTCATGGGCCTCGTGAACCTTCTTTGCAGCCTTCAGAGATTTTCTGTTTAGAAAAAAAAACAGTTTGTGTTTGTAATATGTTCATATTTAACAATTAATATTAAACAGATGTTAGATATCTGGTTGTAAAATAGACATGAGACAGTCTACAGAATATTAAGGTAACATTTACAGTTTTTTACTGGTATATACTACATATTTTAACTATATTTTTCAATAGTGTACATTATGTATTTTTATAAGCTAAACAGATTCTTTCTGACTCACAGAAGTAACAGTTTAGCCCAAAAAGTTTTATTATTTGTTAAAGACAATAAAACTTAAAATGTGAATTTCTTTGGCTAAGTGCAACACACTCTTGTATTTTACTAAAAATAACCAATGAGAGAAGAAAACTGTTGTATGTTGTCCAACTGCTACTGGTATTACAAACTCTACATGTTATTTGTCTGTTTAAAACATCACATCCTGTAGATAATTTATGTTAAATATGATAAGACACATCACACAAAAGTTCCCACTTACCTGTCTGAAATGAACTGTGAAGGACAACACAGATATACTTAATTCATAGCTATAGAGTAACAATTGTACTCTGGAAATAAAGAAACAACTTACTTTGCAGACTCAAGCTTTTTCTGCATATGAGCCGTTCTTTCTTTGGCTTTGATGTAAGCAGGTCTTTTTTTACTGAGCTGTATTTCCTGTACAAACAGAAGACACACATGAGCTAACAACAAACTAACAGCTACAATAACATCCATGTGTCCAACAACTTAATGAATGTCTTTCTATTTGCTGAAGGCAGTAAAGGTAAGTGTACCTTTATTATACAGAGAGAAATGAACTCTCTATTCTGTAAAACACACATTTTGTGGCAACAAGTAATATCTAAACTTGTTCTCACAAAGCTACAAGGGAAACCTGCAGCAGCCATCCCTACTTTACATGCAATAGACAAGATGGAAGGCACTGAGCCAACAACACCAGTCACTAACTTCTGGATTACTCTAATTAAATACCAGGATTTTAAAACCAATTTCATCTTGAACTCACAGCTCAAAAATTTGTGACAATGGGATATACACCAGAATTGTCAGATTCAGTCCAGAATTCTTTATTGCTTTTATTTGATTGTTGATTTTTTAATATATTAAGGTTTAAGGTCAGAGCAGGTGTATATTATATCTTTCCACAGTTTATTACAACTTTGAATGATTTTCCAACATTATAAGGGGAAGTTTTTAACAAAGTTTAATTAAATATTTATTTAGCACACACATCCACTTTTTTAAAGAAATATTTCAAGAACAACTTTACATTGAACCGAAATGAAGTTATTAAATACACCCATACCAAAATTAAAAATATAATAGCACCTTATTTTATAATATCGTTTCCCAAATCACTTCCTTCCTTAATGGAGAAAAGGTACTTTTCCTTTTTAATAATGTACATTAATTGTTATCAAGGAAATTAATTTTTTTAATATTTGAAATTCTGGTAAAGTGAGTTTAATGGGAATTTGAAAGAGAGTCTCCCTAGCAGAGAATTACTGTGATATTTCAGAAGGGACATTATCTTCTGGTGTACACTATAAATTGTTCTGTGATGAAGGAATCACAACTCTTTCATATGGAGTTTGTGGCATACAAATCTGCAAGAATTCCAATATAACTTGATCGTTTTAAGTTACAAGAGCATTTCTTTATTTTAATATGAGTATAAAGTGATCACAAACTTTGGATTCAAATCCACAACCTTCATATTAGGAGTTGAGTACCTAATTATCTCAACTTTTCATTTGATTTGAAATGGAAATTTCATTTAAATACAAATTTATTAGTCTAATATTAATAACCTTTCAAGTTGCTCTGGGGCCTATTAGGCCCCACTTTTCGTAGGAGTGTTAACCACCTGTCCATGCTGGCTCACTATGTATACTGGTTAGATAAATAAACCCATGATTTTTTATTTATAACCCTAAACTTGTACACCAGCTGCTACTTAAAACATAAAGATCTACTGTTCTTAGTAAAATAAGTGTAGTTACAAAACAAGACACAGAAGTTTTTTTTTTATAGATAACGTACGACACTCAACTTACGGCCTCTCTTATCTGCTGCTCAATTTTTGCAAGCTCCCTTGTGATTTTTCCATTTTCCTTCTTCTTTTCTTTAATTTCTTCCTCAACTTTTTCTCGTTTCCTGCTGACTCGCTCTAATTCTTTGTTCTTCTGAGCCAGTTCTTCAGTTACTTGTTTAATATCTTGTTCATTGTGGTATAGTTTGTACAGCTGATACTGTAGCTTTTTAACCAACTATAGCAAAAAACAAATGACACATAAGATACTTTCAGTACGTTTACATTAGGGTTGACCTATCTAAAGTATATAAAAACCACACTCTCTGTACTATCATCTTGAATACTTAACATAATCAATTTTTATTTACAAATAACAAGTGTCTACCAACTAAACAACCTTATTTCTTCTATCTGTGGATTCAGCAAATTTTTATTTTGAAAATTTAATAACTGATCTATGTTATGTGACAAGGATAAAAAGTGTATGTCACTGATAGCCATGTCATCAAAACATTCTCACAAAATATCCTTCATACAAAGCTTCTCACCAACTTTGAAAAGCTTTTTACTTTTAACAATATGTAGAGATAAATAACCTTCAGTTTCAATATTGACATCACTGCCAGTAAAATTTGCATCCTACAAATTCACCATGAGATATTCTACAGGTTTTATTCTCAGCTCACAGTGCCTCATAAGGATATGTCAATTAAGTTTTGATGGTTTCATTGCATCATTAGATAGAACATTGCATTGTGTTACAGGTACTAAGATAGACTAAAACTGCTTTTAAGAAGTGAAAGATGGATATTATTAGACAGGATTCCCAAGCACACATACAAAAACATGAGTGTAGAAACATGAGCCAAGTTTCATATACTAGTGTATCTTCCCTATCTTCACATGTATTTTAGAAACATACCTATCTAAAACCATAGTTCTTACTGACCAAGTCTTCTTTAAGTCCAAGTTTCAAATATTCATGTGACACTACAGACAAATGAAGTAATAAAATAAGGCCTTGATTTCCTGTCTTCACATGTATTTTAGAAACACACCAATTTAACACCACAGTTCTTACTGACCAGGTCTTCTTTAAGTCGTTGGTATTTTTCTGCTTCTTCCTTCTCCATACGAGCTTCCTTCTTCTCAGCAGCAATACCTTTCTTCTTCTGATACATGAACTGTGTGTCCTCTTCAGCTTTCATCATTTCAGTACGTAATCGTTCATATTCCTCCTTGTGTTCACTGGAACTATACAAATTTGACAAAAATGTTTAAGATTTCAACCTTAAGAAATTAAATAGTTGAAAATCTATTAATTTTATGACAATGAAAGTATTAATAGTAGTAGAAAATAGTAAGTTTCTACTTTTCTTCATAATTACTTATGAAATGATAATAAAGCAAAAAATTAACTTGTGACAATTTATGGTCCTGAAATAGTCTACTATAATTAATTAATTCATTATGGCAACAATTAGTAACAAAAATATTTAGTTCTTTCAACATAAAACCAGTAACATGGTTCAGTATAACCAATAACCTCAGACATACGTGTTTCAACATTACGGCTGTTGTTGCATAGTTAGAAATCCAGAAAAACTGTCATAGTTATGAGACACTATTTCTTTTTAATTTTGTGTATCATTTGGTTAAATAAAAAAGTTTAGTGCAGTGCTTCCATTAATATAAAAATTATGGTATGGTTTGCTTAAGTGTCATTAACAGTTGATAACAAAATAAAATAACACCCAGGTAAGTAGTTTATTTCTTGTTTTTCATGTGTATTCCTTATTTATTATTACAACAGTAACTAAAATGCAGTAGTAGTTTGTTAAAGTTAAATCAGGTAAAGCCAATAATAATAAATTTCACAAAGTATGCTCATGAATAATGTGAGCTGTACACTCAGTAAACAATTTATAGCTTATAATGGTGTGAATAGTTGTTGGTACTAAAACAATAAACTTTAAATATACAAAGATGCATAATGTTACAAATTTAAAGCTATTTATGATAAACAAACACAGTTTTATGATGCAATTTAGATTTATTTGTTGTTTTAGTAGTTATGAGATCAGTCAAACTGAAAGTAATTTGCACCTGAAAGAGTTAAAAAGACTATTTATTGGTGGACATTCATGAAACTGACTTGAGTTAGAGGTACGTATTCTGACTTATCAACTTGTGCGAGTGGTATGTATCATGACGTAACGATTCGTGTTAGACTTACATACTCTAATTTGTGTTGGAGGTACACACTCTGACTTATCAACTTGTGTTAGAGGTATGTATTCTGACTTATTGACTCGTGTTAGAGGCATATGTTCTGACTTGTGTTGGAGGTACACATTCTAACTTATCAACTTGAGTTAGAGGTACACATTCTAACTTATCAACTTGAGTTAGAGGTACGTATTCTGACTTATCAACTTGTGTGAGTGGTATGTATCATGACGTAACGATTCGTGTTAGACGTACATATTCTGACTTGTGTTGGAGGTACATATTCTGCCTTATCAACTTGTGTTAGAGGTATGTATTCTGACTTATTGACTCATGTTAGAGGTGCATATTCTGACTTATCAACTTGTGTTAGAGGTATGTATTCTGACTTATTGACTCATGTTAGAGGTGCATATTCTGACTTATCAACTTGTGTGAGAGGTACATATTCTGACTTATCAACTTGTGGTAAAGGCACATATTCTGACTTGTATTGAAGGTACACATTCTAACTTATCAATTCGTATTAGAGGTACATATTCTGACTTATCAACTTGTGCGAGTGGTATGTATTATGACATAACGACTCGTGTTAGACATACATATTCTGACTTGTGTTGGAGTTACACATTCTGACTTAACAACTTGTGTTAGAGGTACATATTCTGACTTATCAACTTGTGTGAGAGGTACATATTCTGACTTATCAACTTGTGGTAAAGGCACATATTCTGACTTGTATTGGAGGTACACATTTTGACTCATCAACTTGTGTTAGAGGCATATATTCTGACTTGTGTTGGAGGTATACATTCTGACTTATCAACTCATGCAAGAGGTACATGTTCTGACTTATCAACTTGGTATTGCTGGGGTATGGTGTCCTCTATCAATATTATAAGTGTCAAATTTCATTCCTGGATGATAAAGTTCATTTGGTACAAATTATAAGTAACATATCCTCAGATAACAGAATTAAACACTGGAACATAACCAGCAAACAAAATATCAAACTCATGGCTGTGTGTCAAACAGTTACATGAAAGGAAGAAATGTGAAAATTTTTATTACACTTGTGTTTCTAAATAAATGTACATGAATATATAGAAATTTTGAAACAAATTCTCTATGTTTTCTTACCGTGAAATTTCCTCAAACAAGCCTGTTCTCTCTTTTGGGCTCTTCATGGCAATGGACTCAACAGCTCCTTGGAACACAAGAAAGTTTTTAGCCTTCACATTTATTCCCAGCATCTCCAGTCTGGAAGCATAATCTTGATGGCTTACAACCTGTAAGAGAAAAAGGTATTGAAAGAGAAACATAACATACAAACAATGGTTCTTTAGGCCATTTTTGAATTCTCACCATTGACAAAAGAAAAAAATTTAGTCCTACCCTTATTTTTCAGGAAATTGTTAACTCTCATCTTAAATTCCCATAAATACTTACCTTATCCCTCCAGGACCAAATCACTTAGTTAATAAAACTTCTTTACTGAAACCTATCTTTTACACATCTTAAGTTTTTGCTATATTACCTTTAGAATACAGCACAAAGAAAGGAGAGGATATGTGAACTCCAGTAAGACCCCTTCTTATCTGATTTTCTCAAGAAACGATTTTAATCTTTAACTTATAACATTCCTTAAAAACTATCTTGTCTTCCATCTTCTGATCCTTTCCACTAAGTCACTATTGTCTCTTAGATCAAAAGACCAGAGATGTCACCTAGTGAAGAATAATGAACTGTAATTACTAAGTCTATAAATGCACTAAAGTTTAATTAGCTTTACTAACAGCAACGGAGCACTGCTCTGATGGGTTGAGACATGCCACGATCATTTGATCCAATCACAATGAGTTGGTTTCCATCTATATTAAACATCTGATCCAAATTATGATTTAAAAAATGCATTATCCTGCACTTAATATAAAGGCCACTGGTCAAATATCTGCCCTACCTACCAAATGATACAGGTTATTCTGTAACACCTCAGTAAAGATAGATATATCTGAAACTTTAATGTCTTTACTAACTGTGTCCTTATTGATATTCATACAAATAAGAAAAGACAGATGCCCAAGCTGTGACCACTGAGACTCCACTAGTAACAAGAGTTCAGTTTGATTGGACTCCATTGATTACCTTCCCCCATCAAACCCCCACAGTCCAATTAACTTGTTTTTCTTCAACCCATACAGATGTGATTTCTTCAGCTGATCTTTCATGTGACATCGTACTGTAAAGTTTCTGAAAAGCTAACTGCACCACTTCCACATCTTTCCATCATCAACATAATAACTACATTCCTTAAAAAAATAAATAAGGCAACAAAACATCTGTAGCAAACATATACAGTTGTATTTAATGATCTTAGTTGAATAATATATCACATGGAAACATGTGCAGATGATTGAAAGTTTTTTAATACCACTTCAGGTTCAGTAATATATATCATGTGGGAACACTTACAGATGCCTGAAACAATTTTTAGTACCACTTCAGGTTCAGTAATATATCATGTGGGAACACTTACAGATGCCTGAAACAATTTTTAGTACCACTTCAGGTTCAGTAATATATCATGTGAGAACACTTACAGATGACTGAAACAATTTTTAGTACCACTTCAGGTTCAGTAATATATCACGTGGGAACACTTACAGATGACTGAAACAATTTTTAGTACCACTTCAGGTTCAGTAATATATCACGTGGGAACACTTACAGATGACTGAAACAATTTTTAAATACCACTCCAGGTTCAGTAATATATCACGTGGGAACACTTACAGATGACTGAAACAATTTTTAAATACCACTCCAGGTTCAGTAATATATCATGTGAGAACACTTACAGATGACTGAAACAATTTTTAAATACCACTCCAGGTTCAGTAATATATCACGTGGGAACACTTACAGATGACTGAAACAATTTTTAGTACCACTTCAGGTTCAGTAATATATCATGTGAGAACACTTACAGATGACTGAAACAATTTTTAATACCACTTCAGGTTCAGTAATATACCATGTGGGAACACTTATAGATGATTGAAACTGTTTTTTAATACCACTTCAAGTTCAGTAATGTATCATGTGGGAATGCTTGCAGATAATTTAAACAAAGAATTGTGTATGTAAAAAAGAATATATGAAGCACGCACCCACAATAACTTATAAGTAGCCTGGTTCTAAGCACATAGGTAAATAAAGGCACTTTTTAAGAGGGGAAACTTTTTTGCTTAAATTTAAATATACTTTATTAATAATACATATTTTCCAAACATACTCAAGTGTGCAACAGTAGTCAAGAAATGGGGAAGAAAGAAAGTTGTTGTGTGAAATACAGTTTTTCATCACACATAATGCTTACTTTGTTATCTATCCTATATTCTGATGATGACCCAGTCACAAGTCTCGTGAAACTAATTTCTGTACCATCGTTTTCACAGTATACAGCAGTGACACTTGCTCGTGAGGAGACTGGGGATCCTATAGGAGCACCATGTATGAGGTCCTAGTGAAATGAAAGAATTTACAGTCAAAGATAAAAACACTATGCTTAACAAGTAAACCTACAGCTAGTTTCTTTCAAGTTAGTGTAACTAAAACATAAGAACTAGATTACCAACAGCTCTGTTTTACATTAAGAGACCATTTCTCCTATATTCTCTTATTGTAACAACAATCTTTGGAACCAAATGTATGTTATATCCCTTAATCTCTGGAATCACGTGTAGTTTTCACTTGTAAGAATTTTGAAATGAGTATCTTTAATGAAATGCTTCAGACTTTAATATACACACCAGAAAATATTCAGAAGATGTGTGAAGACAAAAAAAACTTCATTAATTAAAATATTTTCAACTAAAAATAATTTTACAGTCAAAAAGACAAAAACTGTTTTCAAGATCATTGTCTACAATGTAGCATCTTTTACAATTATAATAAAACTGTTAAGTTTGAACCATCTTTCAATGTTTTTCTTAAAATAAAACAGTAATTCCTGAGACTAAATTTTTTTTACCCCAAGCTTTTTTACACGAAGACTTGATGTTTTCTCTCCAAGCACAAAGCTAATGGCATCCATGAAATTAGACTTTCCTATTTACAGAATAAAAAAATGTTTTTAGAATCACTGAAATATACATTGAAGTATTTTGGTCACATATGATTAGATTATCTTTTACAAAGCTACTAAATGGAAGTACAGATTTTATTATGAACAAATGTGCATAACATGAAACAATTTAAAACAGTTACAATTTTCAACCAATTAAAAACACTTAAGTTATTACACAAATTAATATATACTTATATTGAAATTTTTATCTAATACAATGTTTTCAGTCTAACTGTGAAATGAAAGGAAACTTTCCAATTTAGCTACTTATTAACCATTATATGAAGCATCATTAGCAATATATATTTTATTAATGTATAGTGATAAAAACAGTACTAATTCTCTGTATATACACTCAGATATGACAAATATCTACAATTTACATTTACAAATAAATTAGCGTCATGGTGTATCTTCTTAAACCATTCAATGTATGCAACAATTAAATTTTAACACCAAAAGTGCTTTTAAGTTTAACTTAAACAAGTTATTGTGATATAAACATTATACCTTAATAAATAAAATCAAAATGTTATTTACATAATAGTACTTAGTCTAGTAATAATAGTACTACATGTTACCGAGAGTTAGGTCCAGTATTAGTAGCAATATTACGTTGAGATATATAACAAACGTTTTAAAAAGTTTGCTGGATCAATGAGAGTGCATACTTTAATTTTTATGTTTTAACCCTTCAACAAAATTAAAATTGGGCTTAAAATTATTATGTTAGTAAAACTTAATTGTGCGTTTTTAAATTATAGTAAGTTTAAAATAGTTTTCGTTTAAATTTGTATCCTAATGTTTTGTGGAATTTAAAACAGACAAGATTTAATCAATTTATGAAAAGTTATCGCCAATGTTTGTCATTTTAGCACTGTTAAACAGCGGGATCAAAACTTTAAGCCTTACTAACGCCAAAAAAACATTCGTCTAAAATTAAAGTTAGGCCTAAATCAGAAACTGTCTTACCTGATCCATTTGGACCGATTATCGCTGTAAAAGGTTTCAAAGTCCCAATTTTCTGTTTTCCTTTATAAGATTTGAAATTGTGCACTTCTATATATTTTAAAAAACCCATAATTGTTTTTGATATACGTCATTTACGACATATATCGTATTAAAAAAAACATAACCTTTAAACTGCTCATGTAGACATTCGACGTAAACTAGTCTTCTTACAAAATGGCGGGAAGGTCAATAATGAAAAAACAACAACAAATAAACCAAAGAGCTCTTTATAATTCTAAGTTTCCGCCAAAAGAAGAGAGGAGTTTTTCGCCCCCCCCTATTTCTATTATGCGCAAATTTTAAGTAACGTAAAAGCTTTCGTCCAGTTCAGTTAACAAAATTTCAATAGTTAGAGAGATCATTTAAACATAATTTTGGAAAACACATTTAAACAGTATAATCAAACTGCATTAATATTTTACAGCTTAAAATTATATTGAGAAATTAAGTTCAGTAAATTAGAAAAGCCACACATTTAACACTTTTAAAAATGTATGTTTTATTTAGTTAATTGTTGCTTCTCACACACATGGAAAAGAAATTCTATAAAAGTTACTAAAACAATGTGGTAAATAATAATAGTAGCAATAGATGGCGCAATGTATCTTAGCTACTACTTTTTCTTTCCCTCCAGCAGAAATAAGCACTGATAAATACTGTTTGGTTGGTTGTCTGATACGAACCATTATTTTTAGAAAGATGCTACAAATAAGCACAAACAATTGTAATTTGTTATACATATTAATAAAAATATAAAATTTTAAATAGAAATATATAAGGACAAATACACATTAACGATATCAACACATATACAATAGACAATAATTCATACTAATAAATTGAAAATATAAACGAACGTCAAATATACGAAAAATAGATAATTACTGTTTATCATTAAGAAAAAGAAACCTTTCAATTTGTTACTGTTGAATAGTCTTTTCTCCTTCAGTGGCACCGCTTTATGTCTGTAGACTTTAAACGTTAGAAATCGGGTTTCGATACTTGTGGTGGGCATAGCACAGATATTTTTTGTGTAACTTTTTGCTTAACTACCAAAATACAAACCGACTATAATGGTCCTTCACTATTAAATCAAACTAAAAAGAAATATTTCTCTTATCTATTAGAGGGAATTGAACTCTACATTTTAGTGCAGTAAATACGCAAATTCAGCCACAGGGGAACGTAGTATAAGAAACTGAAATACGTTTACTTGTATCATTATTATGATAAAATAAAGAACCCATCTTCTTACTTGTTTATGTGATTTGATATTCTACTAATAGTGAACCTGTTTCTTCTATCAGTGGTAAATCTGTCACGAAAATGGAAATAATCAAACATAACATAAATTACACTAAACTTCTGTACCGATAAATCACTCCACTTATTAACCCAAAACGGCTCAGCAGTAGGTTTGAAGGCTCAAAGCACTAAAATTCACAGTACAATCATTATGTAATTTTGAGCTTAAACAAAACATATTTTCGTGTGAAATTCAATGTGGATTAATAAATTAAGCTATTGGAACTGTAATAGACTCTAAATACAATAAAATAGTGTTTATTATTTGTCACCATATCAAAATTCCATAAACTACAGTATAGTGTAAGGCCTGGCATGGCCTAGCGCGTTAAGGCGTGCGTTTCGTAATCTGAGGGTCGCGGGTTTGCGCCCGAGTCGCGCCAAAACATGCTCGCCCTCCCAGCCGTGGGGGCGTTATAATGTTACGGTCAATCCCACTATTCGTTGGTAAAAGAGTAGCCCAAGAGTTGGCGGTGGGTGGTGATAACTAGCTGCCTTCCCTCTAGTCTTACACTACTAAGACTGGTCGTGGATGAGTAATCACACAGAACAGCAAGAAAAATAAACAAGTATATAGACGACCACGACATCAAAAACAACAACCAAATAGCCCTCGAGCTATTGTGCGAAATTCCAAAAACAAACAAAGTATAGTGTAGTCTCTTCATGATGAACAACTTCTCGAATAGTATTTTTAATGATTATTTTCAACGATGTCGCTTCACGTAGCGTCATATCGGAGAAGTGGTCCTACCAAGCATCTCATGACATTGTTTTAAATTTGAATTGAACACTGACGTCACGTTTAACTTACCATTATCATTTTTGACAGCTGAAACGAAAATTATCTTGAAATCAGATACAAATATCGCAATCTGTGTTCTTATATGTGTTTGAATAATACAGTCGTGGATGAGTAATCACACAGAACAGCAAGAAAAATAAACAAGTATATAGACGACCACGACATCAAAAACAACAACCACATAGAATACCGAAAAATATTGCTACATCATTGGGAGTATGAGTTTCATAACACGTAGGTGAGGAAATGTACACAGCATGTCCATAAAGCCTAACACATAAGCTTAGTACGAAGGCACTGAAAGAAACTAAAACAAAGAGTTCAAATAGTCTAACACACAAGCATATTACACAACACTAAAAAACTAAAACAAAGCCATTGAAATAGTCTAACACACAAGCTTAGTAAAAGACACTGAAAGAAACTAAAACAAAGACGTTGACGTTAAAATAGCCTAACACATGAGCTTAGTACGAAGGCACTGAAAGAAACTAAACCAAAGAGTTCAACTAGTCTAACACACAAGCATAGTACACAACACTAAAAAACTAAAACAAAGCCATTGAAATAGTCTAACACACAAGCTTAGTATAAGACACTGAAAGAAACTAAAACAAAGACTTCAAATAGCCTAACACACAAGCTTAGTACAAGACACTGAAAGAAACTAAAACAAAGACTTCAAATAGCCTAACACACAAATTTAATACAAAACACTGAAAGAAATTAAAACAAAGACACTGAAATAGCCTAACATATAAGTTTAGTTCAAAACAAAAAAGACACTGAAATAAATACATTGAAATGGCCAAAAGCACACATTTAGTACATAACACTGAAAGAAACTAAAAAAAAGACATTAAAATAGTCTAAAATACAAGTTTAGTACAAAACACTGAAAGACATGAGATTGAAAGAGCATAACATTGAAAAGTAACACCAAAGCACTGAAAGTAGCTAACACCCAAAATTAAAACAAAGACATTGAAAGAAATTAACACAGAAAATTAACACTAAGAGAGTGAAAACAAAACAAAAAATAGAAGTGCAGCAGAAACTTTATCGAGACTTAATCCCCAAGAGAAGCAGACCCTATCTTCTGGGTGATATACCAGCCAGAAGTCGAAGATTTTTTTAGAGTTAAAACAACTCCTGCTATAGGTAAAGTTTGTTGTGTTGCGTATACTGTATGTTTCATCAGATAATTATGTTGATAATTACTAATTAACACATTACTTCTGCTATCGGTAGAGTAAAATTGTTTAAGAGAAATATGACAAATCATGAATTAAGTAAAGTAAGAGAAAGTGAAAAATTACAGAAAAAAAGTAAGCGAGATAAAATATTAGTAAAAATAAGATGAAAAAAAGAAAATAAATAATAGAAAATAAAACACTGGGACAAAGACACCAAATAATGGGGACAACAGCAGGAGGAACGTGAGACAAAGACACCAAATGATGGGGACAACGGCAGGAAGAACGTGGGACAAAGACACCAAATAATGGGGACAACAGCAGGAGGGACGAGAGACAAAGACACCAAATGATGGGGACAACAGCAGGAGAGACGTGAGACAAAGACACCAAATGATGGGAACAACGGAAGAAGGACATGGGACAAAGACATAAAATAATGGGGACAACGGCAGAAAGGATGTGGGACAAAGACACCAAATAATGGGGAGAACAGCAGGCGGGAAGTGAGACAAAAACACCAAATAATGAGGACAACAGCAGGAAGGACGTGGGACAAAGACACAAAATGATGGGGACAACAGCAGGAGGGACGTGAGACAAAGACACACAATGATGGGGACAACGGCAGGAAGTACGTGGGACAAAGACACCAAATAATGGGGACAACAGCAGGAGGGACGTGAGACAAAGACACCAAATAATGGAGACAACAGCAAGAGGGACGTGAGACAAAGACACCAAATAATGGGAACAACAGCAGGAAGGACGTGGGACAAAGACACCAAATAATGGGGACAACAGCAGGAAGGACGTGGGACAAAGATACCAAATGATGAAGACAATGGCAGGAATGATGGATAAAAGGAAAGTTTGTTTGTTTTTTAATTTTGCGCAAAGCTACTCAAGGGCTATCTACGATAGCCGTCCCTAATTTAGCAATGTAAGACTAATGGAAGGCAGCTAGTCATCACCTACCACCGCCAACTCTTGGACTACTCTTTTACCAACGAATAATGGAATTGACTGTCACTTATAACGCCCCCACGGCTGAACGGGCGAGCATGTTTGATGCGACGGGGATTCGAATCCACGACCCTCTGATTACGAGTTGAACGCCTGAACCCACCTGGCCATGCCGGGCCTAAAAAGAAAGCATTTTGTTTGTTTGTTTTGAATCTTACGCAGCGCTACATGAGGGATATCTGTTTTACCAATAAATAGTGGGATTGACTGTCATATAATAACACCTCCACGGCTGAAAAGGCGAGCATGTTTGGCGTGATAGGAATTTGAATCTGTCACCATCAGATTACGAGTCGAGTGCCTTAACCACCTGACCATGCCGGGCAAGAGGAAGTAAGTAAGAGAAAAGATGGATGAAAGAACAGAGATTGTACAAGAGAAAACATGAAACAATAGATATAATACAAATAAGAAAGTATAAACGTGGTATGTGGAGTAAATAGTTTAAAGACGAGAGAAGAACAAGAATCGAAATAATAACGGTAAGACAGTAGAATAAAGGAACTATAAGGTTGATGATATGAGAAACGATAGTAAGGAATGGGTGAAGTGTTTATAAGTAGTTGGTTCAAACTGAGTTAGGTATTTCTCACAAAAATACTGACTATGAAGATGTTATCCTACAAACAGTTTGATTACCACTGTTGGAAAAGTATTATACTGTAAGTGTCTTTCGTCATATGGATAAACCCGTTTACACTTTTGTTTTAGAAAAAAAAGAAAGAAACGAGAATCAACTTCAGGCACTCGAAATGTTCTAATCTTATATTCAATAAATATTATCTTGTTTATATTTTCTATTCCTTTGTCTGCACACGTCATGGGACGTAAATGAAGCAGTATTCGAAGCTTACTTGAATAAAAAGTGGATTTACGTCTTCTTAAAATTTTCATTTCATTTTCCCAGACCCAACTTGCGAAACTGTACTTAAACATTCAATCTGAGAGCTTGGTATTGGATTTGATGTTTTATCTTCATGGAATAAAGCTCCTAATCAGTTAAGGGTGTTACTTTAACGATTTATGGACACATGTTTCGTTTTATAAATATTTTGAATTGTAAAAATAACTTGAGTGAGAAATCACATTTTCTCTTTCAAAGAATACATTTAAAACAGAAGCCTGTTCCTTTTTTACTTAACCCAACGAATACAGATTAGGTCATTTGTTTGTTTTTGAATTTCGCACAAAGCTACTCGAGGGTTATCTGCGCTAGCCGTCCCTAATTTAGCAAATAATTAGAGGGTAAGCAGCTAGGTATCACCACCCACCGCCAACTCTTAGGTTAATCTTTTTACAACCGAATAGTGGGATTAGTCGTCACATAATAACACCCACACGGCTGAAAGGGCGAGTATGTTTGGTGCGACCGGGATTCAAACCCGCGACCCTCAGAAGTCGAACTCCTTAACACGCTAGGCCATGTCGGGCCCAAATTAGTTTATAAATACAACTTCACGAACTACATGTTTAAAAGTAGGAATTTTTTTAAATAATATGTAGGCTCAGCCAATCAGCAATTTGAAAAACTCGGTTTTTGTTAGATACAAGTTATATTCTAATAAGAAACTGGTGCTAAGTTGGGGGTTTTCTAATTCACATGGCATTGTATACTAATAAGTAGCTGGTGTTAATATGATTTGATTAATTAAGAAGGTGTCATATACTAATAAGTATAAGGTGTTATGTTTAAGTGATTAATTCAGGTGGTGTTATGTACCAATAAGTAGCTTGTTTATATTGAATTTACTAATTCAAATGGTGTTGTATACTAATAACAGCCCTAAATATAAAAATACCTGAAACAGGTCGATATGATAGCCAGGCTGTGGCATATCTGTAACACCTGGGTGATGGTACTGTTTAATGAGTGAGCTCAATAGAAAGAATCAATCAACACATTATAAATTAAAGATTAGAAGTATATTAAAACATGATTTTCATGTTGTTACAGTTCACAAAAACAAGAAAGTGTAACATGTATTCGCGACGTCACATATTGTTCAGTTGTAACAAGCTTCCACGCAAGTAGGAACTGGTCCATTTTTAGCGTCAGCACGCGCCTTAGTGATCGTTCCCACGTGTTTCCAAACCAATATAAAACAAACTGTAGACCCGACCAAGCAAACAGTGGAGGAACCTGGTGGAAAAGGTCTACAGCAGAAACTTCTCTCTGTTTCACATTTCAAGTAAGAAAGTCTACATAATAAGATCTATCAATCTTAAAACTTAAACCAGTCTGAACCAATGTTAAGGATATATGTACAAGATAGATTTAAATAAACCTCCAGATATTCACTTTTCTATAAATGTTCGATACTTACTGCAACAAATTACTGTTTTACTTGGTAAGGCTTCTGTGTTTGTTGAATTAACAACACACTATAAATGTTCGATACTTACTGCAACAAATTACTGTTTTACTTGGTAAGGCTTCTGTGTTTGTTGAATTAACAACACACTATAAATGTTCGATACTTACTGCAACAAATTACTGTTTTACTTGGTAAGGCTTTTGTGTTTGTTGAATTAACAACACACTTGAAATGTTCGATACTTACTGCAACAAATTATTGTTTTACTTGGTGAGGCTTGTGTTCTATTAAAAACACATTTCTATAGATACCCACATTTGAAGTTTCACAACGTAAATTACCGTCTTACATTTTCTATCAAAAATACAACACCAAATGCACGAGCTTGTGACACTTACCGGTTGTTCTCACGCGCAATAATACCTCTAATAAATTAGCTCCAGGAATAATAATAATTCCAGATGAAATAATTAAAACTATCATTAGAAGTCGATGTCCATCATAACCAGAAGTTATATAAATAATCACTATTACTAGAAGCCATTGGAGATAGTTTCAGTTATTAGAAGTCAGCATGTACAGTCACTATAAGTCATTATAGATAGTTTCAGTCATTAGAAGTCACCATGTACAGTCACTAGAAGTAATTACAGATAGTTTTAGTCATTAGAAGTCACCATGTACCGTCACTAGAAGTCATTATAGATAGTTTCAGTTATTAGAAGTCACTATGTACAGTCACTAGAAGTCGTTGTAGATAGTTTCAGTTATTAGACGTCACCATGTACAGTCACTAGAAGTCATTGTAGATAGTTTCAGTTATTATACGTCACCATGTACAGTCACTAGAAGTCATTGTAGATAGTTTCATATATTAGAAGTCACCATGCACAGTCTCTATTAGTAGAAGTCACTGTGGGGTCTTCATCACTATAAGTCATTATGGACAGTCTCTATTAGTAGAAGTCACTGTGGGGTCTTCATCACTATAAGTCATTATGGACAGTCTCTATTAGAAGATGTCACTATGGGGTCTTCATCACTGTAACTCATTATGGTCAGTCTCTGTTATTGGAAGTCATTGTAGGGTCTTTATTACTAGAAGTCACTGTGGACAGTCTCTGTCACTAGAAGTCATTGTACTAGTAGTCATCATGGACAGTCTCTATTACTGGAAGTCATTACGGGGTCTTCATCACTGGAAGTTGTCATGGACATTTTATTTAGTAGAAATCATTGCAGGGTATTCATCAAAGTAAGTAATCATAGATAGTCTCTGTCACTGGAAGTCATTGTGGAGTCTCCATTACAGGAAGTAATCATGGATAGTCTCAGATAAAAAGTGTGGGAGAAAAACAGAAAGCGGTGTTTTGTCCAAAAAAAAAAACTAAAACATTTTCACGAAAACCTAATATAAAGACACAAATTACGGTCACTAACCCTTAACTTAAATATTTTCAAAATCCGCCAAGAACTTCGAAACGTCTACTCGAAGCTTAGTGTATATATAAATTAGATCTAAAACGAGCTAAAAAAGTGGAATTTAAGCCAGCCCTCGTAAAAGTTCGAAATACTATATACATGCTTAAGACAAGAATGCCACTTCATAGTTTTGTTACTGGAGGACACAGACCAACAGAGCGTTACCAAGACAACTGACTTTTATATATGTATATTAGATTCTTAAGAGTTTTAAGATATTTTGTTTCTTACACTCCTGTATCAGATAAACCTGCGATAACAAAACATCAGCTTTTTGTCCGGTTACTTTATATATAATATTTCAGATATACTTTCGACTATGTCCAGTCCACTGATCAGTAACCTCAGGATTAAGGCTTTACGCAAAATACGAATCTAAAATGTAATTTTTTTGTATACCTGTGATTTAAAATTCGTAAAGGATTGGTTATGAGTGACGGAGTAAAGAAAGCACTTGCTGGCACACTTGTAGACAACTATTATATTAACTTACAAATGACATTTGACTTCAAAGTTCCCTCTTTAATATAGTCTCATTTTACCGTGGATCAACAAAGACAGGGTTAGTTACAAGGTTCAGTATCAGGCCTGGTTACAAACCAACAAAGACAGGGTTAGTAACAAGGTTCAAGATCAGACCTGGTTACAAACCAACAAAGACAGCGTTAGTAACAAGGTTCGGTATCAGACCTGGTCACAAAACAACCAACTCAGAATTAGTAAGTTATAAGGATAGGATTCTGACAGTTCTGATATCAATTTTCACTTATTGATTTTTCCACTTGGTTAATTATCAAAACGAAGATTGTTAAGGATACACAGAAACAAATATAAAGCGGGAAAAAGGATAACAAAACTCAGGCTTCGTAAATTGCAGAAAAATATAATTGTTAGTTCAATCAGTTCATTTATTTAAACAATTTGAGATTTTAATTTTTATAGGTAAGTAGTAAGTGTTACATGATTAATGTGAAGCTTTAAAAAAAACTACACTAGATGTACTTTTTCAGGGTTCTTGAAAGTGTTATATTTCAAAAGTAAATAAACCCAAATTAATAAACAGATATTTTTATGTCTTTCTTTTCAAGTTCATATATCATGCTGTGTTGTAGTCTACAGAGTGCATGATTCTTTTCGTGATTCGAGGTACCCTCGCGTCTTATTGACGTCACGATAGTACGAACTGCAACGTTAATAATTTCTTATGTGACAGATAACACACTACTGTATCATAGTGCGAATGGTTCGTACAAGTCACCCCTTTTGGCGGATATTGGCCCTCTTTCGGAGAAATAACGTAGGGCCGGACATGGTTTATTAATTTCTCATTAGGGTGTTGCAAGAACGCGCACCAGATTTGGAGGGACATGAAAAACGGTTAAATCGTACTACTGATTACATAATTATGTAGCCTAAAGAGTTAGCGGTGGGTATTGTTGATTAGCTGTTTTTTCTTTGATCCAGCAGTGAAAGGTATTCGAAGATATGCGCAAATACTTTGATACAAACAACATTAGTAAAGTTACACGTTAAGTGGCATTTTACATATCATATAATTACTTGAGGTAAGGTTACACGTTAACTGATATTTTACATACTATATAATTATCTGAAAGCTAGTTACTCTAACACTACGGTGAATTTGATTGGCTAGCTTTTGATTCTTGTGTATTAAAATGCTTACAGAGAGAGGAGAAAACATGGAATCTAAAATGGTTTGGAAAAGAAGAACATTACTGCAAACATAGTAACTCATTATAATTGGTATCAACATGTGTCTTTTCAGATATACCTGTCTCATTATGATCAGCAAATTTGCCTCTATGGTGCCATTTCTTTTCCTTGTGACTGGTGGGCTAGTTATAACACACTGTGTTAACCATGACCATGGTAAGTAATGAATACATAACGAACAGCTATCTATATCTATCAGTTTAAAATTCCTTTGTTATTGTCCGTTCATGAGAAAATATTCAGTGTCTACTAAGGAATCATATAGAAACATATTTATAATGTTTGTTGTTTGTTAAAAAAGCATATACAGACATATTTATTATGTTTGTTGTTTGTTAAGGAATCATATACAGACATATTTATAACCTTCTGTGTTTGTTAAGGAATCATGTGCTATCATTTTATCAAAGTCAGTGTCTGTTAAGGAATCATACACAACCATATATCATTACGTAACGTTTATTACAATTTCAAATAGGCTGAACAGGAGTTGCCTAGCATGGCCAGGTAGTAAGGGGTGCTCGACTCGTAATCTTAGGGTCACGAGCTCGAATCCCCGTCATGTCAAACATGCTCGCCCTTTCAGCCATGGGGGCATTATAATGTGAAAGTCAATCTCATAATTCATTGTCAATAGCGTAGCCCAAGAGCTGACAGTCAGTGGTGGTAACTGCCTTTTCTTTTATCTTAGACTGCTAAATTAGGGATGGCTAGCGCAGATAGTCCTTGTGTAGTTTTGCGCAAAATTAAAAACATACAAAGAAACATTTAAAAGGTAGCTAGCTAGTTCTGTGTTCTTCATTTTTCGCATGTTACACGCAGAGTTTTTCACTGTTGAAGTCACGTAACGTTTACGTAAAAGTAATGCCCAATGTGAATTTGCTGAAGCTAAACGTTTTGTAATGTTCGAAATTTATAAACGTTTCTAGTCAAATAACTAAAGTTCCCTGTTACTAAGAATTAATCACAGTTACCGTTTTCGAAGTTTATAGCACACGAACTTTTGCAAATCAATAACCAGTCCTGTCTCTCAGCGGGTTGCGTTGGTTATATGAGGACTGTTTCTTGAAATTTCAGCTGTCGCAACAATATAAACGATACACCAGCGTTTACGATAGACATACACTGTTGATTCTTACCCTCGATAATTTTTTACAGCTTTTGTCGATAGGTGGGAGTTTCGTGGTACAAATGTAACGGTATAAGTTATGCAAGTTTCTAACTATAAATTTAACACAAACAAGCATCGATGTTAAAATATATATATGACAGTAACTCTATCAGAGTGTACATTAACCGATCATGTACAAACATGTCCATTATGTGCTGTGTCTATTAAGGAAACACACAACCATATGTATCATGTTCTATGTCTGTTACTGAATCATGTTTGCTGTTGGTTCACTGATACATCTGTCATAGTTTACTTTAACTGTGCTATGTTGATAATGACAGATGTCTCCGTCTGTAACGTTGAGATAATGTTATAAAAATAGTTCACGCTAATGGTGTGTCCTTGTCTACTTCTAGGTGTCCCTTTGGATCCATCTAGTGACCATTACTTAAATCTATATACTCTCCAGCCCTTTCATCGCATCTTAAGACAACTACATCCAGGTTACAAAATAGGTGTGCTAACTCTCTTTTACACACTGCCGTTTACTGACATTAAACGGAAACCGGTGTTTCGTGACTTTGAGATCGGTTCTGAGTTTCTAGGCAAACGATCAGTTTCTAAAGCATCTAGTGGCTTAAGCGGTGCCAAAATATTGGACAAAAAGATGGGCTCCGAGATTCTCGGCAAGCGCACAAATAACTTTGAAAACGAAATTAAAGACGAACTAATTAGAACGACTGAAAAGAAGCGATTGAGGACGGAGTTCATAGGAAAACGTTCAAACGATATTGAAAATAAATTTTTCTTCATCGACTTCTTATCAGATCTCCAAAACAAACGCACGGGACCAGATTTCCTCGGCAGAAAAAGACGAGAACTACACCACACAGCATCAAGCCACAATGCCTCGTCAGGGGGCGCTGCATTTACCTAGGATAAGGAAGTTTAACATCTAACTGTTTGTTAAACAGCTGTTTACAACTTAAAGAAAACATTCGACTTTCAAGTATATATAGTAAAATTAAATAATCATATACAAATAAAGCTATATGAATAAACAAAATCATGAGGAAGGACTGCATTAAAAACAGCAAATCCCAACCTCTGATTAATTATATTATAACCATAAAATTTTTAAGTCATAAACCAAAACACATTAACATAAAATAACGCTTCATATTTTTAAAAAAGGATCCCAGGTACAAGCTACAACGTGGGATTATAAAATGTATCCTAGGTATTGGAGGTGACTGTGAATGTAGGGCCAACATTGCGTTGGGGATACACCGTCTATCAATATTAACCTCCAATTTGCTAGTCTCACATAAGCAAATTAGAAATTAGGAGAGCGAGATGTGGGTGCTCAAGCCCACAACGTCGCACATCTATATCATCCTTTAGTGCCTGCAGACTGTTCTCCCAAGTTAAAATAAAAATAAGAAAAAGATAAACATAAAGATATGAAAAATAATAAATAGATAATTAAATAAAAAAATAAAAAAGGTACTACCATCTGGGGGGTAAGTAAGATAAAACTTACCTCTTGAAGTTAGCATTTCTGTCCCCTATATGGTAGAAGCACTAATTAACACAACATCAGTAAAGTGATAGTTTACTGTGACTGTCGTGCTATTATATGCGGCTTAAGGTGTACATCCGAATAAAGTAGTGCCAAGTTCTTATTTTTAACTAAAAACAATTTTCAGTAAAATTTATTTACTTTCGCTTTCTTTGTATTTATTACAGAATAATTTAATAATTTTATCTAATTTTTATTTACTAAATCTATTAACTATTAATTTTTGTATTAGTATATTAACATCATTAATAAATTATTCCAATTTATTACAGATTTTACAATATCTGAATAACTGCGAAGTTATAATGTTTATAATAGATGAGTATGAAAGGAGGGTAAACAATAAATTGAAAAAGCAAAATCTTTTCTTTTATCAAAAATATTTGTATTGATATCCTTTTCAGTAATTACCTTAACTTCAAAATCTAAATAATTTGTATCTGTATTAGAAATTCTAATTCTGTTGAATAAATGGTGTCAATAACATTATATTGAGAATTATTTATGCTAATTAAATCATCAATATATCTCTAAGTAAAAGCAAAAATATCTGGATTTACTTAAGTTTCAATAAATATATTTTCATAGTAATATCAATATAGATTTGCTACACAAGTTGAATAGTTAGCTCCCAACGGAACTCCTATCACTTGTTTAAAAACCTGTTTATTGAAAAATATAAAATTATTATAAATACAAAAACTTATATCTTTTACGTTTTTATATTTTCTTTTTTCCAGTTCTATAAAAGGATAACAATATTGTTCTATTAATGAATTTAAAATAAATATTAAATCTTTCAATGGTATTGTGGTATATAATGTTTGAATACTATTTATCTGGTTACACTTCCTCAGACATTCTAAAATAGTTTGGTTATTTTTTATTATCCAAAATTTATGTCTTTTATTGTTAATACTTACATTTTATGGCCAGGTGGGTTAAGGCATTCGACTTGTAATTTGAGGGTCGCGGCTTTGAATCCCCTTCGCACCAAACATGCTCGCTCTTTCAGCCGTGGGGCCGTTATAATGTAACGGTCAATCCAACTATTCGTTGGTTAAATAGTAGCCCACGAGGTGGCGGTAGGGGGTAATGATTAGCTGCCTTCCTTCTAGTCTTACACTGCTAAATTAGGGACGGCTAGCGCAGATAGCCCGCGTGTATCTTCTCACAACAGTCTGCAGACAGTGAAGGGTGATATAGATGTGGAATGTTATGGGCTTGAGCACCCACATCTCGCTCTCCTAATTTCTAATTTGCTTATGTGAGACTAACGAATTGGTGGTTAATAGTTTTAGTGAAAAATTAATTCTTGTAAACTTTAAACAGGCTATGCTGCTAATAAAACTTTTTACGTATATTTAATTAAAATGTTTCCTTGCACAAAATAAAAAATATTTTAGCTTAAATAATACTTTAGAATTACTATTAATACAAACAACTAATTAATAGGATAACCTGAAACAAAGTTACAGAAGTATTTTATAATAAAAATTATTTTATTTTGCGTTACAGACAGACGTGAATATTTACCACACAACTATTGCTTAAAGTTGGAGTACCAAATATGACTAACAGGATAAACCCAGTCAAAGGTTATCGATGAAGACTTGGTTAATAAATGCAATTAAATTATAACATGATAACCCGTATTATACATTATCCATGAAGTTTGGATTAAGAAATATAACTTGGTAAACCGTAGTATAGATTACTCATGAATATTGGATTAAGAAATATAATTAAAACATGATAGACCATATTCTAGATTATCCATGAAGACTGGTTTAATAAATATTAAATATTGTCTTAAACTCTCTTATAGATCATCCAAGAAAGTGGTATTAATAAATAGCGTTATAACCTTAACCCCTAAAGTATTTCATTCACCAGTTGTGATGAAAAAATATAACAACCTTAAAACCAGCCTAATGCCATCTTGATCTGATGCCCGAAGAAAAGAAAAATATAACAACCTTAAAACCAGCCTAATGCCATCTTGATCTGATGCCCGAAGAAAACAAAAATATAACAACCTTAAAACCAGCCTAATGCCATCTTGATCTGACGCCCGAAGAAAACAAAAATATAACAACCTTAAAACCAGCCTAATGCCATCTTGATCTGACGCCCGAAGAAAACAAAAATATAACAACCTTAAAACCAGCCTAATGCCATCTTGATCTGATGCCCGAAGAAAAGAAAAATATAACAACCTTAAAACCAGCCTAATGCCATCTTGATCTGACGCCCGAAGAAAACAAAAATATAACAACCTTAAAACCAGCCTAATGCCATCTTGATCTGATGCCCGAAGAAAACAAAAATATAACAACCTTAAAACCAGCCTAATGCCATCTTGATCTGACGCCCGAAGAAAACAAAAATATAACAACCTTAAAACCAGCCTAATGCCATCTTGATCTGATGCCCGAAGAAAACAAAAATATAACAATCTTAAAACAAGCCTTATGTCATCTGATCTGATGCCCGAAGAAAATAAAAATATGTTAATTCTTCTTAGACCTCAGTAAAATGAATATCGGGGATGTGTTATTGATAAAGATATTGGAAGAAAGCAAACGACCGAACAACTTGGAAAATAACAACAAAAACACTTTTTATTTTTTTTCCTTTTAACGATGATTTTCTTCTTCTATTTTTATGGTCTTTATTCTAGCCCGGCATGGCCAGGTGGGTTAAGGCGTGCGACTCGTAATCCGAGGGTCGTGGGTTCGAATCCCCGTCACGCCAAACATGCTCGCCCTTTCAGCCGTGGGGGCGTTATAATGTTACGATCAATCCCACTATTCGTTGGTAAAAGAGTAGTCCAAGAGTTGGCGGTGGGTGGTGATGATTAGCTGACTTCCCTCTAGTCTTACACTGCTAAATTAGGGACTGATAGTCCTCGAATACCTTTGTGCGAAATTCAAAAACAAACAAACGAAACAATTGTATTTATTTATTATACATCTTTTGCTTTTTTTCTGTAAATCTTTCAGGAAGACTTAAATCTTTGTTAGAAATAATACCATGTATCAAAACTAGAAAGTAAAAAAACTAAATTACAAAACAAACTGTTAACTGTTTGGTTAACAAAACTATAAATAATATCGAAGGAAATTTTAGTTATTAGTTAAATGTATTAGATTCTAATATAACATTGATACTACTTGATATTCAGTTTTCTTGTTCAGATATAGCGTGTTAAGAAACTCTATTGAATATTGTTCCAATTTTGAAAACAAACAGACATTACTGTTGTAGAAATAAACTAGTTTGAACAATTGTTAATTTTATTTTTATGTAAACTATATATATTACATTTATATGAACTACATATATATTTTACTTGTATTTCAAACTACATATATTTATATCATTTTCATTCAAACTACACATGTATATTATTTTTATTTAAATTACGTATATATTTTATTTGTATTCAAACTATATAGACAATTTGATCTTTAAATAAATTTAAACTTTCCATCAAAAATCACGTTTTCATCACAAGAAACAGAAAACAACTTTGTTTGTTTTTAAAGCTGAGGCTGCACGATGGATTATTTGAGATGTACCTAGCACGGGTATCAAAAAGCGGTTTTATAAAGGAAAGATGATTTAAACGTTTTGAATTTCAAAAGCTCACAGATGATAAAACGTACGAATTTCGCAGTCAGAAAGAGTCTTCAAGTGCTTCAGCGGTGGTATTACGGATTTACAACGCTCAAATACGAGGTTTAATTCTTCACGGTGGGCAAATTTGAGTGAGGCCAATGTGTGTGGGTGTGCGCTGATAAACCAACGACAACAACGGAAACTAAAAAAAAATTAAATAAATAAATAAAGCCTAATAAAGAATATGTACCTGAATGTTAACCTAATGATGAATGAAAGCCTGAATTTTAGAATAATAATAAATAATATGTTCTGATGTTTAGCCTAATGACGAATATATTATACATTTTAGTCTAATGGAGAATGTATCTCAGAATGACTAGTATGGGTATTAACACTTTTGTTGATAAGCAGAGTACAACGTTTCGACATCACAAGGTCATCTTCAGGTTAACAAAATGATAAGAATAATATTGACGTTAAAGAACAAAATATTTTTTCAGCATATGACGAGTTCTCAAGGTTCGTTAGGAGCTCAATAAAACAAAACAACAAAAACCAGATTTCAAAGCATTAAAACTGTGGTCTACTTTCTTCTTCTTACAAAAACAAACTACAAAACATACAAGCTAAAATGTATTCTAAACTGAACTATTCACAATTTCTTATCTTTTGTTACATACGAGCTTTTATTTCACCCATTCAAGGCACTGGTACTCCAGCTAGTATGTAACAAATTATTAGCCGCTGCTCATTCCTCCCTTCAACTTACAAATAACAGTAACAGGAAGATTGATCGTGGTAATTTATTTAAGACTGATCACTGACGTGGAGCAATGTACTTTATTTGATCAGTACTGACATTTATCATAGACCTTTGTTTGGTCAGTATTAACATGGGTTGATGAACTTTATTTGGTCAGTAATAACATGTATCATAATTTGAGGGTCATGGAGGCGTTGTAATGTAATCCAAGAGGTGGCGGTGGGTTGTAATGACTAGATGTCTTCTCTCTCGTCTTCACTGGTATAGTGTAGATTTAGGGAAACTTACGACAATCTAAAACAAATATTTTATACTTACAGACATTGTTAGGGAAGGATTATACACTACATGGCCAAAAGTATGTGAACACTATTCTAATTAGTGGGTTCGGCTATTTCAGTCATACATATTGCTAACAGGTGCATAATATCAAGCATGCAGCCATGCAATCTCCATAGACAAACATTGGTTGTAGAATGGGTCGTACTGAAGAGCTCAGTGACTTTCAACGTGGCACTGTCATAGGATGTCACCTTTTCAACAAGTCAGTTCGTCAAGTTTCTGCCCTGTTAGAGCTGCTCTAGTCAACTGTAAATGCTTTTATTGTGAAATGAAAACGTTTAGGAGCAACAACAGCTGAGCTACGAAGTGGTAGGCCACACAAGCTCAGAGAACGGAAGTGTCGAGTGCTGAAGTGCGTAGCGCGTAAAAATCGTCTGTCCACAGTTCCAACATTCACTACCGAGTTCCAAACTGCCTCTGGATGCAACGTCAGCACAGGAACTGTTCGTCGGGAGCTTCATGAAATGGGTTTCCATGGCCGAGCAGCTGCACACAGGCCCAAGATCACCATGCACAATGCCAAGTGTTGGCTGGAGTGGTGTAAAGCACACCGCCTTTGGACTCTGGAACAGTGGAAACGTGTTCTCTGGAGTGATGAATCACGCTTCATTATCTGACAGTTTGACAGACGAATCTGGGTTTGGCAGATGCCAGGAAAATGCTACCTGCCTGAATGCATAGTGCAAACTGTAAAGTTTTGTGGAGGAGGAACAATGGTTAAGGATTGCTTTCCATAGTTTGGGCTACGCTCTTTAGTTCCAGTTAAGGGAGATCTTAATGCTACAGCATACAATGACATTCTAGAGAATTGTATGCTTCCAACTTTGTGGCAACAGTTTGGCAACAAAGCGAGGTCCATAAAGACATGGTTTGCCGAGGTTAGTGTGGAAGAACTTAAGTGACCTGCACAGAGCCCTGACCTCAACCCCATCGAACACCTTTGGGATGAACTGGGACGCCAATTGCGAGCCAGGCCTTCTCGCCCGACATCAGTGCCCGACCTCACTAATACTCTCGTGGCTGAATAGGAATTAATCCCCGCAGAAATTTTCCAAAATCTAGTAAAAAACCTTCCTAGAAGAGTGGAAGCTGTTATAGTAGCAAAGGGGGCACCAACTCCATATTAATGCCCATGGTTTTGGAATGAGATGTTCAACAAGCACATATGAGTGTGATGGTCGAAGTGTCCACATACTTATGGCCATGTAGTGTATACGTGATGTAAGGAAGCATGGAGTCGGTGTAAACAATAAGTTTTTTAAGTTCTTTTCTGCTCATTTGTTTAATATTCGTTCATTAACAGGATTGGTTAATGTTTATTTTTATTGACATTTTTATCTTGGTAGATGAATTTAGGATAAATTTAAATATTTTAAGCTGCCCGGACTTGTAAGATAATACAACGAAACATATCATTAACAGCGAAGGTTCTCAATGATGAAAGAATGTGTTCTATTCATTATAACTTATTGTTTTAAGACTGTCTATCCCTAGTTAAAATTGTATATTAAATTAGCCATATTAATTACTGGCTTAACCATTAATTCCCTCTTGGAATAGAAGCTATTCATACTAAGATTAGGTTTACCTTCAGATTAATATTATTTGGATTAAATTTTAATACAGATTCATAATACATTCATATCAAGCTTACTTTTGGATTAATGGTATATTAAGACTAAGTTTACTAAGAGATTAAGTTTAAAAAATGTTTATTACAAAAATTCACCTACGAGAAAGTATTAATATATTTTGTCTCCTGTTCCCTCACAGCTGGATTTATTTAGAATATAAACTGTGTGTTTTTCTTTTAGCAAAGCCACAAAGGCTATCTGCTCAGCCCACCGAGGGGAATAGAACCCCTGATTTTAGCGTTGTAAATCGGGAGACATACCGCTGTACAAGCGGGGGGCGATATAAACTGATATATTGAATATTATTTCATAAGAACAGGTTAAAACTGGATTAATGGATAGGCGAATGAAGTGGTAGATTAAAAATGATCAAATGACAAATATATAGACAGCGAATAAATATTTAAAATGAAACAAGTACAGAAGACATCAGCACCGGAAGTAATTCAGGCAGATACTGTGGAGACGTCAACCCCATCTTTACTATGCAAAATTAAAGGTTCGTATACCTGTTTATTGTTTATACTGTAGTTTTAAATAATTTAAACAAACCAAAAAATGCCAGGCCAGTCTAGCATCTGCAAAAGTACTTGTATTATGCCCATTAGTAGTAATGTGAATACACTCATGGCTCCCAGAATTAAAAATCACATGGCAAGCATGTAGAGGTCAAAGTTAGAGATTATTAAGGATACTTCATTTGAATCATTGCGGCAAACTCTTGATTAGAGTACATGAAAATGGCACTGTTAAAAATAGAAATGATCAAGGGTTAAAAACAGAGGTAATCAAGGTAGAAAAGTAAAACTGTCTAAAAGTGATGTTTATTGTCTCATTTATTTCAAGATAGACGATTGTATGTAAACCTTGCTGTAAATACTACATACGTACTCTATATCACAAAGTTGTTTCAATAGACATCTAACTGCTTAGAAGCCGTTGCTTGAAAGTGGTAACCAATACGAAAGGTCAAACTGGACACAAGATCACAAACAGTAGAATAAACAGAGATGGCGACGTGCGTTCTTCAAAGATGAATTGTTTGCAAAGGATTAAAATTTTTCGTTTGACAACAGAGAGAAGACGGCCCTGCATGGCTAAGTGATTGAGGCCATTCAGGAAATAAACAGGGGAATGGAATCATATTCAACATAAAAGGTTTAGAATGAAACATGATGGGGAAAAGAGGACAAGTTTGTGTTTACATTTCAGCAAATAGTGTGTAAAATCTATACAAAATTGATGGCGCCCTGACTGCTGAGAAATACAAGCAGATCCTGATTTGACATGACATTTCTTTAAATACACGACTTAAAATACAGAACATATATTGAAACGATACCTGGACTTATTGAACACAAGACCAATGTTTTTCCTGCACACAGACATTTTATAAACGTTCCCAAGATCGTAGTGACTGAGTTTAGCAGACAATTATAACAATGTTAAATAATTTTACACTGATAAATTGCATAAATACTCTATATAAAATAAATGCCTTCCATACAAAATGCTAGTTTATTGCCCAACTTGTTTCTTGTTTTGTCCCATTGGTAAGTTCATCGTCTAGTTTTTATTAACTAGTTGTTTATGTTTGGTGTTTTCTTCCATAATTACTTTCCCGGCCGTTTATTGGTTGTTTCTTCGATATCTTTCAGGAACGCTATATGTGTCTAAATCTATCTTTTTGTCTAGTCCACTGACGGTGCATCTCAAGAGAAGGAGCATCAGAAGAAAAAGCCAACTAATAAAAGTGGTGGAGGAAGATGACACTCTGCAGAGAGAATGACCTTTGACACATCAAGAATAAATCTTTTGCTAATACTCTATATCTGTTGTTGGACATACAAGTCTCTGGGGTGAAAAGAACTACCCACGCTCGGAGGTCCTAAACCACACATATTTGTAATTATTACCAACGAAAAAGCAAAATTAATAGAGAACTTTAGTTTCAAGTTTTTGTAAGATGTAGAAACTTAAATCAATCAATGACTATCAAATAAACATATCTTAAAATATACGTATCGACATGGAAAATGCTTAAATTACTAGTATTTCAAAACTCATTAGCGACATAAATAAATTATATTTCTCCACATGTTCACGAAAGGTAGAATGTGTTGGATTACATTTGTTGATGTCATAAGTAAACAGAAGACACAAATGGTTGGATTACATTTGTTGATGTCATAAGTAAACAAAATACAAAACGTGTTCGATTACATTTGTCGATGCCATAAGTAAACGGAAGAAAGAATGTGTTGGATTACATTTGTTGATGTTATAAGTAAACAGAAAACAGATTGTGTTGAATTACATTTTTGATGTCACAAATAAACAGAAGACAGAATGTGTTGGATTACATTTGTTGATGTCATAAGTAAACAGAAGAAAGATTGTGTTGAATTACATTTTTTGATGCCACAAATAAACAGAAGACAGAATGTGTTGGATTACATTTGTTGATATCATAAATAAACAAAAGACGGAACGTGTTGGATTACATTTGTTGATGTCATAAGTAAACAGAAAACAGAATGTTTTGGATTACATTTATTGATGTCATAAGTAAACAGAAGATAGAATGTGTTGGATTACATTTGTTGATGTCATAAATAAACAAAATACAAAACGTGTTCGATTACATTTGTCGATGCCATAAGTAAACAAAATACAAAACGTGTTGAATTACATCTGTTGATGTCATAAGTAAACAGAAGACAGATTGTGTTGAATTACAATTTTTGATGTCACAAATAAACAGAAGATAGAATGTGTTGGATTACATTTGTTGATATCATAAATAAACAAAAGACGGAATGTGTTGGATTACATTTGTTGATGTCACAAGTAAACATAAGACAGAATGTGTTGGATTACATTTGTTGATGTCATAAGTAAACAGAAGACAGATTGTGTTGAATTACAATTTTTGATGTCACAAATAAACAGAAGATAGAATGTGTTGAATTACATTTTTGATGTCACAAATAAACAGAAGACAGAAAGTGTTCGATTACATTTGTTCATGCCATAAGTAAACAGAAGACAGATTGTGTTGAATAACATTTTTGATGTCACAAATAAACAAAAGACAGAATGTGTTGGATTACATTTGTTGATGTTATAAGAAAACAGAAGACAGAATGTGTTGGATTACATTTGTTAATATCACAAGTAAACAGAAGACAGAATGTGTTGGATTACATTTGTTGATGTCATAAG
Source organism: Tachypleus tridentatus (assembly GCF_004210375.1). Lineage (NCBI taxonomy): Eukaryota > Metazoa > Arthropoda > Merostomata > Xiphosura > Limulidae > Tachypleus > Tachypleus tridentatus. The sequence continues at coordinate 203,520,825 of NC_134837.1, forward strand.
TAAATGAAATACGAAACGTCTTCGATTACATTTCTTGATGACATAAGTAAACGGAAGACAGAATGTGTTGGATTACATTTGTTGATGCCATATGTAAAGCGAAACACAGAACGTGTTCGATTACATTTCTTGATGTAATAAGTAAATAGAAGACAGAATAAGTTGGATTACATTTGTTGATGCCATAAGTAAACAGAAGAGAGATTGTGTTAAATTACATTTGTTGATGTCACAAATAAACAGAAGACAGATTGTGTTGAATTACATTTTTTGATACCATAAGTAAACGGAAGACAGAATATGTTGGATTACATTTGTTAATGTCATAAGTAAACAGAAGATAGAATGTGTTGGATTACATTTTTGATGTCACAAATAAACAGAAGACAGAATGTGTTGGATTACATTTGTTCATGTCATAAGCAAACAGAAGATAGAATGTGTTGGATTGCATTTGTTGATGTCATAAGTAAACAAAATACAAAACGTGTTCGATTACATTTGTTGATGCCATAAGTAAACGGAAGAAAGAATGTGTTGGATTACATTTGTTGATGTCAAAAGTAAACAAAAGACAGATTGTGTTGAATTACATTTTTGATGTCATAAGTAAATAGAAGACAGGTTGTGTTGAATTACATTTATTGATGTCATAAGTACACAGAAGACAGATTGTGTTGAATTACAATTTTTGATGTGACAAATAAACAGAAGATAGAATGTGTTGGATTACATTTGTTGATATCATAAATAAACAAAAGACGGAATGTGTTGGATTACATTTGTTGATGTCACAAGTAAACAGAAGACAGAATATGTTGGATTACATTTGTTGATGTCACAAGTAAACAGAAGACAGAACATGTTGGATTACATTTGTTGATGTCATAAGTAAACAGAAGACAGAATGTGTTGGATTACATTTGTTGATGTCATAAGTAAACGAAATACAGAAAGTGTTCGATTACATTTGTTGATGCCATAAGTAAACAGAAGACAGATTGTGTTGAATAACATTTTTGATGTCACAAATAACCAGAAGACAGAATGTGTTGGATTACATTTGTTAATATCACAAGTAAACAGAAGACAGAATGTGTTGGATTACATTTGTTGATGTCATAAGTAAATGAAATACGAAACGTGTTCGATTACATTTGTTGATGACATAAGTAAACGGAAGACAGAATGTGTTGAACTACATTTGTTGATGTCATAAGTAAACAGAAGACAGATTGTGTTGAATTACATTTTTTGATGTCACAAATAAACAGAAGACAGATTGTGTTGAATTACATTTTTTGATGCCACAAATAAACAGAAGATAGAATGTGTTGGATTACATTTGTTGATATCATAAATAAACAAGAGACGGAATGTGTTGGATTACATTTGTTGATGTCGCAAGTAAACAGAAGACAGAATGTGTTGAACTACATTTGTTGATGTCATAAGTAAACAGAAGACAGATTGTGTTGAATTACATTTGTTGATGCCATAAGTAAACTGAAGACAGAATGTGTTGAACTACATTTGATGATGTCATAAGTAAAGAGAAGACAGATTGTGTTGAATAACGTTTTTTGATGTCACAAATAAACAAAAGACAGAATGTGTTGGATTACATTTGTTGATGTTATAATAAAACAGAAGAGAGAATGTGTTGAATTACAATTGTTGATGTCACAAGTAAACAGAAGACAATGATGTGTTTGATTACATTTGTTGATGACATAAGTAAACGGAAGACAGAATGTGTTGGATTACATTTGTTGATGTCATAAGTGAACATAAGACAGAATGTGTTGGATTACATTTGTTGATGTCATAAGTGAACATAAGACAGAATGTGTTGGATTACATTTGTTGATGTCATAAGTAAACGGAAGATAGAATGTGTTGGATTACATTTGTTGATGTCATAAGTAAACATAAGACAGATTGTGTTGAATTACATTTTTTGATGTCATAAGTAAACGAAATACAGAAAGTGTTCGATTACATTTGTTGATGCCATAAGTAAACGGAAGACAAATGTGTTGAACTACATTTGTTGATGTCATAAGTAAACAGAAGACAGATTGTGTTGAATTACATTTTTTGATGTCACAAATAAACAGAAGACAGAATGTGTTTGATTACATTTGTTGATATTATAAATAAACAAAAGACGGAATGTGTTGGATTACATTTGTTGATGTCACAAGTAAACAGAAGACAGAATCTGTTGGATTACATTTGTTGATGTCACAAGTAAACAGAAGACAGAATGTGTTGGATTACATTTGTTGATGTCATAAGTAAACGAAATACAGAAAGTGTTCGATTTTATTTGCTGATGTCATAAGTAAACAGAAGACAGAATATGTTGAACTACATTTGTTGATGTCGTAAGTAAACGAAATACAGAAAGTGTTCGATTACATTTGTTGATGCCATAAGTAAACAGAAGACAGAATATGTTGAACTACATTTGTTGATGTCGTAAGTAAACAGAAGATAGATTGTGTTGAATGACATTTTTGATGCCATAAGTAAACAGAAGACAGAATGTGTTGGATTACATCTGTTGATGTAATAAGTAAACGAAATACAGAACGTGTTGGATTACATTTGTTGATGCCATAAGTAAACGGAAGACAGAATGTGTTGGATTACATTTGTTGGTAACATAAGTAAACAGAAGACAGATTGTATTGAATTACATTTGTTGATGTCATAAGTAAACAGAAGATAGAATGTGTTTGATTATATTTGTTGATGTCACAAGTAAACAGAAGACAAAACGTGTTGGATTACATTTGTCGATGTCATAAGTAAACGAAATACAGAACGTGTTCGATTACATTTGTTGATGTGATAAGTAAATAGAAGACAGAATGTGTTGGATTACATTTCTTGATGTCACAAGTAAACAGAAGACAGAATGTGTTGGATTACATCTGTTGATGTAATAAGTAAACGAAATACAGAACGTGTTGGATTACATTTGTTGATGCCATAAGTAAACGAAAGACAGAATGTGTTGGATTACATTTGTTGATAACATAAGTAAACAGAAGACAGATTGTATTGAATTACATTTGTTGATGTCATAAGTGAACAGAAGATAGAATGTGTTGGATTACATTTGTTGACGTCGTAAGTAAACAGAAAACAGAATGTCTTGGATTACATTTTTTGATGTCACAAGTAAACAGAAGACAGAATGTGTTGGATTACATTTTTGATGTTATAAGAAAACAGAAGACAGAATGTGTTGGATTACATTTGTTGATGTCACAAGTAAACAGAAGACAGAATGTGTTGTTGGACTACATTTGTTGATGTCATAAGTAAATGAAATACAAAACGTGTTCGATTACATTTGTTGATGACATAAGTAAACGGAAGACAGAATGTGTTGGATTACATTTGTTGATGCCATATGTAAAGCGAAACACAGAACGTGTTCGATTACATTTGTTGATGTTATAAGTAAATAGAAGACACAATGTGTTGGATTACATTTATTGATGTCACAAGTAAACAGAAGACAGAACGTGTTGGATTACATTTTATGAAGCCATAAGTAAACAGAAGACAGGTTGTATTGAACTACATTTGTTGACGTCGTATGTAAACAGAAAACAGAATGTCTTGGATTACATTTGTTGATATCATAAGTAAACAGAAGATAGAATGTGTTGGATTACATTTTTTGATGTTACAAATAAACAGAAGACAGAATGTGCTGGATTAAATTTGTTGATGTTACAAGTAAACAGAAGACAGAGTTTGTTGGATTACATTTGTTGATGTCATAAGTAAATAAAATACAAAACGTGTTCGATTACATTTGTTGGTGCCATAAGTAAACGGAAAACAGAATGTGTTGAATTACATTTGTTGATGCCATAAGTAAAGCGGAACACAGAACGTGTTCGATTACAACTGTTGATGTCATAGGTAAACGAAATACAGTACGTGTTCGATTACAACTGTTGATATCATAAGTAAACAGAAGGTAGAATGTGTTGGATTACATTTGTTGATTTCATAAATAAACAGAATACAGTACGTGTTGGATTACATTTGTTGATATCATAAGTAAACGGAAGACAATACGTGTTGGATTACATTTGTTGATGTCATAAGTAAACAGAAGACAGAATGTGTTGGATTATATTTGATGATATCGTAAGTAAATGGAAGACAGAATATGTTGGATTGTATTTGATGATATCGTAAGTAAATGGAAGACAGAACGTATTTGATTACAGCTGTTGATATTTTAAATAATCGTTAGACAGAACGTGTTGTATTTGGATCGTAATGACCATGTGGTTAGGGCGCTTGATTCATAATCTTAGAGTCGCAGGTTCAAACCTCGTAACACCAAGTATTCTCGCCCTTTCAATAGTGGGAGCGCTATAATGTATCTACGATACCTACTATTCGTTGTTAAAAGAGTAACCCACGGGTTGGCGGTGGGTGGTGATGACTATCTGCTTTTCCTCTAGTTTACATTGCTAAATTAGGGACAGCTAAAGCAGATATCCCTCGTGTAGCTCTGAGGGAAATTCGAAAAAAAAGCAAAAAAAAAAAAAACGTACAGTTGCAACGTTTACTTTGATTCGGGTACTCGTGCATACATCATGTCTAACTGTGGTTGCCGTCACTAAGCTTGAGCTGACAGGATAAACACTAATAACATCCGACAATTTTTGGGTTATCCTAATTATATAGTAAGATTTCTTATATTGCACTCATCGTCCAAAATTGTGGAGGTCGACTTGACGACAACGGAATTTGTACTAAGTACCTACAGATCCATAGGTTGAGTACAGTATCATATCAGTGAACCAAGTGCACTTGGTTCCATAGGCTGGGACAGTAACTACAGTATCGTATACAAATGAACAGAATAAATAAAATTTTAATTCGAGTAAAAGCTTTGTTATCATACAGTTCCTAGTTTCCCCCTGCTGTGTTACAAAAGTTTAACATCGCGTAATAAGTTTTCGGATGCTGCTTGTTACAAAATTTGCTTATATTATATTGACTTCAACCGAAGCACATTGGTAGTAATACGTAACAGTATATATACACCAAAGTCAGGTTGAACCAGTCTTGTAATGAAGTAAATGTTATTCTAGGATACTTAATAGTGAACTGTTTTGGCGGGAAACTAAGCTGAGTAAAATAAACTGACATTTTTTAAAGCTTGAACGTTTACATAAATTACGTTATCCAAAATACGTTACAAAGTTTCTTAATAATAAACTTAACACGTTGATGGAACTTCCAATATCGTAAAACGAGGCCTTACGTTGGTGTGGTGTTAGTGTTTTCTCACCAAGAAAGTTGCTTCTAATGAAGTTAAAACACATAAAATCGTTGCATTTTGTGCGCCATTAGCGAAATGTTTTCTATTGCTTATGAAATCAAACTATTAAAAAGGTTGTTATGTCTTTATTAAGTTAAGTTACAGCTAATTATATTTAAGAATGTTGTTTGTTATTGAGCACAAAGCTACAGAAAGAGCTGTCTGTGATCTGCCTCTGTGGGGGAGATCTGTAGGGAAGTGACGTATTTCAGGTTACTTCGGTTAATATTGTTCGGAGCACTGACTGTTGAGAGTAATGTGATAATTAAATTATTATTTACAACTAGTACCCCTGTGTCAGCAACAAGTTTAAAGACTTACAATTCTGAGTTTTATACCCTATAATTGCAGAAAACACATTGTTTCAATTTGCCTTAAAACAAACAACAAAACAGAAAATCTACCGATGAAAATTAACTTGTTGTTATAAGGCGAATTAACCGAAATATAAGGAAAAATCGCAGGGTCCACCCTCTTGAAGCTGATGGGACCCTCGGGAGTAACCCAGGTCCGTGATATCCGTATACCAGTCCTCATGGTTTAAACTGAAAAAATCACTAGAATTGATAGATCTACTAAAATATAAAACCTCCTTAAAAATGTCTGCTCACAATAACAGATAAAGATTATAAACACATTACCAACATACCTGGTGTGAAGTCTTCTGACACAGATAAAGATTATACAAACATTGACAACATTCCTGGTGTGAAGTCTTCTGACAAAGATAAAGATTATGCAAACGTTACCAACATTCCTGGTGTGAAGTCTTCTGACAAAGATAAAGATTATACAAACGTTACCAACATTCCTGGTGTGAAGTCTTCTGATACAGATAAAGATTATACAGACGTTACCAACATACCTGGTGTAAAGTCTTCTGACATAGATAAAGATTATAAACATATTGCCAACATTTTTGGTGTAAAGTTTTTTGACCAGACCACTTCTATCCTTTGAAGTTCCTGGCTATAATAATAATAAATAGTAAAAATGGAAAGCAAAAGGAAAAAGTGGTACATAATTTGATTATTTAATTTGTATATATATATATATAATTTCTAGCTGACAGTGTGTTTTTCACATTTTCATTTGACTGGGAGAGACATAAAAACAAATCGTGTAAATTAATGAAGGTAAAACAATAATATATTTCTAAAGTTGAGTCTCGGGCCTAATGGCCGACCTTTAACTGAGCCTACTTCGTTAATAGTTAATAGTTTGCTATACTGTACTATAATGTTGAACAAAACATACACTCTTGGATTGCTGTCTAAAAAAAGTTTTAAGCCACTGTACTAGCTTAAAATGTTAAGATAATAATTGACCATTTTCTTCACTAACTATGACATAAATTTAATTTCTACACGAACAGTTTATAATTTTGAATTATTTTATCTGGTCTGAGGGTCTAATTAATGGATCTGAACAGGACTATATTTATTATTTAATTAGACATTTCAAACCTGCTCTTCAATTGTGCAGAGGCGTAGATTTTTTACACACGATGGGGGGGGGGATGATTTTTGCAACCACTTATGTGGACTGTTCAATTTGCAAATTGGTAATCTCTGATTACGTGAACCTGAAAGCTGTAAACATTCAGTCACAGAGTAATCTTGTTGCCACGATACTTGCGTGTATATTTAGGCCTACTGACTGATACTTACGAACTATCGCTTAAATCGAAAAGCTTTGAAGCACGCCTATATTAAAGATGTACATTTCGGCTACTGAAAAAGCCTACATCTAGGCATAATTATGTAATTCGATTGGTAAGAACACAAGAATCACAAAAACAAACACACAATTTGTAGGCCTGTGATGCAATAAAGCAATTCAACAGACCAAACTGTAGGGGAGATGATTGTATGCACCATACTCCCACCTAAAATGAAGGGGGGGTGTATCCCACCCATCTCCCCCAGAATCTACGCCCCTACAATTGTGTAATAACGCCTCAATATTGTTACTTTTTTTCAATATTAAAGATGAACTACGATAATATAAGATCAGAGATTTGTTCAATTCGCACTTCGTATACACTGTTTAGAAGAATAATATTCGTCTGATATAGTTTTCGGTTCACTTTATAAAAATACATCAAAGAAAGATGTCGATAGCAGATGTCAACTTAGTACATCTGAAACGTACCACCCGGAGTTGAAGGCTCTCGTCTGGTACACGAACTGAAACATGGAAAGTGACACGATAACGCATGAACTGCGTTCCTGATAATGGCTTACTAATCAGTACAGTTATTCATGTCTGTTAAGCTTAACTACCTGAGAGACGAGGATTGATATTGAAAGAAAACACGACATGAAAGGTACTTAAATGAAAAAAGTACCACAAGGTAACGTAGTTAAGTGGAAGTTAACTTATATGTTGATGGACTGTTTTCAACATCGCGCTAAGATACTCGAAGACTATCTGCAATAGCTGCCTATAATTTAGAATTCAAAGACTAGAGGAAAGGCAGCTAGTTATCCCTACCCACCGCCAACTCCTTTACCAACGAATAGTGGGATGGATGGTAACATTAAAACTTACTGAAGGGGGGCATGTTTAATGGTATTAGAATTCCAACCCTCCACCCTCAGATTGCAAAACAAGCGCCCTAACCACCTGATCATACAAAAAGGATAAAGAGTACTATACATACAGAAATTAGGTAGCCTGTGTTAAGACAAAATAATTGGTTTTTCCTTTTCATGATATGTCCAGTATATTTTATACGTTCAGTTAAACAGAGTATTGGCTTTTGTTTTTAACATTTTTTCTTATATTCATTTGTTCTAAAGTTTTAAGTTTCTTTTAATTCCATCAGCGTATGCACGACCCAATAATATGACAACTAGAAATATTAGAGAAACCAGTGAAATAACGAAAAACATGATAAACAACTTAAATACGGATGAAGTGTGTGACGGATTAACTATTATATATATATTTTTAATATCCATGTTTTTTGAAAGTCAGATTTATGTTTAGAAATGTACGTAACTTATACTGTTCAATCTGTATGGTGAAATTTGCGCCTATTCTCTAAAGTTGAAAAAATTCTCAATTGTAAGAATAAAAACTGTGTGTGTGTACGTAAACACTAATGTATCGTCAGTATTGTTGTGCGAGCTGAAATTTCTAGAAACTCTGCTAACGCCAATAAATGTAACCAACACGATGCGCCAAGAGACCGTTTATATTAGTTTCATAAAAAGTAAGAAGAAACAACAAAAAATCTTTACTCTAAATGTTAGAGAAACCAGTGAAATAACGAAACACAGCATAAACAAATTAATCTCTTGAGTGTAAAGGTCATTTTTCTTTACTTTTATCAAAATTTGTAAATCCTCTAGTATGCACAAAACATTTTGAAAGATAATTTATGTTATTGGTTTGATATAGTTGGTGGCTGTAGCTATACCTTGGAAGCTGAAACTGCGATTAACACTTAGTAATAGGAATATTTCAGTTCTTTGACCAGGAACGTTTATAGATTTCGAACATTACAAACCATTCAATTTCAGCGTATTCACATTGGTTCGTTTATTTGTTTGCTTTGAATTTCGCGCAAAGCTACACAAGGGCGAACTGCGCTAACCGTCCCTAATTTAGCAGGGAAGGCAGCAAGTCACACCCACCAATTCTTGGGTTACTCTTTTACCAACGAATAGTGGGAAAGACCATCACATAATAAGGAGCATATTTGGTGTAACTGGGATTCGAACCCGCGACCTTCAGATCACGAGTCGAATGCCTTAACCACCTGGCTTTATTCACACGGAACATTAGTATTTTTATGAAAACATTACATAATTTTATTGGTGAAAACGCGACCTGTAATCGGTGTGTGCCAACGAAGACCACAGAGCAAGCTAGTTCCATGTTAAGTGAACTGTATTTACATCAACTCTAAATTAATTCGCTTATCTTGAACTCACATTAAGATATCAAGGAAGCTCCGAATCAGATGGGAGACTCAATATTGTTCATAAGTTTGTAAAACGTTTGCACATTGTCTGTAATAACTGTTATTGTAAATTGTATTATTGTTTGTATATTAAAACATATTTGTATTAAAAAAGAAATTGTGGGTATCAATCTTGTTGGTAAGTGTAATAAGACGGGATGTATATCGACATTAAATTAATTTCTAAAACTAAATTACAATTTATCTCAGTTTCAAGCAATTTGAAATTATAATACGTAAAATTCTAATTTAGTTAGAAAATTAAAAAGAACGTAGATGGCGCGATCTTTTTCTCTCTATCTCTCTCGGGATTTGGGTAATCATATATACCTTGGAGGGTGAGGTTCGCTTTGAACTCTTCCTCCTTGCTTTACTTATATGATCATGCAGTGTTGGTTGGTATGACAACTGCTTTAGGGTTAGAGTGGGCTGAATTTCTCCGAACCTTTTCAGGACAATGTCCATGTACTGGTTTTATACATTTATAGATATTATTTGCCCTATCAGTAGGAAGTCTAGTTTGATGGTTTGAAGTTTATATATATATAAGGGAGGAGAAAAAATACCACCATCAAACTATATATAATAATTATTTTATTTATTTATTTATTATTATTTTACTTATTTATTTATTATTATTTTATTTATGTATTTATTTTTGTGTTTAAAATATATGTTGATAGGGGAGAGATGTTTTGGACTATCTTTATCATATATGCGGTATTTGTCTAATTCGCATGATAATTCATTTTTCATCCAATGTTTATCAAAATATTTTATTGTACTATTAAGAAGTCTATCTGGGATGGTTGGTATGTTTGAATATATGTGTATGACATTTGATGACGTTGTTCTGGGAACTCTGTATGCTGTTGTGAGGAGTGTGTTTTGGAATGTTTGTAGCTTGGTTTTAATTATTTTGTTACTTACAGTAATCCAAGCTGGCCTAACTGGTCTAACGTATGTTTTGTAAATTTTTAGTACATTATCTGTCGATGCTCCACTATTCTTGCCAGTTAGACTCCTAGCATAGTTGCTTCTTCGCCAGACTTCACTTTTAATTTCATTTACATGGTTAATCCATGTTAATTTTGAGTCATAGGTTAGAAAGAGAAATTTTGCCGATGTGGCAGTCTGAAGTAGTGTTCCATTTATATATATTTCAGGCTGTAGTTTTTTTTGCGTTTTGTCAGCTTTGTAAACACAAGTTGTGTTTTTGCTGTATTTATTTTTATGGCCCGGCATGGCCAAGCGTGATAAGGCGTGCGACTCGAAATCTAAGGGTCGCGGGTTCGCATCCCCGTCGCGCCAAACATGCTAGCCCTTTCAGCCGTGGGGGCGTTACAATGTGACGGTCAATCCCACTATTCGTTGGTAAAAGAGTAGCCCAAGAGTTGGCGGTGGGTGGTGATGACTAGCTGCCTTCCCTCTAGTCTTACACTACTAAATTAGGGACGGCTAGTACCGATAGCCCTCGAGTAGCTTTGTGCGAAATTCAAAAACAAACAATTTATTTTTATTCTGTATTTTTGACAGTATTCACTTATTCTATTTAGTTGTGGTTGTATGTTTGTGGCTGTTATTGTTGGTGTTATAGCACTTTTTCAGACTGCCACATCATTAGCGAACTGTGAGAAGAATCCATGATTAGGATCCTTCAATAGCAAACTGTTTACATACATATGAAGAGTATAGGGCTAACCACCCCTATACGCCAGCTTCTGGAGTAAAATACCCAGAAAAGGTACCCTCCACGTTTACTTTACATTTTCTATTTTCCATAACGTTAGATAACTAGCGAATAATTTCACGCGGTAGTCCCATTTCATACATACAGAACTGTAGACCATTGTGCCATACAGTGTCGAATGCTTTCTCAACGTCAAGAAAGTAGGCGGCTTTGCATCGTTTTTTGTTAAAGCTATCTAATATCTCTTCAGCTGGTCTGACTAAGTGGTCAGTTGTTTGTGTAAATTTTCTGAAGCCATTTTGTTCTTCAGGCAATTTAGAGGTTATTCCAAGCATGTGGAGAGTCTATCGCTAATTATGCGTTCTAAAACTTTGCCTACACAACTGGTCAGTAGCTATTAGGTTTATTGGCTGGCTTTCCTTCCTTATGGAACATTAATATATTAGCATGCTTCAAAAAAACTGATATGTGTCCAGAGGATAGTTATAAGTTGAAAAGTGCTTTTAGGTGGTCAAACAACTTCGGAGTGCTCTTTTTTTAAGAGGATGGCTTGTATCTCATTTTCACTCGGAGATTTGTTTTTTATTACTTCATGAAGTTCATGTATGGGTATTTCTTTCGTTAGGATTGTGTCTTCGTAGTTTGTTATGTGTCTCAGATATACTTTTGGTTAAAATGGTTCAGATTGTTTAGTATATAATTTGTGACTTTGTTGTAAAAATAAGTATTCATATCTGGATCAGTATGTGTTTTAAATGTATTCTGTTGTTGGTGTTGGAAAGTTTCAGCTTTTTCTTTATTTGTGTGTGCTATTGTATTATTGTGTTCAAGTGCAGGATATTTCTTTGCGGCTGAATTGTCTGTCGTTGAGTCGTCTAACGTGTGTCCAGAATTTTCTCGGGTCAGTTTTATCGTTTAATTTTGAACAGAAATTTTCCCATTTATCTTGTTTTTGTGATTTTATTTGTACTCTAATGTGATTTTTTATATTGTTTATTTGTGTTTTGGTTTCTCTATCTCTTGTTATAATGAATTGTCTTCGTTTTTTGATTAGGGTTATTATTTGTGTGTTTGGTTTCCATGTTATCTGTTGTTTTATGGTTTTGTTTCGGTATTGTTTTATTGGCCGCTTTTTGAAAGCACTCCGCTATTGTTTGACAGTAGTTATCCAATTCATTATGGTTTTTTGTTTCTTTTAAAACGTTATTAGGTAATTGATTGTCTAATTCCTTTTGATAGGGCCTGGCATGGCCAAGCGCGTAAGGCGTGCGACTCGTAATCCGAGGGTCGTGGGTTTGCGTCGCGCTGAACATGCTCGCCCTCCCAGCCGTGGGGGTGTATAATGTTAGGGTCAATCCCACTATTCGTTGGTAAAAGAGTATCCCAAGAGTTGGTGGTGGGTGGTAATGACTAGCTGCCTTCCCTCTAGTCTTACACTGCTAAATTAGGGACGGCTAGCACAGATAGCCCTCGAGTAGCTTTGTGCGAAATTCCAAAACAAACAAACAAACCTTTTGATAGCCTTGCCAATTTGTTTTACTATAATCAAATTTTTCTTTTCTATAGGTTGTATTTTTATGGCGAGCGAGATCGAAGACACAATATATTGGTAGATGGTCGCTATCAACATCTTTTCCCACATGAAATTTTATTAGCTTCTGGCTCATATTGTATGTGCTAAGACATAAATCTAGTATGCCACTAGTGTTAGTGGCATACACTGTGTGTGTGTGTTATCATTCAGCAGGCTATATTATTATCGCCTATTATCGGCATCCAAAGTCAACATTTTTACTGTTTAAGTCTTCAATAACTATAGAGTTAGGGTTGTGGGAAAAGATGTTTTAGAGTAATTTTATGTCTAGTTGGACCTTCTTCTGAATGTTTGTTTGTTTTTTAATTTCGCGCAAAGCTACACGAGGGCTATCTGAACTAGCCATCCCCAATTTAGCAGTGTAAAACTAGAGGGAAGGTAACTAGTCATCACCACCTATCGCCAACTCTTTTACCAACAAATAGTGAGATTGACCGTAACATTATAACGCCCCCACACTTAAAAGGGCCAGTCTGTTTGGTGTGACGGGGATTCGAACCCGCGACCCTCAGATTAGGAGTCGCGTGCTTTAACCACTTGGCCATTTTGAAGGGTAAACTAGCCATTGTACTTATATACTACACAGTAACTGTTTTTCATACTTCTGAAGATGACGTCGAAACATGTAGAATGACTTTTACAATCGGTGATAGGTTTAAATACATATTTTAATTGTATGTTATAAAATATTGTTCGTTTATGGAATTTAATATTTTAAATATATGCACAAGTTATTTGAATTTTAACCTTTCAATATCGTTGATATCCTCCTGTCAAGTTTTCTTTTTTTATATTTCATATTAATAAGGCCAAAGTAAATATGTGCACGTGTTTCTATTTTCATCCAATACTGTACATGCTCTTCATTGTAAATAGGTGTCCATATTTTTTACACCCAAAATTATTGAAATGTTTCAAGCACCTTCTCATGTGGTGCTCTGGAATATTTTGCAAGTAATAAAAATGAAGTCACACAAATAACAAACATTTGTTACAAGAATGGGTCTTTAGAAAGTTCAATGTCACTATGAATATACTGTTTCAAAATGTGATAAGAAGCAATACATTTGGTGTATACAGGACTGGCTTTAACTGGTAGGCGAAAAAGGAAAATCATCAAGTTTTTATATGAATTACTTTCAACAATAAAAATCATTTTGCGTTCACTTGATACCATTTGCCATATCTTACATGTTATTCGTAAGATAATTATTTCACACTCCTTTTAAATTTAGAAATTACACCTCAAAGAACTACTTCATAGTCTGTAGATTGGTTTGTCTTGAATTTCCATCAAAGCTACACGAGGACTATCTGCGCTAGCTGTCTCTAAGTTAGCAGTGTAAAACTAGAGAAAAAGCAGCTAGTCATCACCACAATCGCCAAATCTTTTGTCAACGAATAGTGAGATTGCCCGTCACGTTATAACACCCCCACGGCCGAAAGGGTATGTTTGGTGTGACGGGGATTCAAACTCGCGACCCTCGGATTACAAGTCAAGTGTCTTAACTACCTGGGCATGCCGGGCCGCTGTATAAATATTTTTTGGAAGCTATATTTTCAGTTTTAATTTAGATATTTGCTATAGAATGCAGGGTATATATGGTTCAGAAAGCTAACCACCACCTGGCCATGCCGGGCCACCTCTGTAGATAATTAACAAAAAAGTTCAACGTAAGACATGCATAGACTTGATTTTATTCGAACGCAAAACTCCACGACTTTTATAATAACATTTTCAAATACCTCAAAACTATAAAGTAATTAGTCTCATGTTCCTGTTTTTCTTAAGAGAAACATACTATTAGTTTGAAAAACACTTGCTTTTTGCTGTTCATTCTACGTGAGTTAGAAATTCAATAAAAATAACATTAACATTACAAGCCTTGGTGTCGGTATTGAAAACTGTTGCGTAACCGCAACTTGACCCTGAATATAAACATTCTCTTGGGCAATAAGATCCGTTTATATTATATCAAGAGTACCACCTGCCGAGAAACACGAATAATAATGAAAAACATTAGTTGAAGCTAAAGAAAACAGGCTAGACTGATTTAATGTCCTACTCGTATTATTTTAATGTTCGCTAAATTTACGGCTTGGATAATATTTACTCTTTTATTTAATGATTCAACTATTGTGTAGATAAATGTAATTAAAGTTTATACGAACTGTATATTTATAAAGTGAACAATCGTGTGGTCAGTTGATTAGTCAAATAATGATCAAAACGTTCCTTATATTATTTTCTGACAAAATATTAATATCTAAAAAAGCTAAATTCAATGTTTCCGAAATAAATAATTAACAAATGACAATCCGTGTTTAGAAATCCATTAAAGTTTAAACATTACCTCTGTTGAATCTCGTTTACGTGGGTTTTATGAACGAAATTAACAGGCAGTGATTAAACCCGCGTTTCGTTTTTCTTTCTTCGTTTCCGTTAATTATAACTCATAAACCACAGTGTGCTTACTTCCACCAAAATATTTCACTGCTCTGAAAAATGTGTCTTTTCAACCTAGTGACCACGGTGGGTTAGTTGCAGATCAAAATATGTGCAACACTGCTTAGGTTCGTATGATCAACGTCGTAATCATTTGTACTCGTTACGGTTTATATACTACTAATTTCTAACACATTAAGTGAAAATCATAAAATTTGGCAGATTTTAGTAAACACTGCAAGGATTATGCCGCGAAAATCAAATTTTATGATGAAGTATATTTAATAATTTAACAGAAAGTTTTGAAAGGGTTAATACACATATCAATCAATAGATGGTGTTACTCGTTATAAAGGAAAAAAAAAAAAAAAAAAAAAAAGAGTGAAAACTAAAATTATCATTAGTTATTGATATTTATCTCCAGCAAGTTGAATTTCTGACACGTACGAAATAAATGATTTCTACTGACTGGAACTCTTTTGTTTTATTCATATATACGAAATATGTTTCATATTTTAATCACACAATATGTTTATATTGTAATTATATGCCCGTACTGTAAAAAAAACAATCCCGCACTATCCATGTTTATATGCGATGTGAAGAACAATCTCTTAACATCTGTATTTATATGTAAAGAAAATCCTGTAACACCTGTATTTATTTTTGATGTAAAAACAATCCCTTAATAGCTGTATTTAAGTAATGTAAAGAACAATCCAATAACAACTGTATTTATGTGATATAACGAACAATCCAATAACATCTGTATTTATATGTGACATAACGAACAATCCCATAACATCTGTAATCTTCACATTAATTACACAATCACATCAAAGATGAAAAATGAGAGCATGAAACAATCTTTTCTGTTGGAAAATTTATTTTACAACTTTTAGAAACATTTGATCATTGTGAAAATATTCCTGTATAATCAATTTATCATTAAAATAAGTTCACACCGTTTATTCGGCACGTCTAATAAGATTTTAAAATACTGTTTGGTCCTAAGTAATCAATGAACAGAATGATAAATAAAACTAAACACCAATCAGATAGGTGTAGATTTGTGAGAAATTAAAAACAAACAAACCAATGAGATAAAATATGCATCTAATAAAGTTATTCCATAAGACTAAGCAGCCGTCTAATTACATCAGTCTTCATTAGTCCATTAAGAGTTTGAAGTCTGATTAGTATTTCACTTATATGCTGTCTGTTGTCTTCAGTTAAATATTACAACTTGCCAGGCCAGCTGGATGGTAATACACAAAGTTTTATGGCTGATCCTATTTGTTGGGGTGTAAAACATTTCTGTTGGTAGTGTGTGATGTTTACACTGTTTTAAACATCACGCTCCATTAGCCAGACGTCCTATTACATCTAAAGGCTTTTAATCTACACAAATTTTGGACGTCCAATGTACATGATGTCTACAAACTTAATTTCTGCTTGCTGCAACAATTTGAGTAACATAACAAAACCTTGACAGCTCACGTGCTGTTACAATTTAAGTAATACAATAAAATTTGATAAATCATGTGTTGCTACAATTTAAGTAACATAACCAAAACCTCAATAAATCATGTGCTGTTACAATTTAAGTAACGTAATAACACTTCAATAAATCATGCAACACTACGAAGTAACATCAGTAAATTACGTACCACTTCTAGTCTAAACAATATAATAAAATATTGCAAAATTATATTTTTCTAAAATATAAGCAAAATAATAAAACAATGATACATCAGGTGCTGTTACAATGTGGGTGATACAAAACCATAATTAAATCACGCTAAATATTGTAACAAAAGTTTAACAAATCACGTCTTGAAAAGTGTTTCCAAATTAATGTTTTAAACAAAATGTAGGACTAGATAAGGAAATGAACTTATCTTAAACAAGGAAACATCTAAAGCTAACTGAATTATTAAAACATGTTTAGACTAGTTACAAATAAATCATGTTTAACGTAGCAAAAATTGGACCACATCCGTTCCTATTTCATAAATAAATAAAAAAAATACATCTTTGGTTGTTAATTACTGAGAGGTAAGGCTTGGCTGGAAAGTTAAGAAAACACACACATAACTATAACAGATGTTTTATAGTTGTCAGAAGAGCTATGGATTGAAACGAAGACTACAAATCAATGTTCATGGAACCTATAGAAAAGTCTGAATAAATAGTGAAACATCACTAGTGCAGGAATATACTTCTGTTTCAGCCCTAATAATAAGGAGAATGTAAGTGGTGTTTTCTTATAAATAATAATAAAGTATATAATAGAGAAATAATAGGAGACAGAAGTTTATATTATTATATAAACTGCAAAACAAGTTCTGACTTCCATTATAAATACATGTTGGAAACATGATGTTCAGGGATGTGGAGTAGATTAAAAACTTAGAAATTTAAAAATATTCACAAAAAACTTTCAAAACTGTTGAGAATGATGTCTCTCCACATTTTCTACCACCAGAGGGCGTATATACACAGGTTTATAGTGATAAAATGGAGAAGATGATCCAACTAAAAGTATGTGTTGACCACCAGAATTAAATCTGTTAAAACAACATAGAAACAGATGTAGAAATAAAAAATTGTGTTAAAAACACAGAAATTACTTACATGTTACAGTGTGGTAACATTAAACTCATTGAGAAGAATATTAAACCACAGTCAGTAAGACAATAATATAACAACACATTGTGAAGTGATTAATAGGTTCATTAATAATGATAATAAAACAACACATTGTGAAGTAATGTATAAGCTCATCAAAAACAATAAAACATTAATATAACAAATATATCGTGTTCTGAGAATTAATATTTTCCTTAATTCAAACTGTATTTCCAATTAATACACCTGTAACACTTTTAGTTATTACTCAACCATCAGGGTTTCAACTTTGTACATCTAAGCATTGGTTTGATATTTACAGCTTTGTCTGGTCTTTATACCCAACTTAATTGCCGTTGGTAATAACTGTCTCGAGATTTTCTCCATCTACATCAATGTGTACTTTTTCCTGGTACTGTATATAAGCACTTAATTGAGGTACTTTTATCACTTTTTTGAGACTGAATACCATTCCAGTCACTAACACCAACTCTTACTGGGAAGGAAAAATGGGAGAGTGTCAGTGGAAGTAAGTACTATTGTCAACACATTTTCAATTTAACAAAATATTAACTTCCAAAACACACTTATATCCACTGATTCTTATAGCTAGGATCTCCCAATGAAGAGATGGAAAGGCCAGTGAAAGCATTATCCATGCAGAAAGCATCTGAGTGGATCATGGGTGTATCAAGATAAGATTGGTACCCAAGTGGGAGAACCACACTACATAAGAACACGTATACTATTCACCCTGAACTTAGTTCCTGAATCAAAAGTGGAACTGTACATGAGTTATTATCACTGTAAGCCAATTTCATCCAGGTAGCTGAGGGTTGGAATTAAGGGGTCTTTGTCCCAAGTTGGTGGTTAGAGGAACTAAATGTCAACATTACATGTATCTTTGTACTATTGATTGAATCTTAACCTTTAGCTATAGAATGACGTATCCTGAACTACACCCTTGTGCAAATTAATTGAAACAAGACAGAAAATTACGATTTTTTCCCAATTTTTGTGTTTTATTTCTGAGAATCCAAAAATTACTCACAAATTAATACATGATATGACCACCTTTATTTTTCAGAAGATCATTAATCTGCTTTGGCATCGAGTCCATGAGTTGACTTCAATCTTTAATAATTTTTTGATTGAGGTACCACACCTCAATTAGCTTATCTTTTGTAGTACAGTCTTTTCCCTGAAGTCTTTCTTTACAAATTGCCCAAAGATTTTCAATAGGATTTAAGTCTGGAGAGTTTCCAGGTCATTCCAGCACCTTTATTCGCATTGTAGTCATAAAATTCTTCACAAGTTTCGATATGTGGCACGAAGCCAGATGTTGCTGAAAAATGCCAGATCCATCTGGAAATCTCTTTTTCAATTCTGGAACAACTCTTCTCTCCAAAACTTCAATGTACTGTGGTTCTCGCATTATACCTTCTATGATATGTAAGCCTCTGATGCCATAGTAGCTGAAAAAGCCCCAAAACATCTTCTTGAAGGGATGTTTTACGAACTGATTGATGTGAGATTCTTGAAGTTTCTCACCTGGAAATCTGCAAACGTGCAGACTTCTTTGACCCTGTACAAAGAAATGAGTCTCGTCACTGAAAAACACCTTCTTTCATTGTTCTTGCATTCAGCTCTTGTATTTCAGACCCCATTGATACCGTTTTTTCTTCACTGAGTTGGTGAGAAGTTGTTTTTTGACTGGTTCTCCTTGCTCTTCTAATGCAATTTCGAATGACATAATATTCCTCAAAATGTCATCATATATCCCAAAAATAAATCGACCATACTACAAAACTACTGCTCACAGGCTCAAAGTATGAAGGTCATGAGAAAAAGTATGTACAACACTGCACAAAACTTATGGTGCAGATGCCAGGCCAAAGAGCAGAGCCTGGTCCTTGTTCATGAAATGTGGGTATTGGTGGGATGATTTCATTACAGTAATGTGTAGATGTGCATTGGCAACATCAAACTTGGTCATTCAAAGACCTGATGAAAAATGTCAAAGAAGGTCAAGAAAGGACCCCACCATAAACCTAGGACGATCTGAGAATTAGTTGAGACAAGAAAGAATGATGATATGATACCAATTTCCGACCTTCTTCGGCACAAAAAATAAAAAGGAATAAAATCCTGGAAGAAGAGAATTGACTCTCTCTACCTCCCCTTGACCAATAACTCTCTGATAGCTTGGAACAAAGATCCACACTCAACGGATCTACTAAAAGTGGAAAGACCACAGGGTGGGAGGATAATGAAGGTGAAGAATTGAACTGAATGACCAACCACGATGCTAGAACATGAAGTACCTATGGATATGTGGTAAAGGAATTCCAGGTGTAAAAGAAATGTTGGGACATTGCTTACACACACCCCACCAACACAGGACAGTCATCAATGCTGTTGGCAACAGTCTGCCTGAATGGAGGAGTCTTGAAGACAAAGACAAAATCTATTCCAAGTACAAACTGGATGAGGAGCAGAAGCCAAAGAATGTTTTAAGAGCAACAAGAACAAAGAAGAATGCAAACAGGTGACATCAATGAATAAAGAAAAGGAACCTTACATGGCTTACAGAGGGCACAGCAGGTGGAAAACCTCCTTCCAGCAAGATATCTTTACCCAACAACATACAGGAAACTAAAGAAAGAGCAGATGCTGATAATATTACCAAGGAAGAAGTTCAAACCTTGGCAGGCAACTAATAAGTATAAGTGACAGCAGAGATAATAGTGTTTTGCAATAGTAAACACTTGTCTAGCACAATAAGAAGTACATTGTAAAAGTAATGAATACATTCATTACCAATAATAATACAGACCACACAGGATGAATTGTACGATGAAGGTAATGTTTGTATAGAATAAAATAATAAATGCTTCCTTTGTATTAATCTTTACAAACAAGTTTATATTTTAGGATTACAATTATGACAAAATGTATTGTGGAAAAGCAACATATCACAGAACAACCATATGAAAAATTTACTGTGTATCACAGTCCCAGGATCTATTGGCCCAATATTTTCAGTTATCACAGATAATGAGAATCAGATACAGTTTTAAATGTGTCTCAACAAGAAACACACATTCTTCATTTCTGAAATATTGGTTTCAGATGTTATGTGTCTCAGTTGTTTTAACTAAGTTTTTAATAGACATTATTAACAGCTTTCGTTCTTGTTTTTGTTCACTACTGGTAAGTTAGTACACATTTTTAGATAACAAGAACAAAAACAGATACAAAGAATGAACAGAACAAAAAACATCAGATATTACAAGGAGAAAAAACAGCCATAATACGAGATATTACAAGCAAAAAGAACACAACCATAAATATGAGATATTACAAACAGAAAAAACACAACAATAAATATGAGATATTACAAACAAAAAAACACACACATAAATAAGATATTACAAAAGAAAGAACAAAACCATAAATAAGATAATACAAACAGAAAGAACACAACCATAAATATGAGATATTACAAGCAGAATGAACACAACCATAAGTATAAGATATAACAAGGACAGAAAACACAACCATAAATATGAGATATTACAAGGACATATAACACAACGATATACATGACATATTACAAGACCACAACCATAAATGAGATATTACGTGCAGAACAAACACACCAATATATGAGATATTACAAGCAGAATGAAAACAACCGTAAGTAAGTTATAAAAAGGAAAAAGATCACAACCATAAATATGACATATTATAAGAAAGAACACAACCATAAATGAGATATTACAAGATAGAACACAGCCATAAATGAGATATTACAAGCAGAATGAAAACAACCATAAGTGAGTTATAAAAAGGAAAAAGAACACAACCATAAATATGACATATTACAAGAAAGAACACAACCAAAAGTATGAGATATTACAAGCAGAGAAAAACAACCATAAATGATATATTACAAGAAGAAAAAACACAACCATAAGTATGAGATGTTACAAGGAGAAATAACACAACCATAAATGTGTGATATTACAAACAAAAAGAACATTACCATAAATATAAGATATTACAAGCAGAGAGAACACAACCATAAATATGATATATTACAAGAAAAAATGCAACCAGAAATGAGATATTACAAAAAGAAAGAACACAACCATAAGTATGAGATATTACAAGAACAGAACCATAAATATGGAATTACAAGAAGAACACAACCATAAATATATTACAAGCAGAAAGAAAACAACCATAAATGAGATATGAGAAGGAAAAAGAACACAACCATAAGTATGAAATGTTACAAGCAGAAAGAACACAACCATAAATATGCAATTGCAGAAGAACATAACCATAAATATGAGATATTACAAGAAAACAACCATACATTTGAGATATTAAAAGAACATAACCATCAATATGAGATATTACAAGGAGAAAGAACACAACCATAAATATGCAATATTACAAGAAGGAACACAACCATAAATATAAGATATTACAAGCAGAGAGAACACAACCATAAATATGAGATATTACAAGAAATAACATAACCATAAATATATTAAAAGTACATAAAATAAATATTAGATATTATAAGAAAGAATACAACCATAAATGAGATATTACAAGATAGAACACAACCATGAGATATTACAAGCAGAAAGAAAACAACTATAAATAAGATATAAAAAGGAAAAAGAACACAACCATAAATATGAGAGATTACAAGCAAAAAGACCACAACCATAAATGAGATATTACAAGAAGAAAAACACAACCATACATATGAGATATTACAAACAGAAAGAACACAATAATAAATATAAAATATTACAAGAAGAAATAACACAACCGTAAATATGAGATATTACAAGAAATAAGACAACCATAAATATGATTTATTAGAAGCAAAAAGAATACAACCATAAATATGAGATATTAAATGAAGAAAGAACAGAACCAAAAATATGAGATATTACAAGGACAAAGAACATAACCAGAAATATGAGATATTACAAGGACAAATAACACAACCATAAATATGAGATAGTACAAGAACATAACCATACATATGATATTAAAAGAAGAAAGAACACAACCATAAATATTGTTGTAAAAATAAACAAACTAGGGATCTTTGTAATGTCAGCGTGCATGTTTATACCTTTTGTAGAGTTTAAAATAGCTACTCAGACACAAAATAATTTATCAAACAGCTATTTAGGCATAAAACTAATAAGTTGATATACAGCTACTCAGGTATAAAAGAAGTTAAAAATGGCGACTCAGACAGAAAACTAACAAGTGAAAAACAGCTACTCAACCATAAAACTAAGAAGTTAACAAAGAGCTACTCAAACATAAAACAAGTTAAAAAATAGCTACTCATGAATAAAACTAACAAGTTAAAAACAGATACTCAAACATAAAACAAGTTAAGAGCTACTCAGAAATAAAACAAGTTAAAGACAGCTACTCAGACATAACACAAGTAAAAAACAGCTACTCAGATATAAAACAAGTTAAAAACACCTATTCAGACATAAAACTAACAAGTTAACAAATAGTTATTCAGATGTAAAACTAACAAGTTAAGAAATAGTTACTCAAATATAAAACAAGTTAAAAACAGCTACTCAGACATAAAACTAACAAGTTTAAAACAGCTACTCAGATATAAAACTAACAAGTTAAAAACAGCTACCCAGATGTAAAACTAACAAGTTAAAAAGAGCTTTTCAAATATAAAACAAGTTAACAAACAGCTACTCAGACATAAAACAAGTTAACAAATGGATATTAAGACATAAAGCAAGTTATAAATAGCTACTCAAACATAAAATAACAAGTTAAAAACTGATAATTAAACATAAAACAAGTTAAGAAATAGCTACTCAAATATACAACAACAAGATAACAAACGTCTACTGTGAAGATACAGACAAATCTGTTACAGTATATGATATAAATATCCGTATTATTACTTTTTGATCAAAGTAAACAGAAAGCAGTGTTTCATTTCGGTTAACAGTTACTTTACCTTCTAGTAAACACAACTAATGTAACCAAACAAGATTACGTAGGAAGAATTTGCAAATAAAAAGAGACAACACAAAAGTGCACTGACCCTAAACTTTCTCACCTTAATACACCTCTATATAGCCCTGAAGGTGGCAGCTGTGGATGATAAAACAATCCAATGCACTGACACAGCATCCTGAATCCTCGGTAGTCTTCTGGTCCTGACTGTTGGATGTATGCTGCAAGAACCTGACTGAAATACCAAAAGCACGAACAAATTTACTGATACACAAAGAAAAATTTACTTCAAAAATCATACACTTCATATGTTTTCTGTTTGATGACATTGATAGTTTTTGTATGTCTTCTGCTTAATGAAAGAGATGATAGTGATAGTTTTTGTATGTCTTCTATTTAATGAAAAAGATGACAGTGATAGTTTTTGTATTCTTCTGTTTAATGAGAGATGACAGTGATAGTTTTTATAGGTCTTCTGTTCAATGAAAGAGATGACACTCAGTTTTTGTATGTCTTCTGCTTAATGAAAGAGATGATAGTAATAGTTTTTGTATGTCTTCTATTTAATGAAAGAGATGACAGTGATAGTTTTTATAGGCCTTCTGTTTAATGAAAGAGATGATAATGATAGTTTTTGTATGTCTTCTGCTTAATGAAGAGATAACAGTGATAGTTTTTATAGGCCTTCTGCTTAATGAAAGAGATGACAGTGATAGTTTTTGTATGTCTTCTGCTTAATGAAAGAGATAACACTGATATTATTTGGAAGTCTCTTTCTTTAAGAAGGAGGTAATGACATGTATTTGTACAATTTTCTTGCATTTCTAAGAGGACAGTAACAACTTGATAAATGTATAAAACAAACCTAGTATTGTGCAATCCTACAAGTACATTAAAGACTTGGGATCTCATCTCTTCAGAGTTCTTCCTGTCAAAACACTTGCCCAGTGTTGAGGAGTCAACCATTACTGGATAACTCCCTAAGATGGTAGAATTTAATTCTTCAACATAAGCTTGTTTTTCCAACTGTTCAACCCGCTCTAACTGGATCTCTGTTTGACTAAAATAAAAAAAATCAGCTAGTCTGTAAATATATGAATATGAATAATATATAGAAATCATTACACAAGTGAACAAGAAAAAGTTGAAATAATATAAGAAAATTATTTATTTGCAAACTGAAAATGTATTAAAAATTGCTTATGGTTGTGTTTATATGAGTGTAACCAAAAATGTGAAACTTCTATTGAAGTCACTTTGTCTTATAATCATATAATGACACATATGACATTTTCTCCATGCTTTTGCCTTCTCCATTTTATCCACAAGTATTTGAAATAGCAAGTAATTAAATGTAAATTGTTCAGAATAGAAATGTTATTGATGAGTCAAACCATAATTTATGTAGCCCTTAACTGTATCTGGTTACAGAACTATCTGCAGAAAATCAGACTCTTCCTGTCACATCCTCTCTTATGGGATTTGTCAATAGTTCTCTCCTACATTTTATTATATATCACTTATAACCTGTAGAAAGTCAAGGTTTTTATCTATCAAATGATGTATTGCATAAAATTGTGTTCTGAAGATATAATAATCAATTTCACTCAGAGTACAAGCAATATTCTAGTTAGAAACTTAACAACTAGCTTAGATGAGTTTGTAACAGCTTTTGCCACATACTTAGAAAGCCAGAAAAATTGAAGAGTTACAGGAAATTTACTTTTTGCATGTTAGTAGTCTATGTTATTTGGTGCATTATTTAATTAAATTCAATATATTTAGTGTCATCAGTATAAAAAGTATGCTTAAATATTCTCTTCAACTGACAACAACAACAAAACAAACAAAACATTATTGGGTAAGTACTTTATTTCTTGTTTTTCATGTTTATTTATTATCTATTATTCTAAAAGTAAATAAAACATAAAAATAGGTATCTTAAGATTAGATTAAGTAAAATAAATAATAATATAATAAATATGTTTCTCAATGCACACATAGAGTAGAAATTTGTTTTTCAAAACTTACATGTTAGTAACTCTCTCTGCACCAAAGAGAGCTTCTTCTACACTACTTCCAGATTCTGACTCTTTTAATGAATATGTGCTAATAACACGAGAAACATCTGGAAATACACTTTCTCCCTGCTGGAAGATGTCACTAAGCCACTTTCCACTTGTAGATCTGTAAGACATTACCGAGGTTGTGAAGAACACTGAACTTATATTCATGAGCATAATATCAAGCATGTGGACTATCCGCTGTGAAGAGTTAAGACCCACATTTTAATTCTACACACTTTATTCCAACAAGTATATGATCCAAGTCTACACAACAAAAAGATTACTATCAAACAACACTGGAGTTAGGAGGAGTTTTGCTACACATTGTTTTGTTTATCAAGTGTTAGATAAGGTATTTCACTTTCTAGAAACAACAGATTTGACTGTGAAAAATTAGTTTCTCAAGTAAAAGAAACAATTACAAATTTTAAGGTTTACTATGGTTAACACTTAGAACTATCAATTACAATTATAATTTTATTATCCTAAAAACAGTTTGATATGATTAACAATTTAGAACTATCAATTCAAAGTATAATTTTGTTATCCCATAAAAGATTTAATATGATTAACAACTTAGAACTATCAATTCAAAATATAATTTTGTTATCCCATAGAAGATTTAGTATGATTAACAATTTAGAACTATAAATGAAAAGTATAATTTTACTATCCCAAAAAATGACTTAATATGATTAACAACTTAGAACTATCAATTCAAAATATAATTTTGTTATCCCATAGAAGATTTAGTATGATTAACAACTTAGAACAATAAATGAAAAGTATAATTTTATTATCCCAAAGAAGATTTAATATGATTAACAATTTAGAACTGTCAATTAAAAGTATAATTTTATTATACCAAAAATAATTTAATATTATTAACAACTGAGAACTATAAATCAAAAGCATAATTTTATTATCCCACAAAAAGGATGGGAAACAAAATACACTTAAAATAATAGTTCATATGGCACTTACATTTTATCACAATGTTTTTGATGAAATAAATCTGCTCTTACAGCAACAGCCATTCCAACAAAACCTTCTGTTCTATAAACTTGAGTAAGGTTTTCTGAAACTCCCATAAAACCTGTAATAGATATCTTTTCATGTAAGTTGCTGTCTATTTAACTTTTAGTCTTTTGAAACCCAAAACCTCTATAAAATATAAAATTTTTGAGGTATATTTCTGCTTACTTAATTCACTGATGTTGAAACCACTTGAATATTTACAAGAGATGAAACTAAGGTGTAACATACAACATACTGTTTTTTGATAATACTAATTAAAAACTTAGTAATATTGATTATACTGTAGACACAGTACTTAATTATGTGTGATAAGATGTTTTAAAAAATCAGTAATGTTGATAAAACTGTAGTTACAATCTGTACTGACATATAGTAACCCTAACATAAGAATTTGGTAATGTTGATAAAACTGTACATATAATATTTATCACTTCAGATAATTCAAATACAATAATTAAACATTATTTCAATAAGACAAAATTTCATGCAGCATTTGTATTAGATCTCATTTTATGTATCTTTGTTTAGATATGTTTTCTGTATCTATGATAAGCCATGTCTTTTGTATCTGTGTTAGGCCTTGTCCTCTCTGTGTCAGGCTTTGTTCTCTGTATCTGTTTTAGGACATAATTTCTGTATCTTTGACAAGCCATGTCTTCTGTATCTGTGTTAGGACATGTTTCCTCTATCTGGATAAGGTTATGTTTTCTTTATCTGTGTTAAGACCTGTTTTCTGTACAAGTATAGAAGAATTTGAAAGAAAAATGAGATATTATTTGATTATTCAGTAGCAAACACCTTTCTATAGCAGTCAAAATCATGATTATTTTGTATTATGTTCTGTAATTACCATATGGTACTGACACTGAGAAAATCTCACAAAGTGTAGAGCAACTGTGGACAAACTAAATATTAAGAGGTTCTAAATGTAAAGTTCAATAAATCAATAAATACAATGAGAGGCAAAGGGAAGAAATGTGATTAAAAACTGAAGTTAAAAAAGTGTGACAAGGTGCAAAGTATTCTTACACAGTTGTGACAAAATTAATACTGTTAACTAACAGTTATGATAAAATTAACACTTCAGTTACATAACAGGTGTTATAACATTAATACTACAGTTACTTAACAGGTGTTAAAAAATTAATAATACAGTTACCTAACAGGTGTTATGAAATTAATAATACAGTTATACATGTCAAAATGGCTGGTATGGATAGAGAAAGCTCTATATAGAGGAGCAAACAATGTTTTGACCTTCTTTGGTCATTGTCAGAGACACAAAAAAGAAAGACATAACTGACCAATAGCTGACCACATGTTTGAAGGGGGTTGTGTAACTGAGTGTAGGAATGTAGAGGGTGTGCTTAGATGTTGGATTATATTTATTAATATAGGGTATAAAGGTGCTCCTTTGTATTGGTTTATTTTGGGCTTGAGTTGTTGTGTAAGTAAGGCTTCTTTAATTTTGCGTTTGTTTATATTTATTTCTTTATTTAGTATTTGGGTGTCTTCTATGGTTATGTTGTGTTTAAAAACTTCTGAAGGTGACTTTTTGTGTTCTTTGAATATGGTTTCCATTTTTCTACTTGTTTCTCCAATATAGAAGTCGTGGCAGTTATCACATCGTATTTTATAAATAATGTTGGTGTTGTGTTTGTCAGTGTATTTTTTACATAGAATAGACCTTAGTTTTGTGCCTGGTTTTCGAATAAATTTGGTATTAACTGGAATGCCATATTTTGTTACTAGTTTTTGCCAAATGTTGGTTATTTTACTGCTGATATCAGGAATATATAGTATGCAGCAGAATATAGTTTTATTTTTTAAATTGTGAGATATATTTACTTTTGTTGGTTGATTCTGCTTTTTGTCAAGGTGTGTGCATATAATGTTTTCTACAGTTTGTGGAGGAAACTTATCGATGTTGATGAAGTATTGTTTTGTCTAATTCGTCGTTAATTTTATCTAGTGAGCATAATTTTATGGCTTGTTTATTCGATTTCTTAGTATGTATAGAGTTAATGTGATTGAAAAATATTAAGTGTGTGTTATGTAGATGTGAATCCCACCATCATGTCGTCTACATATCTGTACCAGTATAGTGGTGGATGTACTGCTGTGTTAATTGCTTGTGTTTTTGCATATATATTTTTCTCTACAAGTGGGTTTTCTCATCATTAAGAATTAATAATACAGTTACCTAACAGGTATTATGAAATTAATAGTACAGTTAAGGTTATTTTCTTCTCTTACATTCTTCTGTGGTTTTTTCAATGGTGATATTGATGGACTTGACAGGTCAGAGCATACATATCATACATACCATTGGTATTCCAGGCAGATATGGCTGTTAGAGTTGAGTCCACCATAAGAAGATGAAGCAGTTGTCCCATGTATTCCATAAAGTCTGGACCCAAAGCCACATCTTCCTCCACAACAATAAGTATATCCTAGAAACCAAGACGTAAATGGTGAGAGATACAGATTTCATTTGTAACACTTATTTTATCAATTACTACATTGAAAAATTAAAATAAAGGTGTGATACAATGTTATTTACAAACAAACAAAATAATGTTTTTACACAAGTATTTCAATTGGTTTTGTTCTTGTATTGAGTCAAAATATTTTAGCAGTGATGAAAGACTTAAATATAGTTCAAATACATACACTGTAGAAATGTTTGTTAATAACATATCAGGGTTTATTATATGTCAGGGCACATTACAGTGCAACAGTAGTAACACTTTCATCTGACAGTCTACTGAGGGCAATGGTAGCTACATTTAATCATACTGATACCCTGTCAGGATAACATAAGTTTTGTGCCATCTGACAGTCTACCAATGGTAATGGTAGCTACATTTAATTATACTGATATACTGTCAGGATAACATTTATGTTTTGTGCCATCTGACAGTCTACTGAGGGTAATGGTAGCTATATTTTATCACACTGATGCCCTGTCAGGATAACGCTTATGTTTTATTATAATTAGTAATCCTATCACTTTTGTATTGAAAATCAGTAATGAGTAATAATACTCACATGTTATCACACCCAACAGTCTATCACACATAACACTTATATTTCAATACGTTTTACAGACTTGCAGAGATTTTACTTGTATTTCATAACACACAATAATTCTTTCTTCACTAATGTTTATTTTGTGAGTTTTCTTGCTACACATTACCTTCTTTCAAACTATAGGAAACTGATAAAAATTGTTACCTTTTACAGAGTAATCAAATAAGGAGTATGTTCCTCTAAATTCAAGAAATGTATTTTGTTACTAAAAAAATTTAAAACGTTTTTATAAATCCCCTATTGGGAACATGTCCCCTAATTCTTTTTAAACACACTGTTGTAAAGTACTTGTGGGTCCATAAATCTTTTGGAGAAACAGTGACTAACATTACATGTCACACAAAAATTTTAACAAAAATACCATTAATAATAAAATGAATCCTACTAATAACTGGTTTTAAAACAACATAGTAATTTAAATTTGATGTCAAGGAACCCACTTTGAGACAATACAGGTTGAAGATGGCTGGAATGGCAATAATGATAAGCTTTGTAGAAATGTTGTCTCTATTTGAAACTTGAAATAATTTTTTATTACCTCTTCAAACTGCTTTCTAACTTTAAAGTCAATAATTTAAATATTAAATAATAGTTAAATCTGAAACACTGATAGGTATGAATCTTATATGAAGTAATCTAAGAAATCAAAAGTGTACTTACTATGTCTTCAATAGATGACTTGGCTACTTCAAATGCAGCTGCAATTTTATCTAAAGTTCCAAAACAGACAACATAAACATATAAATAATCATATATGTATATGTAGACATTTAACAGTTTATGAGAGAAACCAACATATAATGTTAAGAAATACCAAACATTTGGACATATTCCACTGATTTTACTACCAATATATATACATGTTTAAAAAAACTGCAGTTAACAAACATTCTGTTAGCACCAGAAAATATTTTCTATGACACAAACTTCTCTCACTGCAAATGATTTTGGAGTTTTTAAATTACTAGCATGATTAACTAGGACAGGAATATACTCTATCATTATTAAAAGTATTTGAACTGCAATATCACCACTACAAAGGATATTGGTAACTTGTACAAATGTACACGATAATATTACAATATGAGGCAACTGTACTTAACATCACATTATCGGACAACTGTACATTATAATATCACGTTACCAGACAACTATACTTAATAATATAACATTACCAGGCAACTTTGATAATATAATACTGCTAGGCAAACATCTTTGTAATATGATATTAATACACAACTATATTTAATATTATCACATCAACAAACAACTGTATTTGATAATATGAAATTACCAGGTAGATGTACATGACATTATGATATCACCAGGCAACTATTCTTGATATTATGACATGTATATATATATTTGTATTAGCTAACTGTAGTTGACAGTTATGATATATATTTTATATAACATGACGAGACAAATATACTTGACTTTATGATACACCTAGCAAGTAAACGGAGTGTCACTTCCAAATATTTCAACACGATAGGAACAGCAAACACCAAAAACAAGAAATGTCTCAGCACCACAAGAGCCTAGTTATCAAGGAACTAAAACTAAGTAAGAATTAAAATCATAGTACAACAAGACAAGAGTTGGAACCTCCAACATTAAGCACCTATGTTTGGCATTACCAGACAAATGATTAACCCGATGTGTATGGAAGTGTGGAGTCAAAATGTGTATGTCCTTTTTCCAATCAAAGCAACTTTCTTTTAAAGGTAAATAGTAAAGATAGTTTAGAATACCAATTTCAGTGTCATGTACAACAAGAAATATCTAAACAAACACTTGGTCTTCTCTTCCTTCTATAACACAACATTTCTTCATTCCAAATTACTCTTCTTAGAATTTCTGTCTACTTCAATAAGATGTCTAAGTTTGACATTAGTTACACATTTATAGTAGTTACTGCTAACTCTTCCACCATGAGCTTGGTATAATACACATGAATACATATATTCACTTGTACATGTTAAGTATTTATGTTATAAATTTTGATGCAATATGTGTAGCTTCACAAAATTTAGTGGACCTTTAGAAAAGATAATTCCTTTTTGTACAAAAAGAATCAGTTTAAAGAAAAAAATTTAATTCAGATTTTTTCTGTGAAAATACTGAGTCTGTTTCATTACTAGTGTGAGTGTGAAGTGATTCTCATGTTATGATTAAAAAACCAGTCTTCATCACAAAAATCTAAAATATTATTTGTGTAACCTTTAAAATCTAAATACATTTCAAACGTTTATTTTCAGTAAGACTATATTTTGTCTACCCTAACTATGTGGGGTTTTAGATTTCACCGATCTTGTAACCATAATAAAAAAATGATATATAGATTCTACTCTTTTTCATTCTGGAAAGACTAAAATATAACACAAAAATACAAATATTTAGTCTAAATATTTTAAGTCTCATAACATTATATATTTATTCTTTTTCATTGTATTAACCTACCAATTGTGCCTGGCTAAAATTACATAACTAGCATTGACATGGTGCATGTGCACTCATGTTACTGTATCAAATAGTATCAAACTGATGCTTAGTTTTTCAAAGTGATTTGTCTTGGGTGTGTTTTTGTGGACTAGTATTTTGTAATATACAGTCACATTTCAATTATTATACATTATATTTATTTATATAGATTATTACTATTTAGAAATAAGTCATTAATCTTTGTTTTCTTAAAACACAGAACAGTAAATAAAGAAGTAAAGCAAACAAATATCTCTTCTAGCTATGACCTTTCAACTCAGTTGCTTCTGGATGTACACACTTGTACAAATTAATTGAAACAAATGGTCATTTTACAATATTTTCAGCATGGCGGCTGGTGTAGGCTTGTTGGACCCGCTGATTTCCTTTAATAGTCATTTTTTCACACAGATGGCATCATTAGCTGTGTTTTCCAGTACAGTTGATCTATTTTTGGGATATATGAAGAAATTTTGAGGAATACTATGTCATTCAAAATTGCATTAGAAGGGCAAGGATACCAGTCAAACAATTTCTTACCAACTCAATGAAGAAAAAACAGTATCAATGGGGTCTGAAATACAAGAACTGGATGCAGGAACAATGGAGGAAGGTGTTATTCAGTGACAAGACTCATTTCTTCGTACAGGGTCAAAGACGTCTGCATGTTTGTAGATCTCCAGGTGAGAAACTTCAAGAATCTCACATCAATCAGTTCGTAAAACATCCCTTCAAGAAGATGTTTTGGGGCTTTTTCAGCTACTATGGCATCGGAGGCTTACATATCGTAGAAGGTATGATACGAGAACCACAGTACATCGAAGTTTTGCAGAGCAGAGTTGTTCCAGAATTGAAAAAGAGATTTCCAGATGGATCTGGCATTTTTCAGCCAGATCTGGCTTCGTGCCACATATCAAAACTTGTGAAGAATTTTATGACTACAATGCGAATAAAGGTGTTGGACTGGCCTGGAAACTCTCTGGGCTTAAATCCAATTGAAAATCTTTAGGTGATTTGTAAAGAAAGACTTCGGGGAAAAGACTGTACTATGAAAGATAATCTAATTGAGGTCATAATTGAGGTGTGGTACCGCGATTCAAAAATTGGTAAAGATTGAAGTCAACTTGTGGACTCGATGCCAAAGCGGATTAATGATCTTCTGAAAAATAAAGGCGGTCATATCATGTATTAATTTGTGAGTAATTTTTGGATTCTCAGAAATAAAACACAAAAAATGGAAAAAAATCGTAATTTTCTGTCTTGTTTCAATTAATTTGCACAAGGGTGTAGGTTGGTTGTTAAGCCTTTTAAAATTTTGCACATGGATGATGTGAAATAATTTTTCTTAGGTTTTTATATATATACACACCCACACAGTTGAATAACTGCACTATTTCTGTAGTACAGAATTCCACTATAATTTATCATGCTTAGTAACTAAGCTGTATTTATGTATAAAAAAGGTACAAAACTTTGAGCCAGCTAAAGACACAAGGTGCTTTCTGGAAATCTTGATTTGAAAGAATATGGTAGCTTTTTCACAGATTGAAATGGCTGAGAAAACCACTAGAGAGACATTCTAACTTGTTGAATGGTTATTCACATCTTATATTAAAGTAAGAGCATATAAGGGAGTATTTCCACAAATGGAAAGAATTGAACAGGGCCACTATGTTTGGTACAAAACATAAGTTATATCTCAGAAAAATGAAATGAGGTTCTTATTTTATATTCTAGTTTGTCAACATAAATAACTTGAATTCCTAATTCATACAAAACTATACTTTTTTAATGTTATAAAAATGTAATTTGAATCTGTGCTGTATACTGCATTCAACATAGCTGGTGACTATTAAAAATCTATATTCAGATGAGTTCTTTTAATACTTACTTTTTAAACTAATACATTAACTTACACATATTACTAAAATTTAAATTATAACCTATAATTTAATACCAAGTTTATTGACATAAATAACTTCATAAAATAGTAGCTCAATAAAATTTTGAATGAAAATCAACGAACACGAAAACATGGCCTTTGATCAGTGACTCATCTTCAAAGGGTTAAGCGACACAACACATTAATATCTTCCAAAGCTGCTACAGTCAAACACATAAGGTACATCTTTATCATGACATCCTGTCAATAATTCTCTCTGACATTTATTTTTTTATTGCAGAGAGAAAAAGATTCTACTTTACTACAGTTTTTACAAGACTACTCCATTAATTTTCTACCTAATAAATTTTATTAACCCATCTATATCTCAATTAGAAAGCCAGTTAAATAATAGTACATTTAGGATATTTTACTTTTGGGCTTAATAGTATTCTGCATTCAAAGTTGCATATTTTAAATATAAAATCGTATATTTTATAATGCCAATAGTGTTATAAAAAAACGGTAGACTGATTATGTTTTAAATTCAAACACAAGAACTCATAACATGAGCACAACATCCTTATATATATCTTATTTTTATATCAGCACTTAAATTATAAAATGGTTTACACACAGCTGTGCTACTGTCATAAATAAGACCTACTCTGAGAAGATCTAAGTGTAGTGTAAAACCAGTGAGATATGGGTGTAAGAATAGTGTATACTTACATTGGAAATTGCTGGACAAGAACATTTGATATTTCCAGACAAGTGTACCATGTACAAATAGACAAATTTACTATATATCATCAGACAACTGTACCAGGCATTAATAGACAAATATACTTGATATTATCAGATAACTGTACTTGACATTAATAGACAAATAAACTTGATATTATCAGACAACTCTACCAGGCATTAACAGACAAATATACCGGATATTATAAGATAACTGTACTTGATATTAACAGACAACTGTACCAGGCATTAACAGACAAATAAATTGGATATTATTGGACAACTGTACCAGGCAAAATTAGACAAATATACTTGATATTACTAGACAACTGTGTCAGGCATTAATTGACAAATACACCTGATATTACTAGACAACTGTACTTGACATTAATAAACAAATATATTTGATATTATCAGGTAACTGTACTTGACATTAATAGACAAATATACCTCATATTACCAGACAATTGTACTTGACATCAAAAGACAAATGTACTTGATATTATCAGAAAACTTTACCGGGCAGTAACAGACAAATATACTGAATATTATCAGGCAACTGTACTTGGTATAAATAGACAAATATACTTGATATTATCAGATAACTGTACTTGACATTAATAAACAAATATACTTAATATTATCAGACAACTCTACTGGATATTATAAGATAACTGTACTTGACATTAATAGACAAATACACTTGATATTACCAGACAACTGTACCAGGCATTAATAGACAAATATACCAGATATCATCAGACAACTGTACTTGACATTAATAGACAAATATACTTGATATTGTACTTAGTATTAATACATAAGTATACTCAATATTATCAAACAACCATACCATACACAAAAAGATGAATATAGTCGATATTATGAAACAATTGTACCAGGTATTAACACATAAATAAACTTTATATTATGACACAACTGTTAAGGGCATTAATAGAAAATATACTCAATATTAGGGGACAACTCTACCAGGAATTAGCAGACAAATGTACTGGATATTATCAGATAACTGTATTTGAAATTAATAGAAAAATATACTTGATATTACCAGACAATTGTACTTGATATTAATACACAAATATTCTTGATATTACAAGACAACTGTATCAGGCATTAATAGACAAATACACTTGATATTATCAGACAACTCTACCAGACATTAACAAACAAATATACTGGATATTATCAGACAACTGTACCAGGCATCAATAGACAAATATACCAGATACTACCAGACAACTGTACTTGGTATTAAGAGACAAATATACTCAATATTATCAAACAACTGTACCACACACAAATAGACAAATGTAGTTGATGCTATCAGACAACTGTACCAGGCATTAACACTCAAACTTGATATTATCCCACAACTATACCATGCATTAACAGACAAATAAACTGAGTATTATTAGACAACTGTACTTGACATTAATAGACAAATACACTTGATGTTATCAGACAACTGTCATGAGCATAAAGAGACAAATATACTTGATATTATCAAACTACTGAACCAGGCATTAACAGACAAACAAACTTGATATTATCACTCAACTCTCAAGGGTATTAATAGACAAATGTACTCGATATTATCAGACAACTATACCAGGCATCAATAGACAAATATACCAGATACTACCAGACAACTGTACCTGGTATTAAGAGACAAATATACTTGATATTTTCAAACAACTGTACCACACACAAACAGACAAATGTAAATGATATCAAGCAACTGTACCATGCACAAATAGACAAATGTAGTCGATGTTATCAGACAACTGTTCCAGGCATTAACAGACAAATAAACTTTATATTATCACACAACTCCCAGAGGTATTAATAAACAAATATTCTTTATATTACCAGACAACTGTACTTGACAATAATATACAAATATACTTTATATTATCAAACAGCTGTACTTGACATTAATAGACAAATATATTTGATATTATCAGACAACTGTACTTGACATTACTGGACAAAAACATATAACATTGCCGGTAAAATGATCTTAAATCTATAGTACTCATATTTCCATTATACTGTTGAAAAGAATGTGCTCATGAAGAAATACATGAAATTTTGTGTTGATTTGATATTTAACACTCATTACTTATAATACTTCTACACAGATGACACACTAACCACAATAATTGACTGTCTTCTTAAATGGGTGTCCAACAAATCCAAACAAGCCCATTAATTCTGATAGTTCTGGATATTCTGAGGGATAAAATACCTGAAGGAACCACTCAAGTTATGTATATGTTATCTTAATATGAAAAATAAAGCACATAAAAAAAAATACATGAAAGATATACAAGTTTATAAAGCCAAGTTATGTATGTGTTATCTTAATATGGCAAATAAAGCACATAAAAATACACAAAAGATATGCAAGATTATAAACACACAAGTTGCAGGTGTTATCTCAATACGACAAATAAGGAAATACAATATCTGAAGATTAAACTTAACACATATTAGTTACATTTATTTTCCAAATACTACAAAATGCACTTTTCAATTCTATATATGTTTTTCAAGACTTTTTATTAATTTTTATAATACAAGTACTATAACCTTAATTCTCACCAAATAAAATGGACTAAAATTCAAGTAGTCCATTGCACCTTGTTAAAATACATTCAGGGAAATTCTGGTGATAAAACATCACAAACCCAAAATATTGTGATTACAGCAATCAGACCTGGAGGATAAAACATCACAAACACAAAATATTATGGTGACACCAATCAGACCTGGAGGATAAAACATCACAAACACAAAATATTATGATGATAGCAATCAGACCTAGAGGATAAAACATCACAAATACAAACTACTGTGATGACAATAATCAGACCTGGAGAATAAAACATCACAAATAGAAAGCATTGTGATGACAGCAATCAGAGCTTGAGGATAATACATCACAAACACAAAATATTGTGATGACAGCAACCAGACCTAGAAGATAAAACACCATAAACACAAAACATTGTGATGACAACTAGATCTGGAGGCTAAAACACCACAAAAAGCATCTCATAAAGTAGTGACAGTAACTTATCTTATGAAGCAGCAGCAGTTTTGGTTGGCTGTTTAGCACAAAGTAACTGGGTTATCTTTGCCAAGCAATTGGTAAAAAAGTAAAATCATAAAAATTGTAAAAATAAATCATACTAAAACAAAACATAGTCCAATTTTGAAATTAAAATGGTTGGTTGGTTTGGTGTTTTATGGCACAGAGCAACTAGGCTATCTGCATCAAAAATCTAGTAATAAGTTAAAATTAAACTAAAATTACAAAAATTCATAAAAAGAAATTAAAGGTAAAACAAAACAATATTTAATTTTTGAATTCAAAACATAAATACCATTAAATGCAATTTTTACATCAAGTCTGCAGCAGTAATAGAAAAACTACAGTAATAGAAGTTGTAAAGGACTTTCTGTAGCATAATGTTAATTATCATAACTCACCAGGATGACTAACAGGTAAGTTTGAAAACCACTGTTAGTCACCTGAAGTTGGCCTTTCCAGTCCTGGTTTCATGTTATTTGACATTACGGCCATTTTCTAATTTCAAATTGAACTCTATGTACTTTAATTCTTAAAGGGGAATCACATTAAAAAAAGGTCTAATTCATAAATTAAAAAACTTAAATAGCATTAAAAAGATAAATGACCTTTAAAAAACTAAAAATATTTCTAAGGTGAACAGTATCACTATCATTAATAAAACTATCTAACATTATGGATAAACCTTAAGACACAAGATGTTTAAAATGATGCTGTCGTTGAGAGACATAATGACGATAAAACAGTAAAATGTGGCTTATTTTGATCTGAGTGTCACACAGACAACACACTGGTGCATCAGTCCCAGATAAAAGAAAACAATGAGTTAAAAAACTCATTTAGGACAACTTCCTCTTTCTGTTCCTTATGAAAGCAAGATGGCCAAAGTCCAACAGAGGGTTTTATTTGGAAAAGCTTGTTTTCACGTTCCTCACTCCAAGTCGACTACCAACTGGCACAGAGCCAAGCCGTGAATACAGGACCATAGCCAAGTATGGAACAGGCACAGCAATGATAGTGCCAAAGCAGACAGATTTAGCTGCAGTGTCAGTGAGCTTGTTCTCGCAAATATCAACGTGGTCTGGTATACAGATAAACTGGACAGGAGTAGATGTTAAAGAGAAATGGGCCAGTCGGTTTTGAATATCTGCAAGAACAGGGTGTGAACTAACATGAAGCGATTCCAGGGCCAGCAGGAAATTAAGTGATCTCCCCTCATTCGAATCGAGGCACGAGGGAGTCAATATAAATAGTGCAGTTTGAGTAAATGAACTTAATTAATGACAATACACCTACACACTTCTCAGCCGCCAACGGCTCATATGATGTACTCGATTTCATCATCGCTCCCAAGGACATGGTTAATAGAATATCTAACTTTAAAGTGCATGATGAAATCACCAGTGACCACTT
Source organism: Tachypleus tridentatus (assembly GCF_004210375.1). Taxonomy (NCBI): domain Eukaryota; kingdom Metazoa; phylum Arthropoda; class Merostomata; order Xiphosura; family Limulidae; genus Tachypleus; species Tachypleus tridentatus. Next base: position 203,560,401 of record NC_134837.1, read on the forward strand.
CCCCGTATCATGTATGATTCACCCGCGCCACCTGGCTGTGGCGTACGTGACTCCTTCCGCATACACCTACACTGAAACAGACTGGCTCACTTTTAATGCCTCTCTGGACTCATACCTACCCCACCCAATCGAACATGTAAACAACAAAACAGAACTAGACAAATATGTTGATCAAATTACAGAAGCCATAAAGAAAGCCACAAGAAACACAATTCCTAAATCAAAAGAAAACAATCACTTATTCAATGGACTCTAACACCAGAAATTCACGCACTAATAATCAAAGGCAGACAATTACGACGAATACACTACATCACACGTGATCCACACATTAAAACAGAAATCAATAGAACAAATACAAAAATTAAACAAGAAATTAAAAAAGTCAGAGAAAACAATTGGCATAACTTCTGCAAAACTTAGAAAAAACCAAGAAAACCCAAAAGAATTCTGGAAAAATTCAAGAGTATTGCGTCAGACAAAACACAAATCACATGTTACAACACATCACACACAACAATAAAATCGCAAGGACGGACGAAGAGAAAGCTGACTTATTAGCTGACTATTACAAATCCGCTTTTAGCGATTTAAACTCAGTAGATTTCGACACACAACACCAACACCATGTCAACAACTACATAAATGCAAACCAAGCTTCATTCTCACCAGGATTTCCCTGAGAGACACTAGAAGCATACTCAAATTCAATCAATAGAAAAATAACCATAACCGAACTAAAGATTAATATCAAAACTTGAAGAACACTTCCCCGGACATGACCAAATACCAAATATTATTCTCAAAAAAGTTCCACTCTCCTACTACAACACCTCACAAACATCATGAACATTTCATTAGCGACAGGGTATTACCCTGACACATGGAAAAAAGCCATCATAACAACGATCCCCAAGAAACAAACTAACAGAACAAATCCAGATAATTTCCGCCCCATCAGTCTGTTAAGCTGCCTTGGCAAACTGATGGAGAGAATTATCTCCAACCGTCTCCTCCATTTTGCGAATCAAACAACATCCTTCCAGAATCTCAAAATGCCTCCAGGAAAAATAGACAAACAACAGATCACCTCACACGACTCACCGAATCAATATACAAAGCTTACAACAACAATCAAGTAACCATCGGGGTATTCCTAGATGTCAAAAAAGCATTCGACAGCGTTTGGCACAATGCCATCATATACAAACTAAACCACCTACAAATAAATCCTACGATAATCAAATGGATTTCAAATTTTTTAACCAATAGAACAGCACAAGTAAAAGTCAATAAAACCATATCCAAATTATTTAATATAACGGCAGGAGTGCCCCAAGGATCAGTCCTCTCTCCACTTCTTTACATAATTTTCGTCAGTGACATACCTTTTCCAAATCTAACATACACACACAATTCACAATACGCAGATGACATCGCAATCTGGAGCACCTCCAGAAACCCAGTAATGGCCATGTCTCGCGTACAAGAATCACTAAACAACGTCTCAACATGGAGCAACAAGTGGAGGGTCTTGTTAAATCCGACAAAAACACAAGCAATCACCTTCTATAGAAAACTAAAGAAGCAAAGAAAAAATCTAGGAAAAATAAATCTATCACTTGGAAACACAACCATCAACATGAGCAAAAACATCACATTCCTTGGCGTCACTTTCGACACAAAACTAACATGGAAAAACACATAAACAATATACACTCATCAATAAGAAAAAGGATTTCATATCTAAAGACTATAACTGGTAAACAATCAAAATGCGCACCGAACACCATTATACAAAATATACAAGGCTTACATCCGTCCACTAATAGAGTACGGATGTCAAGTAACATAACTGCTTAGCTTCTATGTGATCCAGGTAAAGAGAAATGAAATACAATTCAGCAATGAACACAAAAGCTGTAGAGGGGATTCTGTGTGCAACCACTGAACCACAACAAACCATGGCAGAGCTCACACAGTCACCTGATTTTGAACCATCTGTATAAATAGGAATGGAAAGATGGTTTGAAAGATGTTCAGCAAATAACAGACAGTATTTCCACTTGGGAGTTCTGCTTTTCTCAGATGACCTAAAGATAGGTCACATTTGGGGACTTTAAGAAGCCATGATGGGATGGGCTGACCAGTGGATATAGCAATGGTATCCAAGAACAGACCCAATTCATCCAACTGTGCCTGGATACGAAGGCCAAGAGGAGCAATGGCAGATTGTCTGTTCTGAAAAAGCATGGCCCACCGAGGAAGGAAAACACAACCCCACATACGATGCTGTGGTAAGGAACAAAGTTTCAAAGCATATAGTAAAGACAGTTGCAAATGGCAGAGACGTAGAGAGGGTTAATGAGACTCTGTGTATAAGCTCTGAACTGGGAAAGTGTGAAAAGCCCCAGTGCAGAGCCAAAGTCCTTGATAATGAATGGGGTCCAGTAACTTCAAGGCTGATGTCCTGGCAGAGGCATAGACCAGTGGCCCATAGTCTAGTTTCGATCAAATAACAGCACGATATATCTTTAGCATAGAGCATCTATCTGCTCCCCAAGTGGTGGAAGAGAAGACATGGAGGATGTTCAGTGCTCAGGTACATTTGACTTGTAGCTGCTTGATGTGTGGTATAAAGATAAGCTCCAAGAACTTTGCCCCAGGGACCACAGGTAATACATATTCACCAAAACAGAGTTTAGGATCAGGAAGAATACCCTGTTGGTGGCAAAAGTGCATGCAAACAGTTTTAGAGAGAGAGAAGTTAAAACTGTTTGCTGTGGTTCATTTCAGTAAACAATTGAGAGCAGCCTGTAGCTGCTGCTCAATATATCTCATGTTCAAAGACTGACATAAGATTTGAAAGCCATCAACATAGAGCCCATTTGCAGCAGTAAGAGGTAGTTATTGAATGATGGCATTAATCTTCATACTGAAAAGTGTGACACTCAGAACAGAGCCCTGAGGGACTCAAAGTTCCAATAGGGAAGAAAGGGAGAGTGTTGAACTCACAAGACTCGGAATCTCCTGTCTATTTAAAAAAAATTTTAAAAATGGGCAAGTGGCCATGTAATCCATATATATGGAGGTCTTGCAAAATGCCACACCATAAGCCTTCTCAATGTCAAAGATTATTGATATAAGATGTTGTCATTTGAGAAAGGCTTCTCTGGTTGATGTTTCAAGTTGAATCAGGTGGTCCATGGTGGAGTACTGTTGTTAGAACCCACACTGGGTGGGTGAGAGGAGGTTGTCTGATTCAAAGAACCAAGCAAGACAGGCATTAACTATTCTCTCTAAAATCTTACAAAGACATTTCATCAAAGCAATTGGATGGTAGTCCCAAGGAATCTTGGAATCCTAATCAGACGTAGGAAGATATAGTACAACAGTAGGATGCCAAGCATCAGGAAAAACATCCACCTGAAAGATCCAGTTAAAAACAACCAGCAGAATAGTGAAAGAGGCAGGAGAGAGATGATGCAGCATCTCATAATGAATATCATCAAGTCCAAATGATGTACTTCCAGATCAATGAAGAGGCTATTGTAGGCACAGATACAACCACTCTGCCAGTGTATTGATGGCTAAGAAGGTGGGGGATGAAGCAGAAGTGCAATATGCCACATTTTTTTCTCAAAATGATAGAAAAATGATCACTGCTGTGTGGGTTACTGTCAACCCTCCAAGAAAAGTAAAGGGGAGCAGAAAAAATGATCAATAGCAGTAAAAAAACTGACTAGGTGTATAAAAATAAGTATAAGAACCAATCTTGTAAAAAGATAGGTGTTGATTCAAGAGCATATGCTCTATGGAATAACCCCTCCCCATCAATGTCAATACCACTCCAGAGGGAATTATGTCCATTAAATTCTCCCAGGATTAAAAAGGGAAATGCTCAATGAGGGCATCAAGGTCTCTTCAGGAGCCAGGTAGAAAGAACAAACAGTGATGGTATGGCACAAGAAACACAGATAGCCATAGCCTCCAAGGGTGTATCAGGTGGTAAAGACAGGGTGGGTACATGCTCATCAACCAGCAGTGGCAGCCCACTACATTTGCCCATCACACAACCTGTCATCTCTAAACAAAGAAAACTGTTGAAGGGTAACTGTATCGGCAGATTTCAGAAACATTTCCTGTAAGGAAAGACACACGGGATGGTGAGAATCAATCAAATCCTTAATGCCATCTACATCTGAATGAAAACCTGACAGTTCCACTGGATCAAGTGGCTATTTTTATTTATGTGGAGAAGAACGTGGTTGGGAGCCCTTCAGTTTTCAACCACATTGTATTCTTTATTGGACAAAGGTCTATCGGCATCCATGGATCCTGCCCTGGTTCAAGTAGGCAGGTCTTTGTCTGTGGACAAAGATTTCAGCAACTGAGGGTGTGAATGAACGGTCATTTAACATCTTGGGGCTGCAGAAAAGAATGGATCTGAAAAAACATCCAAAGCCAAAAGAGGTGGAACTAGGCACTCACTGGAAGAACAGGCAGGGTCAGAGATAGAAGTAGACATAGGTACATCAACTCTTTTAATCATGTAGGGCAAAAGATTCTTTTGCAAACAACTCTGCTGGAGGCATAAAGAGATCTTTCTGCACTCCCACTGTGGCAGTGATATGGAGTGCTGCAGCATATATCCGAGATGGAATTTGGGAGAATAACTTCCAAGCCCCTGGGTAGGAGAAATTGTTTATAGTCTTCAAGGGTTGCACTTCTTTCTCTTCCACCCATTTCGGGAAAGTAATAGAGTAGGAGGGGTGTAGACCACCACAGTAACACAGCATGGTTTTAATTTGCACTTGTAAGCATTGAGTGACCAAACAGTTGACACTGAAAACATCTGAAAGAGTTGGGAAAGTATAGCCATACCTACAATTCAGGTAACTTGCTTTGACTGTGGTAGGAAAATGTGGTGATGTAAATGTCAATATAAGAACAATAGTAGGCATCATAATTCTCCTTTGGTGAGTGGAGAATTGGTACACCTCAGAAATGCCTTCGCTTGAGAAACTAGTAAGGATCTCTGACTTAGGAATGTTCTTTAAATCCCTCTCAACTATAACACTCCTCTGGAAGAATACAAAGTTCCATAGGTACATCTCTTATGGCCTTAAATTTCAAGATGAGTTTGGTATGCTGTGGTGAAGTTGTTTCCACCAAAATTCTCCATAGTGCAACTACTTTATTGATTGAGGGCAGCTATCAAACCTCTCTAATCCAATTTGAATAAAAAATGGAAACATCTGCCAAAAATGATTTCTCTGATAAGGAATCGATAATTGGAAATGGAGGTACAGAATCTGTGATGTTGCTGTACATGCCTGATCTTTTCTGATAATTTGTTTTCAATTTCATTTTTTATTTATTTATTTTTCATAAATTGGGGTATCCATAATAAAGATGCTATATTTCAAAACCCACTGACCCCACTCATCATTGAGCCCTAAGAAGGGATGCACTACAATGCCAAACAAGGACACTGCAGCAAAGCCAGAGTTTTGTAAGCACTATACATGAACACCAGGATCAGTCACAATGTCCACAACACTTGTCGAGAACATTCAACAGTGGTAACTGGTTCACCTTAGCCCAAGTGGACTAGCCGACTGACCCTGAGGTGGCCACGAAAGGCTGCCCGTCTACAAAGATTCAAGGCCAAAGTGGTGTGCTGGAGTTGGACCTCTCAACTACCAATATTCTCTCCTTTTCTTCACTGGTTGCCACACACGAAAAACACGTGGGTGGATGTTTCAATCAACACATACAGGAATGCACACTGAAAAAGTGACAGTGATTTATCTAATAAAGTAGTGACAGTGTTGTATGTTATGAAGTAGTGACAGTGATTTATTTTATGTAGTAGTGACAGTGATTTATCTTATGAAGTAGTGACAGTGATTTGTCTTATAAAGTAGTGTTAGTGTTGTACGTTATACTTGTTGAAATTTTGTAATAATAATTTAAAACAAAAACTTACTGTCACCATCTTGGGATTTATCCCTGGCTGTCTGATAATTGTCTCCAAAGTGACTGGAAGAGTAATGGGATTTTCACCTAAAATTAAACTTGTTATTAAATTATTTTTTACACATTATGTTGAGTTTATAGTGCAGTTTATATATAGCAACAGTTTATAAAGTACACAACCTAATGGTATAGAAACACTGTCTCTAACAATTTTCACACTAGTTTGTCCACTTCACATGCTGTTACAAAAGTGTGGGAATGAAATTTTATACAAAGAGAAACAAATTCACATGAGACCAACAGTTGAGAATTAGATAAATGTAGGATAGACAGATAGTTTTAAATCATCAATATGCATGTCATCTTTACCTGCAACATTCGTATGAATTTAGAAGAAGTGTGAGATTGGAAAAGTTGTTAATTTTAGTGAATAAATGTAAAATAGTTCATTTCTTGACATGTGAAAAAGGCTCTCTGGACCAAATGATTAAAACTGACCATAACATTCTGATAGCCTTGTAGTTTTAAATTTGTTTAGGTGATTTTAAAAATCAGGGGCTAGTTCTTGCACAATAGGTAGTTAGCTTTTTCTATAAAGATTGGCTTTACTTCACAATTTCTAGTTTTTACATTTTATTTTTGTTCACACTGACCAGTTTGTAAGCCACTGTAACTTCTCCCCTTACCTGCAAGAACAATCATTGGTGTATTGTAAACTCTTAAGTATCCAGTGGAGTGAATTACAGGACCAGGTATCAAAGGTTCATGGATAACATCACCTAAATTATGAAAGAACACTGATTGATTAAAAATTAATTTTTACAAGAATCAGTCATGAGATCAATTTATGTCAATCATTAAAAGGATAACTTCTTGGAGGAGTTTACATTAATGACATAATGGATAATTTTACAAGAACCAACAACAATTCATGTTACATATGTGAACCATATAACAGTTGATTTTACACAAATCAGTGTTGGATCATTTTACAAAAATCAGAAACAACTAATGTTATATACATGAACCAATAGCACATTGTTTTTCCCACATCAGTGTTGGATCATTTTGCAAGAACCAATAACAAATCATGTGATATGTGTGAGTCAATAACAGATCATTTTATACAAATCAGTGTTGGATCATTTTGCAAGAACCAATAACAAATCATGTGATATGTGTGAGTCAATAACAGATCATTTTATACAAATCAGGGTTGGATCATTTTGCAAGAACCAATAACAACTCATGTTACATGTGAACCAATAACAGTTCATTTTACACAAATCAGTGTTGGATAATTTTACAAGAAACAATAACAACTCATGTTATACACGTGAACCAATAACGGATTATTTTTCCTAAATCAGTGTTGGATACTTTTGCAAGAACCAATAATACCTCATGTTACATATATGAACCAATAATAGTTCATTTTATACAAATCCGTGTTGTTTCATTTTGCAAGAATCAATAACAACTCATGTTATGTATGTGAACCAATAACAGATCATTTTACTATGGTCACTTAACACTTTTATAAAACTATTGATTTAAAAGCACTTACTGTCACAGAAAACAGGATAGTGAGGGTACTTGGAGCAGTACTCTTGACGGGGCTTGTTTTCGACAGGAAGAGGGTCAGGGTGGATAGCTTGACCTTTCACTGGAATGAAACAACATTAAGTTCATAATTAAGTTCTACTCTTTATTGATAAATGTTTTATAATTAAATTACATTTGAATGTGTGAACAAAAGGATTTAATTTTGGAAATTCAATTTTTAAAACCATACAGAATATATATATTAATTGAAACACTAACAAATAACATTTAAAAATTATAAATTAAACTGAAAAATGTTATATCTGAATAAAAGACAAAATTAATTCTCAATAAGAACTTAGGTAAAACCTTAGTTTATTGAAATAAAATTATTGTTAATTCCATTAACTGTTTAAAAAGTACTAGCTGTATGACTGATGTAAAAGTTTACTCTACTTGAAATTTTCTGTATAGCAAGCCACACTGACGCAAATCGAGTCCAGAGAATTTCAAGTACTTACAATATAGGGGAACACAAAACCTCTCATTATGTTCAGCTGCCCAAGATGTTGGGTCTGTATAGTGAATCTGTAAGAAGAAAAGAGTTAACACTAAAGTACCCACAGTGGACACATTACTGAATAATTAAAACTTTAATAAACTCCATTAAACAAATTATGAAAACAAATGCCAAGACCACAGTAAATATATACTGTGTTGAACATATTTAGGGTAATACCATGACTACAAGTAGCTAAATTATTGAGCAGAGTTAAAGAATACAATTACTACAAGTAGGTAGCTAACTTGTTGAACAGGGTTAAGGAATACCATTACTACAAGTAGCTAACTTGTTGAACAGGGTTAAGGAATACCATTACTACAAGTAAGTAGCTAACTTGTTGAACAGGATTAAGGAATACCACTACAACAAGTAGCTAACTTGTTGAGCAGAGTTAAGGAATACCACTACAACAAGTAGCTAACTTGTTGAGCAAAGTTAAGGAATACCACTACAACAAGTAGCTAACTTGTTGAGCAGAGTTAAGGAATACAATTACTACAAGATAGTAGCTAACTTGTTGAGCAGAGTTAAGAAATACCATTACTACAAGATAGTAGCTAACTTGTTGAACAGGATTAAGGAATACCACTACAATAAGTAAGTAGCTAACTTGTTGAACAGGGTTAAGGAATACCACTACAACAAGTAGCTAACTTGTTGAACAGGGTTAAGGAATACCATTACAACAAGTAGCTAACTTGTTAAGCAGAGTTAAGGAATACAATTACTACAAAATAGTAGCTAACTTGTTGAACAGGGTTAAGGAATACCATTACAAGTAACTGGTTATAACCTATGAGTTCTAATACCATTACTACAAGTATATCGTTATAACCTATGAGTTATAATACCATTGCTACAAGTAACTCGTTATAACCTATGAGTTATAATACCATTGCTACAAGTAACTTGTTATAACCCATGAATTATAATACCATTACTAGAAATAACTTATTATAACCTATGAGTAATAATACCATTGCTACAAGTAACTTGTTATAACCTGTCAGTTATAACACCATTACTACAAGTCACTTGTTATAACATATCAGTTATAATACCATTACTACAATTTACATTTAGAAGTCAAAGCTATTAAATCATGAAAATGTTTTACAGTTATAGGCTGGAATCTTTTTAAAGAGTAAAACAGTGTGAAGATGGAGAGCCACTGATACCTGAAGCACTAAATAACATCAATTATAGAAATCTGTTCTTAACAAAAACTGAGTTAAAATAATAAATATAACCATAAAACATCCACATCAACATATAAGAAAACATGAACTTGCATCTTCAAAAGGAGAAAATCCTGTTATTCCTTTCTGGCTGATCATAAACCAGCTACCTCTGTACATGAGGTTCTGAATCAGAGCACTACCCAGGTCTTGCAGAAGTACATGGGAGACCCTTGAGAGTCTGTTCAATAATGTTATAATTTACTTATATAAACCAATATCATACAAAGAACTATTATACATAAACAATTATTACAGATTATGGTTTGAGTACTATGTATCATTAACTAGAGTTTGATAACTAGACTTGCTGGTGCTTGGTGTTATCCAATGACCTATTCTCAAGTCTCAAATAACTTTACGTAACCTTTCTGATATTCTTTTCATGACATGAACATTAGTGATACAGTTACTTGTAGTAAATAATACAACATCACTTATCCATGCATTTATTTCCTTGGAATCCCTTGAAGAATCAAACTGTTAATTCTAAAAATCATTTATATCACACATGTTCAGATAATTAAGCATTAACCTGGCAAGAGGAACCCAAAATTATAAAAGAGATAGTAGGAAAAACTACTGCAAATATATAACACATGAACTATTTTAACCATATTCTATAAATAGTGTAACTAAAGCTGACTACTTTATTTATATGTTATAAACAGTATGATTAGGGCTGACTACATTATTCACGTTATAAACAATGTAACTGAAGCTCACTACTTTATTTATACATTAAAAACTGTGTCATTACAGCTTATTACTTTATTCATATGTTATATACAATGTAATTACAGTTGACTGCTTTATTTATATGTTATAAACAGTATGATTAGGGCTGACTACATTATTCACGTTATAAACAGTGTAACTGAAGCTCACTACTTTATTTATACATTAAAAACTGTGTCATTACAGCTTATTACTTTATTCATGTTATATACAATGTAATTACAGTTGACTGCTTTATTTATATGTTATAAACAGTGTACTTACAGTTGGATACTTTATTTATATGTTATAAACAGTGTAACAACAGCTGACTATTTTATTTACAGGTTGTAAACAGTGTAGCTACAGCTGACTACTTTATTTATATGTTATAAACAGTGTTACTACAGCTGACTACTTTATTTATATGCTATAAACAGTGTCACCACAGTTGACTACTTTTTTCATAGGTTATAAACAGTGTAAATACAGTTGACTATTTTATTTACATGTTATATTATAAACATTGCAACTTCAGCTGACTACTTTATTTATATGTTATAAACAATGTAACTGGAGATGAATATTTTACTGATATGTTATGAACAGTGTGACTACAGCTAACTACTTTATTTATGTTATAAACAGTGTGACTACAGCCAACTATTCATATGTCCAATAGTGTAACTACAACTGAATACCTTTTTATATGTTATAAACAGGGTAACTAGGGCTGACTACTTAATTTATATATTATAAACAGTGTAACTACAATGACTAATTTATTCATATGTTATAAACAGTGTAACTACAGCTGACTACTTTATTTACGTTATAAACAGTGTAATTACAACTACTTTATTTACGTTATAAACAATGTAATTACAGCTGACTACTTTAATTACGTTATAAACAGTATAACTACAGCCCACTATTTTATTATGTGTCATAAACAGTGTAACGAGAGCTGAGTACTTTATTTACTTGTTGTAAACAGTGTAACTACAACTGAATCCTTTTAATGTTATAAAAAGCGTAACTAGGGCTGACTACTTTATTTATATATTAGAAACAGTTGATGACAGCTAATTTATTTATGTTATAAACAGTGTAACTAAGGCTGACTACTTTATTCATATGTTATAAACAGTGTAAATACAGCTAACTCCTTTATTTACATGTTATAAACATTGTAACTACAGCTGACTACTTTATTTATATGTTATAAACAGTGTAACTAGGGCTGACTTCTTTATTTACATGCTGTTAACAGTGTAACTAGGTCTGACTAGTTTATTTATGTTATACATAGTGTAACTACATCTGAATACTTTATTTATGTTATAAATAGTGTAACACAGCTGACTACTTTATTTGTTATAAATAGTGTAACACAGCTGACTACTTTTTCTGATATGGTATAAATGGTGTACTTAAGAGTTGTGTACACACATTTTTACTATTATGTTTCAGAGAAAATTTATTTTTGCAGTACTTTTTTATTTTTATTGTGTTGGTTACGTCTGTTTAAATCTAATTATTATGACAATTTTTTAAGTTTTAAACATAATAGCTCAGTAGGTTTAAGAACAAACATGATATCAGTAGATCACTTACTTCTTACTAGATTCATCGTGAGTGAAGATAATAATGATATCCCCAGGTTTTAGTGTTAATAAAAATGTCTCAAGATGCTTGGAACCTATGAAAGAACTTTAGCTATAACACTGCACAACCTGATCTTGATACCAATAATGAGAAATTGGTTTTATCTTCTTTTTTCATGAAACATTGAAGAACAAATGACTGGAGTTATGAAATATTCACTACAGTAGATTATTTTTTTTTATATCTGAAATCCTATATCCAAATAATGTAATGATGTGTCATTTCACACTGAACTGTTACAGTTAAGTACCTACTACAAATAATGTAGTGTCATTTGCTATTTCAAACTGAACTATTACAATTAAAAACCCTATACAGATAACATAGTGACAGGTGTGATTTGCCACTGAAATATTACAGTTTAGTACCCTACTTTTGTATGTCATCTTTTATTGCAATATTTTCTTAAGAAACTGATAAAAATGGCTACCTTTATTGTAAATATAATTTCTTTTAAAATATTTATGTAACAGGTTTTTCATTAAACTGTAAATTTTATATTTGTTTTTATTCTAAAATATTTGCATATATATTTACTCTGTCAATGATCATTGCCATATAGTAAAAATAATTTTTGTTATCATAATAAAATTAGAAGTTTTCCCTCATTTAAAATTTGTATTCAAAATATTTATTTAAAATATATGGTACAGGTCTACAATTCATTTAAGTTTAATCTAAAAATAATTTTTTAGATTTGTTTGTAATGATATTATAAGTCTATTCAAACAAGCTGATGATTAGCTTTAATGTAAACAGCCTAATGCTGTGGTATTCTTAACAGCAAAACAAAACTTCATTTTAGAAAAAACTTACTCACCACCTTAGAAAATACAGATATTTTTCTCAATTTATACAGAGTAAATTCAATAACTTACTTGTTCCATAAGTATCAAAGTTTGCAACTCGTGTGACAGTGCTTTGAAAACTGTCAATCACCACAACATTCATGCCACGTCCTGCAATGCCAGCTTCAGCTCCAAACACACTTTGTAACATAAAATATCAAATGCTCTTATAAAAAAGAGTAAATGTTAATTTTTAAATGCAAAAAAGCCCTCTTTTTTATATTTTATACACAATATTATAAAATGAACATGTAATGTATTACAAACTAACAAAATTATTATATGTTTAAGAGAGAAGTAACGTCAAGTTTTTAATTTCACTTTATATCAAATTTACATCTGTTTGCTCATATTTGTTAATTTATGCAACTTAAGAACAACACCCATCTAATCTAGGTTAATTCCTACTTTACCCAGAAGTACTACACCAGATTGGTGATATTATTTTATTTCTATTCATCAAAAATAACCAACAGTACCCGTGTTTATTTCTACCAACATACACTATATTTATTTCTACTCACATACCTGTGTGTGTGTGTGTATATATATATACAATACCAATATTCATTTCCACCAGCAGCACCTGCATTTATTTCTTCCTACATACATGAAACTATAACTATCTGTATTCACTTGTTCCTATATACATTAAAATATAAGCATCTATATTCATTTGTCCCTATATACACGAAACTACAAGTGCTTATATTCATTTGTTCCTACATACCTGAAACTGATTGTAGCCTTATTTGATTCTCCCCACATACATTAAAATAAAAGTACCTATATTTACTTTTTCCTACATATATGAAACTGAATGTAGCCTTACTTGACTCTTCCTATATACCTTAAAATATAAGTACCTATATTTATTTCTTGCCATATACATGAAACTATACATAGTCATATTCCTACATATATAATATGATCAGTAACCAGAAATATTTGTTCCTGTCTACGGTACTTACTACTTCCCATCTACACACAAGGATGGCTTTACCCGATCTTCTCTTCCTGTGGATAAGTGAACTGAGAACTCCCCATCTGCACAAGGTTTGATAAGTCCACAATTGGGAACAAATCCAACTACTGAGAAAGGTGCTGGAACTAGGATGGTTCTAATTCATATATATTACCTATTACTATCTCACAATTTACCAAATGTAACTAAACAACAAGGAACATAGAGATATTTATATTAGAATTCATCAACTACGTAAAACAGTTTCTGTAGCATAAATGTTCCATACAACTTTAGCAACCAATCATCTAAACCACTTGTAATGTGTCAAACTTTACATGCTCTTCAAACTAACATATTATAAGGTAAATCGAACAACTTTAAAAAACACTTGTTTCTCTATGAAACATGTAAGGTTTACTTAACACTTATTTCTCTATGAAACATGTAGTAAGTGTTTACTTAACACTTATTTCTCTATGAAACATGTAAGGTTTACTTAACACTTATTTCTCTATGAAACATGTAAGGTTTACTTAACACTTATTTCTCTATAAAACATGTAAGGTTTACTTAACACTTGTTTCTCTATGAAACATGTAAGGTTTACTTAACACTTATTTCTCTATGAAACATGTAAGGTTTACTTAACACTTATTTCTCTATGAAACATGTAAGGTTTACTTAACACTTATTTCTCTATGAAACATGTAAGGTTTACTTAACACTTGTTTCTCTATGAAACATGTAAGGTTTACTTAACACTTATTTCTCTATGAAACATGTAAGTGTTTACTTAACACTTATTTCTCTATGAAACATGTAAGTGTTTACTTAGCACTTATTTCTCTATGAAACATGTAAGGTTTACTTAACACTTGTTTCTCTATGAAACATGTAAGGTTTACTTAACACTTATTTCCCTGTACAACATGTCAAGGTTTACAACAAGTTTACTTCAAATATACTTCTGAACACTGCTTATTTCAAAAGAACAATTAACATTGTGATATTAACTTGATATATATACTATCTGTAGTCCTTGAAGATGTTACAATACCTTATCAACCATTATGTAAAGAACTAAGGGTAAATAAGCTTAGCACCCATCATTATGATAATAAAGTGGATTTTTATTCTGTCATATGAAATATATTTATTATTTATTAAACAGAATACAGGTCTTTACAAATTACAGTCATTGTTATTCACAAAAAAAGGTAACACTCTGATGAATGAACCTGAACTTTGATTACTCTATACAAATACGAGTCACTTACTCTATTGAATGAAAGAGACCTCAAATTATTCTATAAAAATACAAGTCACTTTTATGAATGATATAGAATTCACAGATCATTCTATAAAAACATAAGTCACTCTGACAAATAAAACAAAACTCACAGGTTATTCAATAAAACACAAGTCACTTACTCTAATGAATGATTGTTTCTGACTGAAAAGATGCTGTCACCATCTGCAACAATTTCCACATATCCTACATCCACAAAAATATTTGTGAGATGAAAATCCTTCAAGAATATACATAATATATATTCATTCTATTAGTTAAACAAAGATGAAAAAACTAAAAGAAAGTAATAATATAGGACTAAATACAATTTTATTGTACTTCATAATGCTATAAAATTATTCTGCTTTATTTTCCAGTAACATAACAATGTTTTTATTACACTTCATAGTAACATAACAATGTTTTGTGATTCATAATTCTGTAACTAAAGCTAGGCCTCAACAACGTGTGGCTTATTCATCTGCTTAACTAAACTAATTGATTAGTCTCATGTGAATTTTTTTTACTAGTTGAGATTGTTATGTTTATGATGCCATAACAGTACTTTACATACTTTATAGTAACACAAGATTGTTATATTCATGATGCAATAGCAATATGTTTTCCTACTTTATAGTAACACAAGATTGTTATATTCATGATGCAATAGCAATATGTTTTCCTACTTTATAGTAAGTTAAGTCTAAAATATTATATTCATGATGCCATAGCAAAAAAGTTTTTCTACTTTTTAGTAACTTAAGATTGTTATATTCATGATGCTATAACAGTACTTTATAGTAACATGAGATTGTTGTATTCATAATGCCATAACAATATTTATTGTACTTTGTGGTAACTTAAGACTGTTATGATGCCATAACAACACTTAATAGTAGCATAACGTTATTATATTATTGTACTTTATAGAAACTTTTGATTCTTGTATTATATTCATAATGCCATAATAATACTTAATATTAACTTAAGACTGTTATATTGGATTCATGGTAACATAGCAATGTTTTAACATAATCTTGAATGTTTTATTGTACATTATTATAACAAAATTAGTTTATTAATAATTTAATTAAAACTCACCTTCTGTTTCATTGCTAGCATGACGGTTGTAGAGCCAATGTGAATCTTCCATTCCAATATTGCAATGAATGCATAAAATTGAAGGATTACATATTGTGACACAGACATTACAGAACATAAAGAAAAGGTTATTTTATTCCATGTAGTAATTTCAAAATTCAAGAACATTTCTGACAAGTAAAATGATATAAACATGACAAAATATTTTATAGATAAAGGTGAAAATTTATTATTAAATGTAATGCTGTGATCAGCCCAACAATGAATAACAGTGATTAACATTCTGAAACTACATATATTAGGATGACTGAAACAAACTACAGATTTTTGACACTATCCTAATGTTGCTCTACACATGACCCAAGACACATGCATCTTACTGCATTTCCCATTAAAATGGGGCTTATTGCACACATTTTCTGGAACCAGTTATCTTTATAGCAGCTGAATGAAATGTGGGCAAGGAATATTTAACTGGTGAGCATTCATTTAGAGGTGTGACAACCCACCCCATATGGTTTTTCCCACTCATTTTATTAGTATCCCAAAATTAAACATACTTTTTATCACCTTTATATGTTAACATCTGAAGCTTTACCCATTGTTATGTTATTTGACAATTTTTTGCTCTGTTTGTAATAACATTATTCATACCTGTTACTTATAGTAATAGAATTAATTTTGTTATCCATTTCAGATATTTCAAATGGAAACCAAAGACACAAACAATATATCCTTGTCACAAGTCAGAGTGAGGGAAGAAGATTAGCACAACTGAGGCTGGACACAGTAAGATGGAGACAAGCTTCCTACTACTAATAAACTGACCATGATAACCACGTAGACAGAGTCAGCATACATAATGAGAAATATTTGTTCATTAAATCTTCTTTCCACATTTGAATGAGCTGTTATTAAGATATTTAAATTTGAATAGTTCCAGAAAATGCATAAGACAAGCCCAATTTTAGTGAAATACACATACCTTGAATCACTTCTTGGGATAGTCCTATGGACTTCTAATGTGTTAAGCAATGTTTGAATAGTGATAAAAGATTTCTGTTGTATTGAATCACTTTAATACATAGTCTAAGAATAAAAACTTTAATGATGAAGTTATGAAATAAGTGTAAATGAAAAATGCATAAAAGTCACCATTGTTCTGGAATTTATTTTTATTTTTATTTTTTTTTATTTTCTACTGTTAATTTACTGTGCATTGTAATTCACAAGAATAGAATGACAACAAAGTGAACATGTGTAAATCATATGTTTGAACTTCACAGATTATGAAATGCTACAGATCTCTATTGATCCTGATCTAATCCATCACAAAAAATTATCTTAGCTATGAACTAAGAGACAAAAAATAAAAAATGACCTTGACAAAAAACATCACATAAAACAAACCCTCATAACCATGAAACATTAGAGGAAAACAAACCCTTTAACCATGAAACATTAGGAAAACAAATTCTTTAACAATGCAATATCATACAAAATAAAAATAACTGAATCATAAGGAAATTTGAAAGTACCATAACAGCTGTCCTTGTTATAGCAGTATGATACATTCCCTACTTTCACACAGTAAAACATTCAACAGACCAGAAAAACATAGCAAGTACATACTGATTATAGATTTTTATAAGATATGGAACAGTTTTAAGGAATTTTGCTACGACTGATTCCTAAAACAAAAATATCATAAATAGCAAGTAAAACTATGCTATACAAGTTCTGTGATTATAAGGTAACAAAATATTGGTTTTTCTACAAGTAACACACTCACCTTCTTCCACAAAATCAGTTATTTGTATAACAGCTTCAAAAATGAAGTAGCACAGAAAAAGTGCACCAAGAAACTTCAAAATACCTGAAATATTATCAAGTTATGTAATGTTACTCATCTCAGAAACCTTTATTTAATAAATAGTTGAGTAAAAATGATTGTTCTTATTACTATTGTACATTGTGTGTTCACAGAATAGTCAAGATGGTACAGGTCTAATTAGACAGTACAAATACAATTATGCACCCTAAATGAATAATTATTCAATACAGTGATTGACAGGTACATGCATGATTCCCTCATGCTAGTCCACAAGTGGTGGTCCAGTATTGCACAGGTCAGCCTCAATGTGGTCTTATGGTACAACTCATTTCTACAAAGCCTGTTGCAGCTGGTATAAAGTATACTGAATTAGTGATTACTGATGCAGAAATTGCTTGATAAAAACACACCTATTACCACAGCGTGAGATCCTATAAAAATGAGGTAAGGGACCTTGAAAGGTAAAGAAAAAGTAAGTGTAGTTACAAAAATACTCATCCCTGTGTATGATCTAGAAGAAACAGTTAAAATAACTGAAGGAGGGAGGGTAGGTTAACATCCTCACATGAGGATACTACCAGATAATGTGAGATAAAAGTATTGAGATAAAAGTATTGGGGAGGTCAACATACCAGGCTATAAAATGTTTACCAATCAGCAATTCAACCAGGCTGCTAAGGACATTGAAATACTATGAATCTGATTAGATGTTACCTGCAAAAGATTCTTTGTCTTCAAAGAGAGCCCAGAATAAGCAATGTAAAACAACTTCATACTGAACATGTAAAGAAGGATGAATTCTGGGAAATCTAAATATCCCAGTGAATAAAAATTTGTGTACTCTCTCTAAAGGCATTAGCATGGGAAATGAAACCATCAAGTTCCTCACTGGACAGAAAAACAATCAAAATCTGATTAGTCATGGAAGTGAGAAATAGACAAACTGGTAAAAAAAAAGATTTATTCCCTTTCGTGGCTGACAGTGGAAGAAGAACCAGTCTGAGTACAAAGGTAGAATGATAAAGTGTCCTGTGGACAATTAACACTAACACTTCTAACTGGCAATGTCAGTAAGTTATCAGCAATGAAAAATTAACATTCATGTAAAAATGATATCTGGATTATGTGGCTAATGTTATAAATGCGTGTTGAGAAAGGGCACATAACGTAACATAACCATAACATAGTCAATCTAGACAACTAAAATGGTAATTTGGGAAAAAGGACCCAAAGTGACTTGGAGAAGCCAGAGAGTACTGTGGACTTACAGAAATTTTGAGTGTTAAATGATAGTCAATGAGATCACCTTATATCAGATGACCGTGGAAGATGAAAAATCCTTGCTAAAGAGTTGAGTCCAAAAGTGAGTTATGGTTGGCACATCTGAGTAAAGTGGTTTCAATCTTTTTTCAATACACCATTGCTGAAATATGTGCGATTACCACTAGGGAATATCCATCACAGGACTAAGCAAAGTCTGAGACAGATACATAGTAAACCTAGAAATTAAGCCCTGAAATTGTGCAAAGAACTACATAATTTCCATGTCTGTAGCTTGAGCTTCTAGATAGCTTGTTGGGTCTCTGGATGAAGTCATGGCAGAGGAACTCATATGTTAATATTGACTAGACTTAACAAAAAGAGGAACCCAGTGAATAAATGTTTATGATACTTTGGTCACGTAAAGACAGTTGAAAGGATCTGCTGTGCATTTATCTCAAAAAAAGACATGAGGGATTTGAGTGAACCCTCATTCCTAAAAGGGGAAAGAACCATCTGTACAATAGGAAGGTAAAAATCTTAAAATGCAGTACCTGATCCTTGTGAAAAAACAATACTTATAAGAATGAGATGTCACCACTATGGCAATGTGCAGACAGGAGCTACTAAATCAAACTTGTACATCCATAATCCTAGTAAAATAAATGCCAACTCAGATTGAGGAATTAATCCCTTATGAGCCTTGGAGAATCAAGGCATTGATACAAATAAGAAAATTGATAAATAGACACCAATCTCCTATCTTCTTATGCCCAAAAATTGATAGGATATAAAAACCCAAAAAATTAGTATGACTATATATATATATATATACCCCAGATCAACCAATCTTAGATAGCCATAGAACTAAATTCCAAAATCAGAGGATCTTCAAAAGATGAAAATCCTACAAGTTGGGTGAATTATGTGGTGCAGATGTAAGCTGAATGATTACTCCTGACTCAAGGTCCTGTAATGCCCATAGATCAATAGGTAAGGTTACCCAATGTTCAGAAATTCTCAGAGCCAAGCTTCCACACACCAAAAAGGTATACAATACTCAATGGCACCACTGTTGACATTCCAACCAAGCAACAGAACATGCCTGCATGGAAAGAATCTATTCTGGGTACAATTGTATCATGGGGCTGATGTCAGGAATTGGGATATTTTACAAAGGGCAAAACTATGACCTTCTGTAGAAGCCAATGAAAGTTGAGATGTCAAGAACAACAGAGATGAATGTAAAAGCTGACAATCTAACCAATGTGCATGCTGACATCATCAACAATATTGGTGATTCTGAGAGTCTGTCAACAAGGCTTAGTGTTAGGAAAACAAGTCAATAGATATTAGAGTTACAAGTCTACAGACATAACACTGTCCTTCTAGGGGACACTGATCTATTTAGGTTAATTACAAACTCTGCTCTTGAGCCATTAATTGCAAAAAGCAGATGTATTATTTAAATTAGAATATGTTTCCACCTAGTGGAGGATTAAAACATGTAGTTCAACAGTTATGGCAGATAAGGTATAGCTGTTCCATCATGTAAATGAGCAGAAAACCATTAGGTGGGAATCACAATGTCTGTGGATGGAGAGAAAATTAAGTATTTGTTTTCAGACCTTACAGCCATCAAGTATGAGTAGCTCAGAAACAAACTGGGGAAAACCCCAAAACATCCCACTTGATGGACCAACTGAAGCAAGCAATTCAGAATAAGTTGACATGTTTTAAAGACTGTCTTGATTAACAGTAGTCAGGCAAGTTTGTTTGTAACATAGGGCCATCTGCTATGTCCACAATAGTGAATCAAACCTAAGAATTCAGCACTGTAAGTACATAAGCTTACCACTGTCCCACAGGAGGACTGAGAAACTACAGAATAAATAAACATACAAGAACAAAAAATGAATCAAAATTCTCTCCAGAATGTCAAGGATCACCCTCAACTGCAGCTTTAGGCTCTCTAGAGGAGCACCACTATATAAAATATTTTTGTTTGGTTTGTTTTGAATTTCACACAAAGCTACACAAAGGCTGTCTGCACCAGATATCCCTAATTTAGCAGTGCAAGACAAAAAGAAAGGTAGTTAATCATCATCACCCACTGCTAACACTTGGGCTACTCCTTTACCAATGAATAGTGAAATTGACCATACATTATAATTCCCCACAGTTGAAAGGGTGAGAATTTATGGTGGGATGGGGATTCAAACTCCTGACCCTCAGGTTAAGATGCAAATGCCCTAACCATCTGGTCAAGCCAAACAATGTGTCTTACCTTACAATGACAAAGATCACTGACAGTCTTAACTGAAAGTGACTTCTCCTCTATTGTTGTAGATATAAGAGGCAGATTAAAAGAGGCATGATTTACGATGGTGCCAGAAATACGAATTTGAGAAGGTCTGTATCTGTTTCTGTTATAGGTGAAGGTCTGTAACTGTTTTTGTTATAGTTGAAGGTGTCTATTTGTTTTTGTTATAAATGATGGTCTCTGTTTTTGTCATAGTTGAAGGTCTTTGTTTGTTTTTATTATAGTTGATGGCCTCTACTTTTGTTATAGTTGAAGGTCTATATTTGTTTTTGTTACAGCTGAAGGTCTCTGCTTTTATAGTTGAAGGTCTCTATCTGTTTTTGTTATAATTCAGGGTCTGTATATGTTTCGTTATAGTTGAAGGTCTCTATCTGTTTTTCTTACAGTTGATGGCCTCTACTTTTGTTTTAGTTGAAGGTCTATATTTGTTTTTGTTACAGTTGAAGGTCTGTTTTTGTTATAGTTGAAGGTCTCTATTTGTTTTTGTTATAGTTAAAGGTCTGTATCTGTTTTGTTATAGCTGAATGTCTATCTGTTTTTGTTATAGTTAAAGGTCTGTATCTGTTTTGTTATAGCTAAATGTCTGTATCTGTTTTTGTTGTAGTTGAAGGTCTCTGTTTGTTTTTGTTATAGTTGATGGTTTCTGTTTGTTTTTGTCATAGTTGATGGTCTCTGTTTGTTTTTGTCATAGTTGATGGTCTGTTTGTTTTTGTCATAGTTGATGTTCTCTGTTTTTGTTATAGTTGATGGTCTCTGTTTCTGTTACAGATGAGTTCTCTGTTTGTTTTTGTTACAGTGGAAGGTCTGTATCTGTTTTTGTTACAAGTTGAATGTCTGTTTGTTTTTATTACAGTTGAAGGTCCGTATCTGTTTGTGTTATAGGTAAAGGTCTGTATCTATTTTTGTTATAGTTGAAGGTCTCTGTTTTTGTTATAGTTAAAGGTCTGTATCTGTTTTTGTTATAGTTAAATGTCTGTATCTGTTTTGTTATAGCTAAATGTCTGTATCTGTTTTTGTCATAGTTGATGGTCTCTGTTTGTTTTTGTTATAGTTGATGGTCTCTGTTTCTGTTACAGATGAAGTTCTCTGTTTGTTTTTGTTACAGTGGAAGGTCTGTATCTGTTTTTGTTATAGTTGTAGGTCTGTTTTTCTTATAGTTGAAGGTCTCTGTTTTTGTTACAGATGAAGGTCTGTGTTTTTGTAATAGTTGAAGGTCTGTATCTGTTTTCTAATTAAACTGTTGGTGTTGCTTTTTTCTTTTTATTTATTACTTAATCAATTAAGCATGCTCAATTAATGAACAGTTTTATGTTAAAAGGACCATACTTGTGAACCTGCTTGAAATGGTGGTGAGTTTTAAATAAACATTTGCTGGCTGTATTTCTTTTAATTGGCTATTCTAAGATGTTCTTCCAACATAATCTTACAGTATGTAGTTGGAGTGTTGTACACAGCAACAAATACATGTACACAAACAATTAACACTGGGGCTTTATAAGGTATAAAAATGATTATTATAGATAAAAATTTATGTTTAAACTATGTATGAAAATTATTTTATTTATATGTACCACTTGTAAAAAAAATGGTTTTCTGTTGAATATAAAGCACAAGTTGTGCTAACATCCTCTGCAAATTAGTATGATAGATGGTTCAAACCTTTGTTTTGAACTCTTAATTATCAACTTTATTACACATCTAGGATGAACGTATTAGTAAATTTTCTATAAATTATTTATCTTAACAGCAGTGATAAATATTTTTAGAATTCATATTAATTTTAATGGACCTACATATATTAAGTATTATATTCTTAAGTTACTTACTGAAAAACTGACAGAACTTACCAAGGTAATTACGAGGTATGCCACATCGACAGAAAGCAAGATTAGGCCTTTTCATTTCAGTGTCTGAAATAGAAGGAGAAAGATGAACAGTTTGGTTACAAAAAAGTCCCCAGTACACTGAATCTTTGGTAAACTACTCAGTGGATCTCTCAGAATGACTATATAAATGTACAGTCAATGAGGCAATAATATGATAAAACCTTATGTGTGTGTGTGTGTGTGGAGATAGGTTTAGTGCAAGTCCTAACACAGTAAGTTAAAAACACTGTATTTAGAAACAGATCAATTATAAAGTATAACATCTCTTACTAAATTCTACTACATATGGGTTAGAGATGGATGATTGGTTTGATTATCTAAGCCCATTACTTAATGCCATGTAATAT
The DNA here is from genome assembly GCF_004210375.1 of Tachypleus tridentatus. Taxonomy (NCBI): domain Eukaryota; kingdom Metazoa; phylum Arthropoda; class Merostomata; order Xiphosura; family Limulidae; genus Tachypleus; species Tachypleus tridentatus. Next base: position 203,583,973 of record NC_134837.1, read on the forward strand.
AACACAGGACTGTAAATTTAAACTTCATAAAAGCTGTTTTCATCTTAATAGCAAATTTTACAATAACTGTACTATGCAGACTTCAAAAATAATATTAATTTTTTTCTATCATGTAATTTGCTTACTACAATGAACAGTTTTTATCATTTGTCTGTAAACAAAAATACAAAGAAACTAAAGAAAAGATAAAAGCAACGATGTCAAATAAATGTGTATCCTGATTTTTTGTGAAATCTAACTACATGTTGTGGTCTTTATGTGTTATATCTGGAGTGTTTTGTTACCATGACCAGTTGTAATTAGCCATCATGCTGATGTTCCATCTTACCTGATACCTCCTTTCCATTACTCTGATGTCCTGATGAAATATTACCAATTGCTGTTTGCTGACAGTACTGAGATTTTTAGGGAAAGAGTCAATATTTGAGTGTAATAAATGAACTTTCATTCTCATGTTACAACTCAACTCTTTGAATTCATAGAACATGTTACTGACAACAGTTTCATAATTTGGGTCCTTGTTATGTCCTAAGGTTTGTCAATAACATCTTTAAAGAGAATCCATCTTTCTTTTTGAACTTTCCTCATTATTCAAAAATTTTCTGATCTGAAGTACAAAAAAAAACCTTCAAGTTTTGCTTCTCAAAAAGCTGGAGATGTCCACACGGATAATTGAATCACCTTTGTTTAAAGTCACTACAAACTGCTTCATCAGCCCACTTTTATGTGCAGTGGAGATAACAAGAATTTCTTTATACCAACCAAATTTTCACATTCGATGTTTTTATATCCTGGTATCAGCCACCTCTGTGTGACCTTTGCTTCTTTATCCAGTATTGATTTCATTTTCTGCTGTTTCCTTCAAACAAAAAAGATGGAACTTTATAAAACTAACTGTTGATTCAACAAAATAAAAAGGACTTTTAAGTCTCCACAAAGTATCCAACCATATTTTTTGTATTTGACCTTATTAAGAAGAAGTTCAATATTTTTGTATACTTTCTTTAACTGAACTGAATGAGTAATAGGAATAGATGCATATATGTTACCGTTGTGAAGGAAAATGCCTTTTAGACTTCTTTTAAATAATCACCACTCACTTAGTTTATAGACTGTAGCTCCTAACTATTCATTCAGCAGTACTGTTACAATAAACCAATGAAACTCTCATGAAGTGAAAAGTATCAAATTGTTCATGATTTCTGTAGTAGTAAAATTATGTCCCTGGAGAAAGTAAGTTCTTAGCCCTGAGTCTGGACCCCAAAATCTCTTGACAAATCCTTTGTAAAGCCCAAATTTCCCATCAACTCATTAAGTTCACCTTGGGTGAAAAGTTGTGGTTTATCAGATGTTTCGGGTTTAAAACAATCCCAATCATCATTTCTATTGACATCAGACTCAGAATCAGATGAAACTGGAGTAGATACAGGTACATCAGGACCTGCAGCAACAAACTGAAGGTTTGGATAAGAAATTTCTTTTTTATTTCAAGTGTTATAGTCTCACACATTACAAGTGCAAAACATCAGTTATCTCCATGGTTTATAGCCTCACGCCAGACCATTAGAATTCATAAAGATGAAAACTCTTTCTGATCTCTTGTCCATTATCTCAACTCTTCAACACAGAGTGCAAATTTTGGACAAAATCCATGATTTATCTTAGCTGCTGAGTTTTATTTTAAAATATGTGTAATACATTTCTTTTTAATGAACTCTGCACTTTTTTGCCTATGTTTTCTTACAAAATATGTTTAGGTAATTTATACATCTTGTTGCTATATTGACAAATAAATGAACTTAAAAGAAATAAAAAATATCAAAGTGCATGCACAAACAACTACTATCAACAAATAACACTTGTTAACTGTTTATATACCAGCAACATAATTCTTATGGGTTATGGAACAATAAATAAGACTCTCACATGATGACTGGACTGAAGAAAACTACAGCCATTGGTTATCAACATTTTAGGCATAACAAAATGTGATGCAGTTATACTGAAAAACAACTCCCTTAAGTAAATTTATATGTAATGTTTTGTGAAAAACCTGTACATTATATAAGAAAAGAATACCATGCTCACATTCAGTGTATGGGAATTACTATACATGTAAAAAATATGAAGACAACAAAACCACTACGTGTATAATTTGCTTTGTAATAGATCACACCATATTTGGGATATATGCTGTATCAACCATGATAAAAACAAATCCCGGACTTCAGCATTGTGAGTCCATAAACTTATTGATGTCCTACTGGCAAATGTAAAATAATCACAACTATGATTATACTGATTAATGTTGAGTAAGATAGTTAATAAAACTATGATTATAGTCATTAATGTTTGTAATTAATACTTTTTCATGAACTATCCATAATTAAAAATTATAATTAAATAAATTAATTTCACAAAGTAATCATCCAATCAAAATCAGTGTTTATGGTTATTGTTTTGATTTTATTGTTCCAGTACCTTCTGAAGTTTCACTACTGTTTTTATTAATTTAAACTTTATAAGTTAGAACACTCATGAAAATATCCAATTAATTGAAATATAGTTATCTGCCCTTTGGATTTTTCCAACTTTCCAAGTAATTAACATATTGTTATGTTAGTTCATAAGGAAAAAGCTATATAATCAGTGTTATCTATGTAATTGATTAACTTATTAATAAATACACGTTTCACTCTTTCCTCAACTCTAGTACATACACATGTAGGCTGAGCTCAGACTTTAAAATACCTTACATAAAACTACTGTTCAATTATCAGTGAATTTATAACAACAATGGGAGACATGACATCAGCTTTTCTCGTATATGACCAATAATGATACTTTTATAATGGATATGTGAAATAGTTCCCTGCTAAATGTTACCACACTTTTTGTGTTGTGTTACTGGTGTTCCATACTTTAAAATGAGAAAGAATCTAAACTTTAATAATAATAATCCCTGTATAAAGTCATATGATAGACTATATGATCAAATGTAAACAGCTAGCCATGCTATAATCTAATGTATCAGAAAAAAATGGATGATGGTTTTATGTTTGTATTTTTAGAACTATTCTTATACTTGAGACAAATAAAAATCAGTGAACTTCAACAATAAACTTATGAGGCAATGCTAACCTTTAAAATATAATCAATAAATTAAATATGGTTATTACTGACTTCTACTTTGTGGCAATCAGTCAGAATTTTGAAATTATTTTTAAATATTGCTAATTTTACAATAAAATTATCAGGGCTCCTGAATAACTTCTATACATTAGTGAAAAAACAAAAATGAGTTTATGTATACACATATTTGTAAATGGAAGAGGGTACACAACCCCTATCTAGGGTAGCTGAGAAGTAAATACCTACCATGCAAGATGGTACACAACCCCTATCTGGGGTAGCTGAGAAGTAAATATCTACCATGCGAGAGGGTACACAACCTCTATCTGGGGTAGCTGAGAAATAAATATCTACCACAGTTATACATGACTACAGAATATGTAAAGAACAATTTAAATATAAAATATTTTAACTAAAAATTAAATAAAGTTTAGAATACTGTTCTACTAAACAATATCCACAACCAGTGATAATCTCAGAGATTCAGTGAAAGGAAGACACAGTGAAACAACAGAGTAGGTTTGTCTAATTGGTACACATTGCATAGGAAGAAAGAACCTATCATTTCCTGCAAAATAATTGTTGTATCAATCAGCAAAGGTGGTAATGCTTTTTTATACATACTTCCCAATTTTAGGTAAATTGTATTGCATTTCCTAGTTTATATTTAACTTTGTTCACTGAAAGTATTCTTCTAGTTGTAATATTGGTATTGTTACCTTCAGCAATGGAAAATTAGTCTTATCTGATTACAAACTAGTTGTTGAGCTCATTAAGTGATTACATTTTATTATCATCTTTACATATGACTTGAACAACGGGAATAATCAAAAATAGAAATTATTAAAAGAAACCACATTATCCATTGTTTTGTTTTCATGAAGCAACTGATTAAACCTAACAACAAATTATGGCACCAATATTTTAAGTACTTGGAAAATTAAAAACAGTATTAACTGGTAACACTAGCTTTAACCAGTTATATCTGTTTCGCTAACAAATGTTTGTTGAATTTCACACAAACTAAACAAGGGCTAGCCGTCCCTAATTTAGCAGTGTAAGACTAGAGGGAAGACAGCTAGTCATCACCACCCACCGCCAACTCTTGGGCTCCTCTTTTACCAATGAATAGTGGGATTGACTATAACGCCCCCACGGCTGAAAGGGCGAGCATGTTTGGCGCAACAGGGATGCGAACCCACGACCCTCAGATTACGAGTCGCACGCCTTAACACGCTTGGCCATGCCGGGCCTATTAATATACGTATTAATTATTTTGAATCACTAATTTATGACACCAGTCTGTGCTCATAACTGGTCAATTAATAGAGTAAACATTCAGCTCTAATGTTCTTAAATATTTGTGTCTGATGGCAGAAACATTAGTTCCATGATACAATGGCTGAAAATCTAACTCTCAACAAGTAATTTTAAGTATGTTTTTAATTTTTATACCTTTTTGTTGTTGGTTAAAACACTGTGTGGAGTTTGTGTTCTTGTATAAGTATCACTACAGAAATACTAATTATATGCCTTGGTCTAATCATGCTAAGAACTATGATGACTAAAAGTGTATTTTTTACATCACAGGTTTGGTCAAATGATAAGCTATTAACAGTAATAGCATGTTTATAATTCTACATAACAGTATCTACTACTTAAAAGAATGTATTTGCTTGAAGTACCAAAGAATAAAACTTTTACTTAGACATGTTAATACAGCTATTATTACCTTTTATCAGAATTGTTTCTTCTCAAATCTTGTTGAACATACACTTATAACGCTAGCCTATATTTGCTCAAAATGGTTCGAGGTGATGTATAGAGATAAAATTATACTTTTAAATTTTATAAGTTACTTATGGACTGCATGAAAAACGCTCGTGTAGTTTATTTCATTTGATTATATACTGCAACATACACACACAACGATTGTGCACGATAAAATTGTCTCGGCCAAGGTTTTAGTTAACCCTTACAATCTACATTAAATATTAGGCTAAGGAAGTTCGAAATATCGTTTTGGTTCAATATCAGTTAGCTACGACGTTTGCCCTAAGTTTTAATAACTTAGTTTCGGGTAAATCTAACTTTAATATTTAAAGATTTAAACATTAATTCCAAAATTTAAGGCAGCAACTACAGTACTGATTTATTTGGCAAGTAGCAGGCACTTAACTTTAAATAATTAATAATAAAAATATCATATTTATAGCATTACAATTTACTGATTTATACTAAATACTAAAATAGTGCCCAAAATTCATATTCGTAATCATTATTTATATTCAGTTATGTACCTTGTGAAAATTACGATATATTTAAGTACTTGAAACATATACTAAATTGAGCAATCGATTATAATAAATACACAAACTTGATGACGAAGGACTAATCTAGTAACTAGGAAATAAATTATCAACAAGTGTTTATTTCACATAAGATCAGATCGCCCTCTTTTAGATAATACATCATATATCTGTATGTTTTATATAAGACTGAAAATGGGGCATATTTGCCTCACCTATTTGCATTCATTAAGTGTACATTGGTAATGCAATTATTAATTGCGAATTGTTATATTATTACTACACCGTTTCATTGTTAATGTAATTATTAATTGTGAAATGTTATATTATTTTAACATTTCTTTCAATGTTAATATAATTATAAGTTGGGAAATGTTATATTATTTCAACACTTCTTTCATTTTTAGTGTAATGTTTAGTTCAGTATTGTTATGTTTTTCAGCTCTAATCTCCAGTTTTTTGTTGTCAGCTATATAAGAATTGTACAGAGATCGTGATGACAAACAGTGTAGTTTACATTTACATCGATATGTATTGCTAAAACGAAAGTACTGTTTGTGTGTGTTTTCTTATGGCAAAGCAATCAATCGGGCTATCTTCTGTATACAGCAAGGAGAATCAGTCCCCTTGATTTTAGCGTTGTATATCCGAAAACTTATCGCTGTCCCAACTGTGTACAAACGAAACTATTAAAACCTTGAATAATTCTCTTTCGTAGTTCCATTTTTAGTTTAGTTTCTGATTATCATTTTATTTCAAGCTATAAATCTCACCTGAAGGTTTGTTTGTGAACACTTAAACCAACAATGTATTTTACTGATAGTGATTTCTTTTTCATATACATGTCAATTTTTATCATACTGTTAATTGTTGACTAAAACAACCTACATAAATATAACAGTACTGTTTGTTATATGCCCACGAAACTACTTCGCATGGTTTGGATGAATCTGCAACAAAACTGATATGATGTGGTAAGGTCTAGTTTAGGTAATAATACCTGTCTTATGTGGTAAGATCTAATCCACATAATAACACCTGTCTGATACGGTAAGGTCTAGTCCAGTTAATAATACCTGTCTGATGTGGTAAGGTCTAATCCATATAATAACACTTGTCTGATGTGGTAAGGTCTAGTCCAGTTAATAACACCTGTCTGATGTAGTAGGTCTAGTCCAGGTAATAATACCTGTCTGGATATGGTAAAATCTAGTATAGATAATAATACTTCTCTTGATGTTGTATGGTCCGGTCCAATAATAATACCTGTCTAATGTGGTAGGTCTAGTGCTGGAAGTAACAAGTGTTTAGATGTTGTAAGGTCTAGTTCAGGTTATAACATCTATCTGCATGAAAGAAGGTATGGTTCAAGTAATAATAATATTTATCTGTATGTGGCCATCCCTAATCCAGGTTATAATACCTTTTTGCTTACGACATAATGTAGTGTGAGCTAAGGTCCATGTGGTAAGTTAAAGCTCAATGTAAGGTTCAGCTGGTAAGGTATAGTAGAAGATAAAGTTCATATAATTAAGTGTAGTCCAAGGTAAGGTCCGTATGATAAGGTATAATCTAAGTTAAGGTCCATGTGGTTAGGTGTTGAGTACGGTAAAGGGTATATTGTAAGGTATAATACGAGGTAAGGCTGTAATGCTTGGAATAGTGATCGATATTCTTGGATATTACAATAACAAAATATTTGACGTTTTGAAAAATGGCGAACATTATTAGACGTAACAACACTTCGTTGTTGGCTATAATTCCTCCTCAAATTCTCCACTGAAATACAAAGTGACACTTGCCTTTAATTATACGATGATTGACTTTTAAAAAGAAGTAATACTATAGTGGGGGTATACGATCAAGCTGATAATACGTCTGATTTTTTGCATATTGTATTATTATCGTAATTTGAGGTTGAATTGAAGGAGAAAATTGCATAAATGACATTCTTCATATGTTTAAAGGTACATCTATTATCTTGTCTCATAACAATAAGACAACTGACTTGTATGTAATTCCATATCTTACCAACAGATGACATGTATATGTTTATGCATGTATGATTTTTTATAGCTTCATCAGGCTATCTGCTGAGTTTACCGAGTGGAATCAGACCTCTGATTTTAGCGATGTAAATCCATAGACTTACAACTGTACCAGGGGGGGACCAGAATGAATTACATATTGATAACAATCGAGCTGCCTCTGACGTGGCTCGGCATGGCCAGGTGGGTTAAGGCAAGGGTCGCTGGTTCGAATCCCCGACACACAAACATGCTCGTCCTTTCAACTGTGGGAACATTATAATGTGATGATCAATCCCACTATTCGTTGGTAAAAGAGTAGCCCATGAGTTGGCAGTGGGTGGTGATGGCTAGCTGCCTTTCCTCTAGTCTTACACTGCTAAATTAGGGACGGCTAGCGCAAACAGCCTTCGAGTAGCTTTGCGCGAAATTCAAAAACAAACAAACAAACTACCTTCCTTGATGGCATCACGTCTTTAGACTTAGTAACTAAAACCTTTATTGAGTTTTCTGCTACACAACATACACCCACTGTGAGGGAGAGTACACAAGCATCTTTATATGTCTCTTTGTGAAGAAATGCGACGGAAACAAATTATCGTTACTATTGCAGTATTACATTAACTTAGATGAAGTTGATACAACAACAGAGAACATAGAAATAATACGAAGAGCCGTTTCTTGAGTTATACCCACTTCCTATTTTCACCCATGACCTTACAACTTCATCCCACAAGACAATTATATAGCCAGTGACCATCAGTTAATTAATACCTTATAACACTGCGGAAGGACATTAAGAGGTGGATGTTGAAAACAGATAATAGAAAGTACCTCCAACAACTTAATTTGGCCACTACCTCTTCCTACAAAGTGACCCTCATCTTTACAAAGTCTACACCATATTATAGGTATATACATGTGAATTTTTGAAATTTATACGAAACTTACAATGAAATTCAAAAACAAAACAAATAAAGAAGCCTCTGACGTTCAAAAGTGTATACAGTCTGTTGGATGACAACTAGAGATAAGACTCATTTTAGAAAAAATATTACTTTTTTACGAGTCTGGATGTTTAATAACTGGCTGCTGCGTCAATTATATATACACTGCTGGCCAAAATCTTAAGGCCAATGAACATAAAGAAAAAATGTGCATTTTGCGTTGTTAGATTCAACCACTTATTTGAGTGGAGCTTCAAAAGATGACAATAAGAAAAGGGAAAATAAAAAACTTTTAGCATTTAATAGAGAAAATGTGAACACTATGAAATTAGCCTAAATACCAGCTGGTCAAAAGTTTAAGACCATACCTAAAAGAAGTCCTAAACAGGGTACGAAATGCCCAACAAGAGGTCTCAGTAGTTAATTGCACGGCCGTCATTGCGAATAACTTCAAACATTCGTTTTGGCATGGTCGATATAAGCGTTTGCAGAAGGCTGACTGGAATATTATTCTAGGTGGTAAAGATGGTTGCACAAAGATCATGCACTGTTTGGAATTGACGTCCATTTCTATAGACTTCCCTTGCCATCCACCTTCAAACATTTTCAATGGGGCTCAGTTCGAGCGAACACACTGGATGGTCCAAAATAATCACGTTATTCGCCATGGGAAAGTCCTTTGTCCTGTGGGCATTGTGGATTGCAGCGTTGTCCTGCTAAAAGATCCAGTCATTTCCACAGAAGTGAGAGCCTTCAATCAATAAGAATTCTCTATCCAATATGTCAATGTAGCCAGCTGCTGTTTGACGCCCCTGTAAAACCTGAAGCTCCATTGTTCCATGGTAGGAGAAAGCATCCCAGATCATGGTAGAACCTCCTCCACTGTGTCGTGCAGAAAATGTCTCCGGTGGGATATCCTTATCGTGCCAGTAACGTTGGAAGCCATCTGGACCATCCAGGTTAAATGTTTCTCATCAGAGAACAAAACCTCTGCCCACTTTTCTATGCCCCATGTTTGGTGCCTCTCAGCAAAGCTTAACCGAGCTGTTTCGTGGTGTGGAAGGAAGCGTGGCCTTTGAAGACGTTTACGGATTTTAAAGTCTTTCTCTCGTAGATGCCGTCTTATTGTTCTTGAGCTGCATTCTGCGTCCGTAAGGGCTTTAATCTGGCTCAACGATCGGCTGGTATCTTGCCGGACAACCCGCCGAATCCTCCTGCTCAACGCCGGCGAAATATTCTTGGGCCAACCACTTGAAATTCTTGTTCCGTATCCCACAGGGTCTTTTAAGAAATTTGCAACAGCAGTTTTACGACGCCCAATCTCTCTAGCGATGGCACACTGAGAGAGACTTTGCTTTTGCAGCTCGACAATTCTGCTACATTCAAACTCTGTCAACTTTTTAACCTTTCCATGTTTTTACCCAATGTAATACAGGAGATATCAGTGGAAGATATTGACAACGCTAATGCTTGAACACAAATGACTAAATTTCGTTACGTGTTTACGAATTAACGCTGCGTTTCAGTGTGGTCTTAAACTTTTTACCAGCTAGTATTTAGGCTAATTTCATAGTGTTCACATTTTCCCTATTAAATGCTAAAAAGTGTTTTTTTTATTTTCATCTGTCGAGGCTTTACTCAATTAAGTGGCTGAGTCTAACAACGCAAAATGCACATTTTTTCTTTGTGTTCATTGGCCTTAAGTTTTAGCCAGCAGTATATGTTACAAGGGTGAAAAATTAACTAGAAATGGAAGTAATTATTGCAACAATCCTAATTATTATTGGATTAGTAATCACGTGTTCAGATTTCATAAGAATGTTATTGAACCACATAATTACACCCTTGTGCAAATTAATTGAAACAAGACAGAAAATTACGATTTTTTTCCATTTTTTGCGTTTTATTTCTGATAATCCAAAAATTACTCACAAATTAATACATGATATGACCGCCTTTATTTTTCAGAAGATCATTAATCCGCTTTGGCATCGAGTCCACAAGTTGACTTCAATCTTTACTAATTTTTGGATCGCGGTACCACACCTCAATTATGACCTCAATTAGCTTATCTTTCGTAGTACAGTCTTTTCCCCGAAGTCTTTCTTTACAAATCACCTAAAGCTTTTCAATTGGATTTAAGCCCAGAGAGTTTCCAGGCCAGTCCAGCACCTTTATTCGCACTGTAGTCATAAAATTCTTCACAAGTTTTGATGTGTGGCACAGAGCCATATCTGGCTGAAAAATGCCAGATCCATCTGGAAATCTCTTTTTCAATTCTGGAACAACTCTGCTCTGCAAAACTTCGATGTACTGTGGTTCTCGCATCATACCTTCTACGATATGTAAGCCTCCGATGCCATAGTAGCTGAAAAAGCCCCAAAACATCTTCTTGAAGGGATGTTTTACGAACTGATTGATGTGAGATTCTTGAAGGTTCTCACCTGGAGATCTACTAACATGCAGACGTCTTTGGCCCTGTACGAAGAAATGAGTCTCGTCACTGAATAACACCTTCCTCCATTGTTCCTGCTTCCAGTTCTTGTATTTCAGACCCCATTGATACTGTTTTTTCTTCATTGAGTTGGTAAGAAGTTGTTTGACTGGTATCCTTGCCCTTCTAATGCAATTTTGAATGACATAGTATTCCTCAAAATTTCTTCATATATCCCAAAAATAAATCAACCGTACTGCAAAACACGGCTAATGACGCCGTCTGTGTGAAAAAATGACTATTAAAGGAAATCAGCGGGTCCAGCGAGCCTACACCGGCCGCCATGCTGAAAATATTGTAAAATAACCATTTGTTTCAATTAATTTGCACAAGGGTGTACACGGCTAAGTCTTCATGAGGTAAGCATACCATTAATTAACTGCACTTGCTGTGAGACACCATCTGAGGTTTAGTTGTTTATTTAGAACCTTTAAGATTTTCAGTATAATAATAATAATGTTCCTCTAACAGAAACGTATTTTATTGTTGGAGTTTTCAATTTAAATATCTGGAAGAAGAGAGAAATATAGAATATTGTTAAAGTTTTTGATGCTGAATGAAGGTTGGAAACCATTTTCACGGTAGACGACGAACAACTTCAGCTAAATGTGTTTGTTGTTGTTGTTTTTTCTACCAAACGTTTCGGCTTACCCGTTTTCTATTTACCTACACGGGCTTAACTACATTGTCTGTGTGACTATACTTAGTTGCAGAATATGTAGTGAAGAACGGATGTACAAATAAATGTTTTTTATAAGTTGAAGGAAACAGTTAAACATATTTACAAATAATATCTCGTTGTTTTTACACTGTGAAGAATGAAGAATTCTATTTTTCTCACTTTTAACTCAAATGAGGAATTATTTTACAATTTTTAGTGTCAAGAAAATCATTTAAAAAAATATATGTATATCGTTTCGGTCACTGCAGGCCTATGTAGAAAAGTTTTAGTTATTTTAGCCTTCCTTTTGGTTTACATATGGAGTTGTGGGTAGTGGGTCAGAGCACGCTTTGACAAAGGAACAGTAAGGCGCTCCTTCCCTCTGCTAGCCCATGGGAGGTCCTTGAGCAAGATCGAGTACCCATTTAGCCCCCCGTGTCAGGGTTACGATGAAGTCATGGAAGACAGGTGGTGGATGAGTGCGAGGCAACTGACATAGTGTCATTAATGGCGCAACACTCAATCTGGCCAGGCAAATGACTCCAATCTAAGGAACAATGGCTGGGCAGAACCGTCCTGTATGGACACTGCTCCTATAGCAAGTAATTGCAACCTACTATAGGTACCATTTTGCAAAGAAAAACCTATGGCAAGCCAAACCACTAAATATATCGACAGCCTCAATAACTGTGTCACCAAGAACTCAATGAGCAACATCGAGTTGATAAGGAGGATTGACAACAGAGAAATCTGGCATGCCATGGTCGTGGATGTCTGCCGCAGATTTGACACATGAAGAAGAAGATGGAGTTGACGGATTGTGGTTTTATTTGTGAAAGTGAACATATAAATACACAAATACATCTACATCTGATAAGAATGTTACCTTCATCAAAATGTAAGCTTAGATTACTTTTGGTATTGCAGGCAGTTTTGTCTGTAATAAAACTTGAAATTAAACCGAGAGAGTCAGTCAGTTAAATACGTTAGATATGATTGACATTTACAACAATACCTGACTGCCATTCTAAGAGCAGTAACTTTACTGGATAAAAGAGCTTTAAATGACTTGTTTTAGGAAACTGGGACCTTTCTTTGATTACACTATCACTACTAGGACTTTAGCTTTGATTTTTCTGTCTTTATTTGATATTTACGAAACAATGATGAATAATTTAGAGATTACTTACTTTTCCAAGGATATTGTAATAAACGAACAAAATATTGTGTATCGCAGTTAGTTAACAAAATCACAGTAAACTGAACAAACTGTCAGAAAGCTGGTATCATAGAAACTTAGTTCGATGTTTCTATAGATATCACGATGTTTTTCTTCCTGCCTAAAACATTTATACACTTAACCAAATTCACTCGTCGCTTTCTCTAATGGGTAGCGATACATTGTTATATTATCCTGTAACATCTAATACAATTTAATACATTTTTCTTCTATACTAACAGATCAACCAATGTAAAGATGTCTTTAACTTTACGTGTTAGCTGTTGTTTGTGGCTGACAAGATGTGGCTTGTATCCATAATTTAAAACATTGTATAATTGATTAGGGCTATTACCCACCATAAGAAAATACCCAACACTGGAATATAACAACACCTTAGCACAAACCAACAAGGAAAAAGCAGAAGCCTTCAAACACCAATTACAAAGCACATTTAAAACACTCAATGACGCGGACATGAACAACTATTACTAGAATAAAATAAAGAACTACGTAACAAATAACATAGAGTTATATAAACCACATTTTCCAGTCAATATTAAAAACAGCAACACTAATAATACATATGACTAAAATACTCAATTACTCACCATAAAAATCAAACTAAATGAACTTGAACAAGCAATCAAAAATACAAAAAACAAATCACCGGGAAATGATGGAATACAAACAATACTTCCAAAAAAGGCACTCCAAAATTATTTGACCACCTATTAGCCATATTTAATTTATTTCTATACTCTGGATACATCTCAGTTTCTTGGAAGCAAGCTAATATTTTAATGTTCCACAAAGAAGGAAAACCAGCCAATAAACCAAACAGTTATCGATCGATCAGCCTGACCAGCTGTGTAGGCAAAATTCTTGAAAGAATAATAAGCATTAGACTCTCCACATTTTTGGAGATTAATTCAAAATTACCAGTAGAACAAAATTGATTTAGAAAATATAGACAAACAACATATCATTTAATGAGATTAACTCAAACAACAATAAGCAGCTTTAATAAAAAAGAATGCACTGTCGCATGCTTTCTCGATATCGAGAAAGCATTCGCCACTGTATGGCACAATGGTCTTCGGTTCCGTATGTATGAAATGGGACTACCGCGAGGAATTATTCGCTGGTTATCTAACTTTTTGGAAAATAGAAAATGTAGAGTAAACGTAGAGGGAACTTTCTCGGAGTTCTTCACACCAGAAGCTGGAGTCCGTCAAGGAGGGGTGGTTACTCCTATTCTCTTCATCATGTGTGTAAATAATATGCCACTTAAAGACCCAAACCAATGATACGAGTCTCAGTTCGCTGATGATGTAGCAATTTGGAAAAGTGTCCCAACATCAGAAATAGCAGCCACTAACTTACAACCACAACTAAACAGATTGTGTGAATACTGCCAAAAATATAGAATTAAAATAAACACAGCGAAGACACAATTAGTAATATTTTCAAAATCAACGAAACATCAAAAGTTCAACCCCAGATCTACATGAACGGAGAGTTTCTCCAAACTGCTACATCTGCAAAATGTTTAGGGTTAACATATGATTCCAAACTTACCTGGATAAAACATGTAAATAACATAAAAACTAAAATTTGGCGAAAAATAAACTATGCTAGGAGTCTAACTGGTAAACACCACGGAACATCACCAGAAAACATCATTAAAATATGCAAGACATACATTAGACCAGTAATAGACTATGCAGCTCCTGCGTGGAGCTTAATGTAAGTGAAAAACAATTACAAACCAAACTCCAAACATTACAGAGCACACTAATCACATCACCATACAGAGTACCTACAACCACTTTCTCAAACTTCATGCACAAATACACAAACAATACCAAATAGACTTCTACATAGTACAATAAAATATTTTGATAAAAATTAGCGAAAAAAATGAGTTGTTATGCGAACTCGACAGATATTGCATATATGATAAAGAGAGACCTAAACACCTCTCCCCGTTAAATTTCTACGTTAGAACATTAAAATAAAATCATTTAAAATAATAATAATAATAGTAATAATACAATAGAGCTAAAATAAAACAGGCCACCTACGTTCTAGACTTATTTAAAAAAATAATAAAAAATCAAAGAACAATATAAATGTACATTGTCATGAAAAGGACCAGCCTAAACTTATGATATTACTCCAGTCATTCAGTATTTACTCGAAATATATTAATCTGGCCACTCCAACAAAGTCATGGAAGGAGGAAGAGGTCTAGCGTACCTGACCCTCCTGGGTATACAAAGAAATATACCCAAATACCAGAGAGAGAGAAAGAGAGAGAGAGAGAGATATTAACTATGTTAGGTATAAGCCTTATTCGTAGTACATTCTATTTTGTGTGTTCCAGATCTATAACAGAAAGTGCAGTTAAAAATAAGGTCAATGTATTAAGGTTTAATCCAAGGTAAAGTCAATGTATTAAGGTTTAGTCCAAGGTAAGGTTCATATATTAAGGTTTATTTCATGATAAAGTCCATGTGGTAAGGTTTAGTCCAAGGTAAAGTCCATTTGGTAAGGATTAATCTAAGGTAAGATCCACGTATTAAGGTTTAGTTTAAGGTAAGATCCATGTATTAAGGTTTCGTCCAAGATAAGGTCCACGAATTAAGGTTTAGTCCAAGGTAAGGTCCATGTATTAAGGTTTAGTCCAAGATAAAGTCCATGTGGTATATACATTTCTCTCCACCAAGTAAACTGTTTTGTCACTTAATTGTACCCTTAACATAAGATTTCTAGCGATAATGGATAGTTTTGACATACGTATAAAATCTAAATACTACAGTTTAATATTTTTATTAAATATTTCTATCGTATCTGTTTATTTTAGTTTGATATTTATAATAATTTTAGTTTTAATGATCCATTATGAAATGATTTGAAGATAAAATAAACGAAGTCAGATGATGAGGTTATGCAACTAGTAGCTGAAGATATCAGAACTCAGTATCCCACATCATGATATCATATGCCTAATAAATACAATAATTTTAGTCTTTCGCAAGATAATTTAGGGAGTTTGACACCCTCCTTGTTACCAGATATGTTATAAATACTTAATGTGAACCTTAAAACAGATTCAGTGTTGTAGGTTGCTTGTCTCTGTCATTGCACTATAATTAATTCAAGTGAATAACACCTTAAGACAGAATTAATATGGAGCGGCCGATAATTAACCAAATATTATTTTTTTCCTTTTACAGTATCACATCTCCAATGGTATTCTTTATAGAGTATGATCCCAGTGTAAACACATAATTCAAGGTATGAAACAATTCCATTCAGAATTGATAGCAATTCTCAGACAGGAGAAACAAGCTATTACTAATTTTAAATGCTTGTATTCATCTTGGCTTGAGAATCGTAAGGATTCCTTCAACTGTCTCCATGAAATAGGCAATCATTTATCAGAAATCACATCCACCACTAATGATAAGAAATCTTCTGGTTCATCTGTTGCTAAAACCGGTGCAGTTGCTTCCACTGTTGGGTTAATTTTTGCTCCTGTTACTGCAGGATTTTCTCTTCTGTTTACTGTGGGAGGAGCTGTTGCAGGAATCGTTGGTAACTTAATGGTACAAAAAGCAAATAATTTAGGTTCGTTTGTCAGGAGAGTGAATCGCCAAGAAGTTTTACATATTGTAGAAACAGATAAAAGAAATACCAATATTTTATACTATTATCTTGAAAATTTCAGAGAATGTCAGGATAAACGAAAATAATTCATCCGGAAAATTGAAAACTTTCTGAATAAAATGAATGTAGAACGTTAAAAAACATGATCTTAACTAAAGTGCACATATAAAAACATGAAATTGTGTGAATACTTACCGTGATTTAAAAAGTAAAATTATTTTATTTTAAATTTATGATACCTCTGAATAAAAATATCGTTTGAAATATAAAAGAATGGATGACGTGTTTCTATAGAAGTTAATGAACTGTAGCACTAGGTAGCTGTGGAATCATACAAAACAAGTTACCCGATGAAAATCTGACAGATCACGAGACATTTTGTTTGTAATACAGAAGGTAACATTACTATCAATAACGTCAACTTTGTGATATGTACGACATATCTTAACAGAATGTAATATTACTATCAGTAATATCAACTTTGCGAAACGTGCAACATATCTTAACAGAATGTCATGATGGTCTTCCGTCTGAAGGTGTTGTTGTAGATCACATCCACCTTCTGTGTCATATGGGTCCTCCGTCTGGTTTCTTTTGTCTTTTTTGGCGATTCCTTCCTTCATTGGATGTATGAAGGCTGTCAGTAGAAATAGCACCTGGTGGTTTGTGACTTTGGTGGTGGTTCTGTACCAGGAGGATACCGTTGGGTGGAGAGATTGTTGAAGAGGTACTGCCAATAAGGGGTTTAATGAAAAAAAATCCTCTTCTTGACAACCTCGTCCTTGGGAGCATCTTAATTCTTGTTATAAAGAGTGATACTGTTGGCTAAGTTTATAAGTGGGTTGTTTTTAGTGAGAGGCTAGCCACTTGCAGAATACGTCTTTATGGCTTGGAGTCGCATTAAGTCCAGGTGACGGGTACTCCAGCTAGTTATTCTAAGATATCCTTTCATTAATAATAAATGTACATAACTTCTCTCCAGGTGACGGGCACTACAGCTAGTTATTTTAAGATATCATTTCATTAATAATGAATATACATAAGTTTCATCCAGGTGACGGGTACTCCAGCTAGTTATTCTAAGATATCCTTTCATAATTAATGAATGTATATAACTGCCATCCAGATGACGAATAATACAGCTAATTATACACACATGATGACTATGTTTTATAAAAAACAACAGTAAAATAACGCGACCTTCTTCACTCATAGAAACTGGAAGGAATCATATCCACAAGAAGTGAGAGAACACAGTCCTGCCTGACTTCTAGGATAGTAAGGACAACACAGTCATGTCTGACTTATAGGATCAGGGTAAAGACAACACAGTTCTGCCTGACTTCTAGGATCAGGGTAAGGACAACACAGACCTGTCAGACTCCTAGGTTAACTTGAAATCCTTTTGAAGAAGCCGGTCTTATCCTGACTACACAGCCAATGTTTTTCTAAATATCTCTGCAGATGTTAATTAGGTGTTAATAGCTGTTGCCAAACGCCTTCCTTTGATTGACAAAGAATAGTTCTAGTTGCTTGTGTTATCCAACGATTGTTTCTCCGAATTGATATAGAGTACAGGTTCCATTAGTATAGTCACTTAGTTTTGATTCAATTTTTTGTCTTAGTCGCTACTCAAATATTTTCGCACAAACTGTTCCTGGCTGACGAGATTCCTCTGTGTTTTTCGATGTCTACTTTTTTCTCTTTCATACTATGGTGATGAATGCTTTCTTCCAGGTTTCTAGTATTTGTTTTATTTGTAATGAATAAGTCATACTGGCTACATTTATCTTGCCCACTTATTCTCCAAAAGGGTTCAAGTACTCTTTAAATTAGTTCCTTTCCTCACCCAGGTTCCAATAAAAGTCGTCCATTACGTAGAGAATGATTTCTGATTTTACTGTAGATTATCAAATAATTCTTCAGTTTTCTTCTTCGGTGCTGTTGTTACTTAGATCTACAGGTAGTTTGTTGTTATTTGTTCATTTTGTATTCTACTCGGTGTTTCTGGTTGTGTATAGGTGGACCTAGTTCCATGATTGACTCAATATTTTACGTTTACTTCAGAATTATTAGACACATTTTTTGTGTAGTTTTTTTGACGTACCTTCCTTTCGGCTCTGCGTCTGCACACAGAAATGTCTTCATCGGTTTAATTATTTCCTTACATTTGTTGTCTTTGCCACATATACTGAGTGTTTCATTACTTAATTCCACGTTCCTGTCTCTTTGACCTTTAGTTTCTTCTTGTCATTTTAATTTGTCATTGTCGTTGGAGATGGTAACAGTCTGAAGTACAAAATTACTGAACGTGAACGAAAAATGATGAATTTTACTCATGAAGTCCCCACAGTAACCATGAGAAACGACCTAGGTCACTTAGATAAAACTTGGCTCACGGAACTGGTGAAACTGCGACAGGCTAAAATGATGGATAGAACTGTTCACAAAAACAAGAGAAGACGCAATCAGGTGTGTAAAGTACAAAATTCAGATTGGATTCGTTTCCTTACTCATATGTTCATATAAAATACAGGATGTTTGTCCAATTTATTACAAAGATTTATTCCATCTTTCTTTTTTTTAACTACAGTTCTACAGTAGGTTATCTGTGTTGTGTTCATAATACTTGTCTGATGTGGTAAGGTCTAGTCCAGTAAATAATACCTGTCTGATTTGGTAAGGTCTAGTCCAGTTAATAATACCTGTCTGATGTGGTAAGTTCTATTCCAGGTAATAATACCTGTCTGATGTTGTAATGTCTAGTTCAGTTAATAATACTTATCTGATGTTGTAAGGTATAGTCCAGTTAATACTACCTGTCTGGTGTAGTAAGGTTTAGTCCAGGTAATAACAATTGTCTGACGTGATAATGTCTAGTCCAGTTAATAATACCTGTCTGATGTGGTAAGGTCTGGTCCAGTTAATAACACCTGTCTGATGTGGTAAGGTCTAGTGCAGTTAATAATACCTGTCTGATATGGTAAGGTCTGGTCCAGTTAATAATACCTGTCTGATGTGATAAGGTCTAGTCCAGGTAATAATACCTCTCTGATGTGGTAAGGTCTAGTCCAGGTAATAATACCTCTCTGATGTGGTAAGGTCAAGTCCAGTTAATAATACCTGTCTGATGTGGTAAGGTATAGTCCAGGTAATAATACCTGTCTGATGTGGTAAGGTGTAGTCCAGTTAATAACACCTGTCTGATGTGGTAAGGTCTAGTCCAGTTAATAATATAATACCTGTCTGATGTGGTTAGGTATAGTTCAGGTAATAATACCTGTCTGATGTGGTAAGGTCTAGTCCAGTTAATAATAGTTGTCTGGTGTAGTAAGGTTTAGTCCAGGTAATAACACTTGTCTAACGTGGTAATGTCTAATTCAGTTAATAATACTTGTCTGATGTTGCAAGGTTTACTCGAGGTAATACTACCTGTCTGATGTAGTAAGGTGTGGTTCAGTTAATACTACCTGTCTGATGTAGTAAGGTGTGGTTCAGTTAATACTACCTGTCTCATGTAGTAAGGTGTGGTTCAGTTAATACTACCTGTCTGATGTAGTAAGGTTTAGTCCAGGTAATAATACCTGTTTGATGTAGTTAGGTTTAGTCCAGGTAATAATACTTGTGTGTGTTGAGCATTCTTGTTTTGCCATAGTTTTCTACATCGTTTGTGTTATATTATCATAAGCGATATTGTTATAATATACTGTTATATGTAAAACGATACATAGGTAGGTATATTATTTATGTTAGATTATTTTATGTGATAGTGTTATATTATACTGTTATAATGTTTATGATACATATTTCAGGTGTATTATTTATGCTTGGCTATTGTAAATCATACTGTTTTAATATCATATGTAATACGATTCCTGTGTTGGGTGTACTGGTTATGGTAACTTATCGTTAAATATAATTATACTCTCATAAGGAACACAAAAATATGTGGGAGTTACATGTAAGAATTAGGTGAACTTAGGTGAGTTAATTGTGTGAAAAGTTAGATTACTGCATGAGAAAGGAAGTAGCTTATAAATCATTTTATTAACTTCTACATAATTTAAATCACCAACACCCAATATTGTAGTTCAAATAAAATTATATTTCAAGCTGTAGACGTGAAAACAAACAAGTAAACTTCATAAATGCTGCAATTTACAGACAACAATTTATTTTGGATGGATGGAAATTAACAGCTGTTTCGTCCTGCAAGTTAAAAAATAACAACATAGGGATTTAAAATCGATAACGTTCGTTTATAACATGAATAATCTCTTATAAAGAGTATTAACAACCTTAAGATAAACGTATTTGTAATTTAATTATTACAATTATTACAACCACTGAGTGTGAGCGTTTAGAAACTAGCTTCAAATATTTGTATTTGTTGGCTCGGCATGGTCACGTGGTTAGGTTGTTTACTTGAAGACTGAGATTCGGGGCTCGAATCCCTGTCCCACCAAACCCGTTTGTTCTTTAGCCGTGGGGGCGTTATAATGTAATGATCAATCTCATTATTCTTTCGTTAAATAGTAGCCTAAATGTTGAAAGTAGGCAGTGATGACTAGCTGCCTTCCCTTAAGACTGCTACATTACGAAGGCTAGCAAAGGTAGCCATCGTGTACTTTGGGCAAAGTTCAAAAGAAACAAACATAATATTTGTAAAGATATATCATGGAATTTAGAAATCATTGAAAACGTTAATTCGCTTATTAACATTTTTCACACTGACGAACTATGTAAAAGATACATGTTACACTAAAATGTAAAAAAAAGCAAAATTCAGTCTTCATGCCACGTGAGATACTGAATTTTTACTTTAATAAAAAGCCATGCCACATGAGACACTGAATTGTTACTTTAATAAGAAGTCGTGCCACGTGAGATACTGAATTGTTACTTTAATAAGAAGTCGTGCCACGTGAGATACTGAATTGTTACTTTAATAAAAGTCATGCAACGTGAGATACTGAATTGTTACTTTAATAAAAAGCCATGCCACGTGAGACACTGAATTGTTACTTTAATAAAAGTCATGCAACGTGAGATACTGAATTATTATTTTAATATAAAATCATGCCATGTGAGACACTGAATTGTTACTTTAATATAAAGTCATGTCACGTGTTACTGTAACAGAAACATGTAAAATCATTACTAAAATAATATCAAATCTCATTTTTAATTTCTCTTGGATAGAAAACCTTGTGAATGAAAATAACTTTTCAAATCTTGGTCTCGAGACAGCAGAACAATGAAAGTATTAAACACATCAACTTACCTTCGTTTTATATTTAGTGGGAAGGAAAGGCACTGTTATTGGTTTTCCGTGTTTTCTGTACACTTCTCAATAACTTTGTCAGTGTCAAAATTAACATCTACCTGCTGGGTGGTATTCATATAAATTATATAGGTCAATATCTTACAGTAATTCAACTTTATCCACAGAAGTATACACGCTTAACAGTAACTTTTATAACCCAGTATTAACCACTGAAGTGGTGCAAAGTCGTTCGTATGGTAAAGAATTATCTATAGAAATAACATAAAGCTAAAAAGAACTTAGTAAAAATTAAATACTAGGAATAGATAATGCATAAAGCTAGCATTAAAATTCTGTACAGGTATTAAAGACTTTATTAAAATCAAATTTTATGTACACGTAATAGATATTTTATTAAGTATCTGGTATTATTTTAGACATTTCGTGGAACTTCTAAAGTTCCTATAATAAAACGGTAAAGAATAAAGAGATTAGTGAAATGGAAGTTAAAATCATTTGCAATAATACAACTAACATTTGAAAGATCATTTTCGGACATTAGTTGAGTTTTTAAGAAGGAATATCATAAAACTTTATCACAACAAACAAGAATCTTAAAGATAAAAGTTGAATGTACAAACAACAGATTTATTAAACATTGGTCATTATTCGGTACCTATATAAATATTATAGTTTAAGATCGTTTGGAGAACCACGAAAAAATTTATAGAATAATACAAGACTCCGGAAGCCAGACGAATGTCTACATTATAGGGTGATGTTAGACACCGGAAGCTGAACGAACATCTAAGTTATAGAGTGATACCAAACGATGGAAATCAGACAAATAGGACAATACCAACTACATTATTGGGAACATAAACTACATACAAGCAACGAACATTTATAACTAAGGAAAGTAGGAGACAAATAACGCACATGTAAAAATTATGTTTGGGAATGTATGTATAGGGTGGACATTATCAAAGTAGACGATATCTAAGTGGATAATAGGTAAGTGGTCACTGTTTGTTACGATATTATTCAGGTGAACATTTGGTATTAATATTTCACATTATGCATGGCACCTTATAAACTTGGAGGTGCATAATAAAGTTCAAGGTTCCGCGGCTCGATAACATTCAACACTTAAAGCTGTCAAACAGAACAATCAGTTCCTGGTTCAATACTTAGAGCTGTCAAACAGAACACTCAGTTCCTGGTTCAACACTTAGAGCTGTCAAACAGAACGCACAGTTCCTGGCACAACATTTAGAGCTGTCAAATAGAAAACTCACTTCCCGATTTAACATTTAGATCTGTTAAACAGAGCAATCAGTTCCTGGTTCAACATTTAGATCTGTCAAATAGAACAATCAGTTCCTGGTTCAACATTTAGAGCTCTGTCAAACAGAACAATCAGTTCCTGGTTCAATACTTAGAGCTGTCAAACAGAACAATCAGTTCCCGGTTTAAGATTTAGATCTGTCAAATAGAACAATCAGTTCCTGGTTCAACATTTAGAGCTCTGTCAAACAGAACAATCAGTTCTTGGCTCAACATTTAGAGCTCTGTCAAATAGAACAATCAGTTCCTGGTTCAATACTTAGAGCTGTCAAACAGAACAATCAGTTCCAGGTTCAACATTTAGATCTGTCAAATGGAACAATCAGTTCCTGGTTCAACACTTAGAGTTGTCAAAGAGAAAACTAATTAGAATTATCAAACTAAATAACCAGTTTTTGATTGTACTCACCATATTTATTGCTAAACACCATTCCATCTGTAAACAGGTAAATTAAAAAATAAGAAATTAGGTCTAACATTGATATAAATATCAGAAATAACATGCTAAGAAAAAAATTATATCGACTGATATTACTTTGTCGTAAACATGTTATGAAAACTTTAATTTTCGAAAACTTTGAGAAGGGAAGAAGTTGGGAGATCTATGAATATTTGTTAGGACTTCAGTTCAAGTCGCGAAGTTTTAGATATTTTAAAGTTAAACAAAAAAAAGTGAAATACTAGCAAGTTTTATGATTTTTATTTTAAAAGCCATTTTTTTCATACTATTGAAGCTTAACACTACTCACCTTTGTGGTTAAATGAACCTATTATGAGCTATTTCTTAATCCATCAATCATCGTGTCACGATATAAGGATTTAATTGATTGATATTGGATATATTAGTCAGTTAGATATATTATTGTTTACCGTTAAACCTTGTTTGGTATTTTCACATATATTCTTCAGAATATCTGGGTCACTTATATTTTTGAACGAAAGCCATTCTTTACAGAATTCCCATGGCTGAATCACCTAGAAAACAAAAATAGACAAAATTACGACGTTGTTGGAACTATGTGTTTGTTTTATAGGTATTTCATAATTGTTTAAGCACGATTAAAAAAAAAGAGAACCAAAAGCCTCTAGATACACATTGAAAGCCTTAGGAATTAATAACACCTGGAAATGTTTACCATGACACTACTTACAGATTCTTCGTTATTGGCTTTTACACACTTCCAGAAACGTTCCTTGCCTGTATAGTCCAGAGCTATTGAAAAAAAATAATTATTATTAGTACAAAATTATTTAGTTCCTTTTATTAAAAATAAACAATTGGTTCTACAGCGTAATCTCTTAAACTGGCGTAATCAACCTGTATTATTGACAATAATATCGTCAGCTGATCGATAAGTCTGCAGATATTTCACTGGAAAATTTCTAGAGATTTTACTCAATAATTCTCGCGAATAGAG
Source organism: Tachypleus tridentatus (assembly GCF_004210375.1). Lineage (NCBI taxonomy): Eukaryota > Metazoa > Arthropoda > Merostomata > Xiphosura > Limulidae > Tachypleus > Tachypleus tridentatus. Next base: position 203,608,468 of record NC_134837.1, read on the forward strand.
AAAACGTTATTTTAATAGAAAACATTCCTCAAGGCTCGATATTTCAACTAATAACATTTGGTCACACGATCTGTATTTGGACAGTTAGTCTAAAGTTCACTAACAGTAAGTATTTGAGATAATACAATAAGAATATTGGACATAACAATGTCAATATGTTAGATGTTTGGACAGTTGGTTGACACTATTGGATATAACAATGTCAATATATTAGATGTTTGGACAGTTGGTTGACACTATTGGATATAAAAATGTCAATATATTAGATGTTTGGAAAGTTGGTTGACCGTATTAGATATAACAATATCAATATATTAGATGTTTGGACAGTTGGTTGATACTATTGGACATAACGATAGCAGCATATTTGACGTATAGATTGTCTAATGATAAAATCCTTTTTGAGATTTCGAGTTTCTCTATGAAATTCGGTTGAAAACTTCACACTTTACCATTCTGTACCCAACTTCAGAGTAAGAGGAAGTAGGTGCAAGATACACAGATTCTATAAAGCAGAAATGTTATTTCTTCCTTTCGAACAGTATATTTTTATATATATACTATGCTGTTAAAGGTTGTTAGTGTAAAGAAACAAAAACAGACGAACAAGGCTTAATTGTACTTACAGCATATGTTGTTTAGTCGATTTTTTCCGCCATTTTTCGGGTCCGTTATTACATTTGTGAAAAGCAAAACATCAATGACGACCACAAGAGCTAACTTCAACATATCTTTGCCGTTATTTTTCAGTAACTGGCTCCCGTACGCCATTCCACATTTTATGGCAACCCCATGTCACGTGACTTCTTTTAGTCTGCGCAGAATCCATGGCCAGTATTGAGGGATAACAGAACAGACCATGGATGACGCTCTTGTAGCATTTCAAAAATAAAAACGATTGGTGGCAGTGTATGTGTGTGTGTTGTATATTTGTGTATTTTCCTATAGCAAAGCCACATTGGGCCGATCCACTGAAGGGAATCCAACTCCTGATTTTATTATTGTAAATCCGAAGACTTACCGTCATCCCAGCGGGAGACACAATTGGCAAAGTTTCCAAAATAAAATTTTTATATATTTTGGTGAAACTTTTCAGTGCTGATTAACCTAGCATTTTGTAGACATTTAGAATGTGAATACATTAATAAACTGAACATATTTTATTGTTGTCTTATAGTTTTTGAGATTTAACATAACATTAAGGGACAATAAGGGACCTTTAATTCCATCTAATTCATCCTCCAATAAATTAAACTAAATCATAAAAACTGCACTCCATTCCTTATGATTCAAATACTCATCAAGCTTTCTCTTAAACTACCTAAAAGTACTCCCTTTAAAAGATCCAAAGGCAGCCTATTCCCAAAGCCAACCACCCTATTACAAAAATAAAACTGTCTTAACTGAAAATGACTCCGATCCTGTCAAAATGTGCACTTGTGTTCTCTATCTCTCATTGTTAAATATGAAAAAACAATATATCAATACTTACATTTCCTTTATAATCTTAAATACCTCAATCAGATCCCCAATAACTTTTGTTTTTTTTTAAAGGAAACAGTTTGAGAGACTTTAACCTTTCGTACGAAAACCTTTCCATCTAAGGTGTCAGAAAAACACCTTAGTCGAAGAAGTAAATAAAAACCCTGTAACCTTAAAGATGGACTTCTCTTCCTTTTGGGCTAAACGATCGAATTATAGAGTTTTTAGTTATTTCTTTTCATTCAAGGTATCATCCTAGGAACCCTTTCCAATAATCCAATGCCCTTTTTAAGATAAGGAACTCAACACTGAAAACAATACTTCAAAACTAGTTAAACCAGTTACTGTATAATAATATCATAACCTCTTTAGATGTGCATTCATTATCCCTGTAGATAGAACTTTAAAATCTCTTTGTCATGCCTCTAGCAATAGTACATTGATTAGATGGCTTAAGAACCAGCGCACCAGTAACCTTTCCTTAGATAACATTGTTATGTTTAGCTTTTATTGTAAGAGAATTTTCATTTTCGTTTTATAAACACATTCATGTTGTCGATAAACCACTGATCCACTTGGGAACAATTTGAACTGTAGAAATAAACAGGAATGAATTCGTATATATAAATCACGATTTTCTAAAATTACAAATACGAGTGAGTTTGAAACGCACAAGAGAAGGAACATCGAGAGTTATGGGTATCATTTTCCCCTTCCTGTGTTATTGTTACCAAGGGACAAGTTTACGGTTTAATGTAATGAACTCCTGTTGCTGCTGTCTGCATTATATTGTAACTTCCTGTTGCAATACCCGTAGATTGTTTGAACAGGTAACGTAGAGGTGCTTCCTGTTACGACATTAGGATTACAGGAAACAGGCTGAATAGACGCCGAATGCGACATGTTAAAAGATGATAAACAACAATCGTGTACTAAGTGCATGATGTGTATTCAGCTGGTATTAAAATATATAATATTCGATAAAGTAACGTTTACTTTACTTGCTACTATTCATCGATGGAAGCTTTATTCAAATATTTCATTTCACATTAAGCGAACTTAGATTACCGATCAGAGCACGAGGAAGACATAGGCGCCATAGAACACTGATCTCCTGAAATTCCTTAGGGGTCATGATAGGTTTAATGTCAGTCAGTCTGTTGGTTCATTATTTATAAGAGGATTTATCGAGCCTTAGGGTACATGTCAGGCTTAATATCAGTCGGTCTTGTGGTTTACTAGTTATAAGAGAATTTGTCGACTCTTAAGGGTAAATGTCAGGTTTAATGTCAGTCGGTCTGGTGGTTTACTACTCATAAGAGGATTTGTCGACTCTTAAGAGTACATACTAAGTTTAATGTCAGTCGATCTGGTGGTATAATAGTTATAAGATGATTTGTCGACTCTTAAGTGTACATGTTAGGTTTAATGTAAGTCGGTCTGGTGGTTCACTAGTTATAAGAAGATTTGTTGACTCTTAAGGGAACATGTCAGGTTTATTGTCAGTCGCTCTGGTGGTTCACTAGTCATAAGACGATTTGTTGACTCTTAAGGGTACATGTTAGGTTTATTGTCAGTCGGTCTGGTGGTTCACTAGTTATAAGAGGATTTCAAACTACAAGTCCTTCCAAACATGAGGAACAGTTGAGGCAACACGTACTTCCAAACATAAAGAACAGTTGAGGCAACACGTACTTCCAAACATAAAGAACAGTTCATACCATAAGTCCTTCCAAACATAAAAAAACAGCTCACACTACAAGCCCTTCCAAACATAAGGAACAGTTCACACTAAAAGTCCTTCCAAACATAAAGAACATTTCATACTACAAGTCCTTCCAAATATAAGGAACAGCTCGCACTACAAGTCCTTCCAAACATAAGGAACAGCTCGCACTACAAGTCCTTCCAAACATAAGGAACAGTTCCCACTAAAAGTCCTTCCAAACATAAAGAACATTTCATACTACAAGTCCTTCCAAATATAAGGAACAGCTCGCACTACAAGTCCTTCCAAACATAAGGAACAGCTCGCACTATAAATCCTTCCAAACATAAGGAACAGTTCACACTAAAAGTCCTTCCAAACATAAGGAACAGTTCAGGCAACACCTACTTCCAAACGTTAGGAAATAAGGAACATTTCACACTACAAGACTGTGCAGATATGAGGAACAGTTCACATTAGAAGTCAATTTATTATGTCTGTTACTTCTTATTTTAAATTAGTTATCCTAATCTACTGGGTCAATTTCATTTTTATTGTTATCTGTTTACATCTGGATAATTTGACACAGAAGAAAGTCCAACGTGTTGGATAATACCACATGGAAATACTAGATGTATTAAGCGCATTGTTCCCAAACAATGTGTCTGGCCGTGGCTGTACACCAGTGTTTGTACCTCACCGTGGTTGTACACCAGTTTTTGTACCTGACCATATTTTACATTAGTTTTTTTACCTGACCATAGTTGTACACCAGTTTTCAATAAAAATACTTGCACGATAATACCGCCCCAATTATTGTTTTTTTTTCAATTTATTTTGCTTTGTTTCTACATCAAGAGAATTCAATATGTATGTTAAAACGTTATTGTGGAAGCTTGACAGTTATGTGACTTATGATGTAATCATGCTATGGATCTACTTATGTAATATAACTACCAGAGTCAGGAATTCAGTTTATACGAATGTGTAAAAAAATATTTCGCTGTCTGTATTTTCCTTCGTTGAAAGAAAAATGGTGTTAAATTTAGTTAAAAGTTTAATAAATTAAACAGCTTATGTTAGAATTAATGCAATTAGTTTCTGAATTTATAATTAAGGTGGTACTAACCCTTAAAATTGGGCAAAGCTACACGATCAACACATGTTATAACCTTCAAGTTGAACACAAAACAGAAGTATGATATCACGGTCTGTGTGATATATACAAAGAGACACATAACGTAAGCTGTTTTAACACCTTATTCTTACTTAAGAACGGTAGAAACGTGAAAATTTATAAGTGTGGTCTATGTGAACGTGCTTGAATAAACCATTTTGTAAATTTTCTATTACGTAGATGAAACATGGGTAATTACTTTCAATTAATGCCTGTTTTATTGATAATTAGACTCATAACAAGACAGTTTGTACAGATTTAAAAAACAAATTCAAGCTGTGTAACATCAACAAATGTTAACTTTCATGTTGATATTGGTTTTAACCGTGAAAACAAACTAAACTTATTTTCAATCACTTAAGTAATGAAGAATTTGAAACAAAAATGTAGGAAATCAGTTAAACTTTCGATTTAGGCTAAATATGAAAAATAAGATTTTCGAGCTACTGGGGGCACTCTGTCAGAGACGGTGATATTTAATTACAACAGATTAAGCCGCCCAATCGGAAAGGATAAGAACCAATCCGTACTTATGTTACTTTTTACCTGTACAAACACGACTAGTGTCATTCTGTATCGTGTGTATATAATACCAAACAACAACAACATCAGCTTGAAACATGTTTCTTGGCTTTTTTTTTTTTTTTTTTGCTGTTGAATTTCTAGTAAAAGAATAAAGTAGTCACGTGGTCACTGGATGTCATTCAACTTTGATTACTATATCATTCTGTTTTCAACACGACTTTTATTTGTCCAAAAGAAAGAAGACAATGGTTTTCAAATTGGGTTCCGAGAGTTCAACATAAAGTTTCTTGTTATGATCTGAAGTAACATTTGTATTTTCATAAATGAGTTTTGTGAACATATAAACATTACTACATCGGTTCAAAACTATTTAAATAGATTAACTGTACATTTCTCTAAACTTCAGAAAGTCGGTTTCAAAGTTTTCGCTTCAGGTCGTTTTCAGGCAAGCCTAGTTTGAGAGCATCGGTTTCCGATATCTTTTATGTAGATGACAGAAATATTACATTATGTAAAGATATGTCGTTCATATCACAAAGTTATTACTAATGATAGCAATATTACATTATGTAAAGATATGTCGTTCATATCACAAAGTTATTACTAATGATAGCAATATTACATTATGTAAAGATATGTCGTTCATATCACAAAGTTATTACTAATGATAGCAATATTACATTATGTAAAGATATGTCGTTCATATCACAAAGTTATTACTAATGATAGCTATATTACATTATGTAAAGATATGTCGTTCATATCACAAAGTTATTACTAATGATAGCAATATTACATTATGTAAAGATATGTCGTTCATATCACAAAGTTATTACTAATGATAGCAATATTACATTATGTAAAGATATGTCGTTCATATCACAAAGTTATTACTAATGATAGCTATATTACATTATGTAAAGATATGTCGTTCATATCACAAAGTTATTACTAATGATAGCAATATTACATTATGTAAAGATATGTCGTATTTGTCACAAAGTTTAGATGTAAAAATATCGGTTTTGGGGATTATTTGTAAACGGTAGCTTCACGGTTTATAGCCGAGATAGGCAGGTTTCAGGGTTTATTACCTCACCATAACTTCAAGGGTGTGTAGGCCCAAATGTACCTCTTTCACATTTTATAACTAGTTTATCTTAACAGATGCTTTAACTGTAAAGCATCCGTTCACAAGCTATTACGTTTCTTTGAAAAATAAACCCGAAGCGACAAGTTTTACTTTACTAGGTCTGGCTACATTGTCTCACATATCCAGTTTTATTCTCCAATTTTAACGATTTACATCTGGAGGTAAAATCGTTACATCTAGAGGTAAGAATGAGACAACACGAAATTTAATTACGTCGAGTGCGGTAATGTTCAGAGCAATATAACAGGTTAAACCTAACGTTTATATCAGCTGCACAAATAACTAAAATTAAAACCCACAAGTAAGAATTAGTGAGCGGTCGTTTGACGCGTTTAACCTCGTGTATTAACTTTGTAATCTAATCTACTCCAAAGAAGACCCCTCTCAAAGCATCACCAGAAAAAGACCCCAACGGTAAGAAATCCTTATTTTTATGAATTCTGTAATAAACTAGTCCTGTTTGTAGTTTCAACCCTTATGAATTATGTAATAAGTTAGTCCTATTAATACTTTCCAATGTTATGATTTGAAAGTTTCAAATATCAGGAACTACGTAATTACATTCAATTCATCGTTTCAATTCGTACAATAAAATATAAGTACGATCATCAAATCAATCATTATTTGATTTATAGTGGTATATATAAGGTACGTTAGTACCCGAGGTAAACGACCTTATATCACGAAAATGTTTTCATTTAATTAGACACTCAACGTTTCGCTTTACAGATTTTTAAGGGGTGTTACACTAAAACACAAACCGAAATTTACAGTAGAAAGCTTCAAACGGTTTAAAAAAATATCAACAAAGCGTCACCAGAGGGTGTGTTGTCAGTGGACAGGTGATGTCACAATTCCTTTTTCTATTTCTCTTAGGGCAGGGTTTATTACTGAAGCATTATAATTCTACCGAGATTCTAGAGGCGGACGGTGTTACTAAGAGCAATGTTTCTATATGCGGATGGTGTTACTAAAGACAGTATTTCTATAGCATTTATCTTAAATAATGTTCTATTTACAATTATCAATAGTGAAAAGATTTTAATCACAATTAAACTTTTTGTTTTATAAAGTAATTAAATATTCCATTTCATTACCAATATAGATATTTAAAAAATATATTAAACTATTAAACTTACTTATTTGTCTAGAGATTGTTTCTTCCTAGTTTAAAGCTTTACGTATAACGCTATCTGATTTTTAAATAAAACTTTTTCGATAGAGGTATTCTTAAAAAGAAAAAAGAAAGTTAAAAGTTCGATGGATACTGATTTTAGGTATAACGATAGATTGTGAAAAATAATTATATATCACTCAGTAACATTTTCGCAATTTTACTTTTAGATACTAAACAACAGCTAAGTTACTCATACAAACTCAAAGAGTGTAGATGTTTTCAACTGTATTGGTAATTATGGTCTGACACATCAAATCTGATATTTTGTAAAAACATATGGTACCTACGACATTGACGAATTATAGCTGACTGAATCATTAAACATGGTGACCAGATTTCCAACACATAAATCTAGGACAGGCCGCCCCTTTGCTCCAATTCTAAAATGTTTAAGAAAAATTTCAAATAGTTGAACTTTTACTGAATTTATTTTAAACTTAATTAACTGTTTTCTCTTACTTAAAAATGTTATATTATTGGAATTTTATTAAATAATTTGAAGGTTTTTTTGTCGATATAACTTAAAAATGAGCAAAATAGTCAAAATATACATTAATTTTTTAAATTATTTACTGAATTCAATTCACTTAAAAATATGATATTTCATAGTTGGATTTATTACATTAGTCCTTACTATACTAATGATGTGGCTGACAGTTTGATGTCCTTACTATACTAGTGATGTGGCTGACAGTTTGATGTCCTTACTACACTAGTGATGCGACTGACAGTTTGATGTCCTTATTACATTAGTGATGTGACTGACAGTTTGATGTCCTTATTACATTAGTGATGTGACTGACAGTTTGATGTCTTTATCACATTAGTGATTCCGTGTGACTGACAGTTTGATGTCTTTATTACATTAGTGATTCCGTGTGACTGACAGTTTCATGTCTTTATTACATTAGTGATTCCATGTGACTAACAGTTTGATATCTTCATGACATCAGTAGTTCGATGTCACATACAGATTAAGAAACTTGTCTAAGATACGTTGACGACGTTTATAGAATATGACAATAAATCAAATAATTTATTTCATTAAATTGTTAAACAATTTAAGATATAGAATGATAATGTTCACAATAAAACCCAGTAGCTGTGTTAAGGGAAAATGATAAAACAACAAAGTTGCTACTTGTATATACAGGAAACCCTGTAAAACAAGTATGTTTTATTTCATTTTAAGTCAGATGTTGCTAATAAAATAACAGGTTTGTAATTCGATCATAGATGTAAAAACTATATTGAAACCTTGAAATAAAATAATACTTGACAATCTAACCCTTACAAAACAAACATCATACTTTACAATCTGACCATTGCAAAACAAACATCATACTTTACAATCTGACCATTGCAAAACAAACATCATACTTTACAATCTAACCCTTACAAAACAAACATCATACTTTACAATCTGACCATTACAAAACAAACATCATACTTTACAATCTGACCCTTACAAAACAAACATCATACTTTACAATCTGACCATTACAAAACAAACATCATACTTTACAATCTGACCATTACAAAACAAACATCATACTTTACAATCTAACCCTTACAAAACAAACATCATACTTTACAATCTGACAATTACAAAACAAACATCATACTTTACAATCTAACCCTTACAAAACAAACATTATACTTTATAATCTGACCATTACAAAACAAACATCATACTTTACAATCTAACCCTTACAAAACAAACATCATACTTTACAATCTAACCCTTACAAAACAAACATTATACTTTATAATCTGACCATTACAAAACAAACATCATACTTTACAATCTAACCCTTACAAAACAAACATCATACTTTACAATCTGACCATTACAAAACAAACATACTACTTTATAATCTGACCATTACAAAACAAACATCATACTTTACAATCTAACCCTTACAAAACAAACATCATACTTTACAATCTAATCTTTACAAACAAACATTATACTTTATAATCTAACCTTTACCAAACAAACATTATAATCTAACCTTTACCAAACAAACATTATAATCTAACCTTTACCAAACAAACATTATAATCTAACCTTTACAAAACAAACATTGACAAAGTATATAGAGATAGTGTCCAATGTGAAAGATATGACAAATGTCACGTCTCTTAGAAATAAGACACAGAAACTACAAAGGCCACCCACATGGAGATGAATCACAGTTGTCCACCTTAACATACCATTACTATTAAACAGATCTAAAAATACTCTGGTAAGAAACTCTTAATCCAACCCAAAACAAGGGCAAGAAGAAAACACTTTTGAGAAAGTATGCCATGAAATCAAGTGACCCCGGCAACTTCATTCAATTGTCATAAACTTGACCAACTTTAACCTTCGTCTATAATCCTATCCTCTAATAACATAATCTCTGTTACATTAAATATTAGTACCCTATACTTATATCAATTAGTTACTGACCACACTTGAAGAAAGACAAACCTTCCATAAGGGGTCCATGATAAATAAATTACTCAATGTATCATCGTTTGACAACTCATTATTAGATTAGCATAATGTACTTCCTCGAGTATAGAACAGATATAATTTTAAAAAAGAGAACAAATCTTATGTATAGGTGATTTATCACACTCTAGAACCAGAAAGAACTCGAAGATAAAGAAAAATATTTTTGCATGATAAGAACTTACGGCTCCAATTCCTACATGTACTGAGCGAATCATGACGAAAGACGAGTCAATTCTGAGAAACTGCATCTGCAATCTTGTCTGATAACGTAACTAAAATACAGTATAGTTATATATAAGATCTAAGTAACTGAAGGTTTAATAAAATTAATTGAAAAAGTCATTGAAATGCTAAAAACAGTGAAGGAATTATTACTATAATATTCATTATAAAGAATAACCATGAGGGTATCTTTAACCTAAGTTGATTGGCATCTTACTGGAACTGATTGAAGTGTCACTGCAACTATTAGAAGGGTTAAATAACATATTACTGAAGGTTTACGTGTAGATGTGTTGTTTGTGTTAAGAAGTCTCTGGGTGAATGTGTTTATTAATGTCATTAGTTTCCCTGAACTTGTGGCCTGTGGCCTTTAGCGTGAAAACAAATACATGTAGGGTAAAGATGGACACTAATTACAAGCAGAAAAATAACATTTTATAGCGGGTTAATAAGAAAAATCGTATGGAGAGAAATCAGAATGTGGTGTTAAAGTGAAGTCGGACTGGAAACAGTAAACGTACGAAGAGCTCGTAAAGTGGAGAAAAATAAACAAGTTGTGATATGTAAGGGTTTCAACCGTAAATAGGTGTTGACAGTTGTAACGTCTAAGAATTTAAATAAATAGGTGTTGATACTTGTGACGTCGAGAGGTTTAAACGGTAAATAGGTGTTGACAGTTGGAACATCCTGAGGGTTTAAGCCGTAAATAGGTGTTAACAGCTGCAGACAGTTGTGAGATCTGAGGGTTTAATGTTCATAGTAATGAGGAAATAGAAGTGGAAGAAAGCAGAACAAAAACAGGAAGAAGAAAAAGTAAGGTGGATGATGATGAGTGAAGGTATCTGCTTGTGAAGTTGATTGAGAGAAAGGATGTATTCAAAGAAGATAATCCAGAAGGAAGGATTATTTGTTTCGTTTAGCTTCCCCTAAAGCTACATAAAGGCTATCTGCACTAGTAGTTCCTAATTTTGAAGTGATACATGAAACACTTCCCACCGCCAAGTCTTGAGATATTGTCGGTAAACCTAAAAATGGCATTTAATTGTCACCCTTATAATGCACATACAATTCCGAAGTAAGAAGCACAATTTTTTTTTGCCATAGAATCTTACCTTTGATCCACTAACCTCTGAGCCATGGGTAAGAGATAAAGAATTGTGCTGAAAGCGGATGAAGTTCGAGAGTCTTCATATATTAGAGTAAGAAACAAATCGGTTATATATTATGTGATTGTAAATTATACAGCAGTTGAAGGTATTGAGAATGGTGGAATTTAATAAGATCAGAATTAAAACGAAGTAAAAGTTATATGGAGAAAAGATAGAGTTAAAACATTTAGAGAATAATTATAAAATAGGAAATAGAAACAGCAGGACAAGTTGGATGAAGAACTAAAATAAAAAGTAAAAGAAGAAATGTAACAAGCGAAAGAAAATAAAGAAAGTGTAAATAGAAGGAAAGATTTTAAGTTGTGAAACAAAGAATATCTAAGGAAGATAAGATTTTAAAAGAAAAGTTGAAAACTAAAAACATGAAGTGAACGAGAGAGATAAAAATAATAAATTTTCCGGGAAAAATGTAAATAAGGTGCAAAAGATTATGTCAGAAAAAAAGATGGAAGAATAGAAAAACATAGATAAAATAGTAAAAAAAAATGAAAAAAGGAGTTATTGAATGTTATTAGATGAAACAAAAGTAGAATTGATAATAAGCTACTAATGTTATAGGGAGTCTGGGGCTGACAATAGTATACCAACGGAGGAGGGTGTTACAGGAAATAACAAAGGAAGAATGGAAAGAAGAAAAAACAGATAAAAAAATAAACTTGGGTGAAGCATCTGTATATGATGGAATAGAAAACGAGATGTGAAACAGAAGGAGCCGTTGAAGAGTGGAGACAAATATTGTGTAGTATTTAAAGAGAATATTGTTTCCCGTAGAATGGTGAAAATAGGCATAGTGTTTAATAAAAATGAAAAGTAATATAAATAGTTATCTTGAAATATCAGATTACAAGTTACAAAATATTTGCTGCAATGTTTTTCAATAAAGAACAAGTGAATGGATAAGATTAATGATAGCAATATCCTTCTAAAATGGCACTTTTGTTTCAGAAACTGGAAAGAAACAACAGACAATATTTATCTACTAAATAGATTTCTAGAAAAAAGTAAAGAAAAAATAGGAAAATAGTATTTGTGTGGATTTGAAAGCCACTTTTGATTCCGTAAATCGTAAATTACCTGGTGTTATGAATAAGTTAGGAACAAAGAGAAGCTGGAATGTTGAAACACATGTATAAACATATTTTAAAATTATTTTTTTATTTACATTTCGACCTTTCGGTTTTAAGCTTTTATTAGCTCTACAGGTGTTGGTCAGACGATTGTTTTATTCCTAGATCTTGTGGGTGCTTAAAATAATGGTTGATAAGCTGCAACCTATTCTCCCCTTGGTTTTTGATATAATAATATTAATTTAAAAATGTAAACGATGTAACGAAAATTGACTCATCATGGTCATCATATTTCCTTCAAAAAATTGAAAAACCAGTCGTTTTTACTGATAATTTCCATAGTGATTGATTGATTAATTCCAAATTTTGTCTTAAATATTTGTGAGGAAATAGGTTACTTATAGTTACATATTACTACAACAAAGACGGCGACATTGGCTTCACGAAATATTGAGTTTTGAGAAATAATAGCAGCTTCTAGGCCTGTCGAATATTTTAGATGTGTGTCTATAAATGTTAGACACAAATACTGTATTCTTAAGGCTTATTTCACTGTTTTTCTACTAAAATTATAGAATTGCGAAAGAATAGTTTGAGTGTTGCTGGGTTGTTTACTTAGATAGTTCTTTATTAAATAATGTAAATTTGTTTGTTTTGAATTTTCGCGCAAAGCTACTCGAGGGCTATCTGTGCTAGCCGTCCCTAATTTAGCAGTGTAAGACTAGAGGGAAGGCAGCTAGTCATCACCACCCACCGCCAACTCTTGAGCTACTCTTTTACCAACGAATAGTGGGATTGACTGTCACATTATAACGCCCCCACGGCTGAAAGGCGAGCATGTTTGGTGCTAGCGGGATTTGAATCTGCGACTCTCGGATTACGAGTCGAACGCCTTAACACACTTGGCCATGCCGAGGCAATAACGTAAATAAACGAGTCTACGTGAGTCTAGCACGTGGACTTATTTTGCAAGTCAGTAGACCTAGATTGTGTGTGTTTTTCTTATAGCAAAGCCACAAAGGGCTATCTGGTCAGCCCACCGAGGGAATCGAACCCCTGATTTTAGCGTTGTAAATCCGGAGACATACCGCTGTATTAGCGTGGGGACCAGTACTAGCTAGACCAGTTACTAACTATTGAAATAACTATTATCCTGACAATAATAGCGAAACCTCGTGTGAATAACCCTGAAAACTCCACAACAACTTGTTTGGTTAGCTGCATTAGAATATTGGAATAAAAATGGGTTCTAGGTTCTATAGATGACTTGACATTTTCATATGCAGAAGGTGCGTTAACACTATACTAATAAAAACACAGCTGCGGCAATAAGATGCGAACTTTGTTCTTTGAAAATTTCTCAGTAGCAAATATTTAGAGTTGTAATAAGTAAAATATTTAATAATGATTCCTCGATACTACGTGTCGTAGTTACAATGATTTTTAAGGTAGTTAGATTTACTATTGTTTAATATTTGCTGTTTCCCGAATGTTAAGTATTATCTCATCACTTTATCAGAAACGCTGAACAAGAGAAAGATACGAAGAAATATAATATTTTCTACAAAGATGAAAATTTCAATGGTTATCGTTATTTTACTGGGTTTGGTTTTAATAAAATCAGAAGCTGAGAATGGAGTTACTGAGATTGGAAGTTCACAAACAACTCAGACAAACATGTCAAACCAAACGAAGGAAAGAGACTATTTTGAAGAAATTTGCCACTTAATGATCAATGGTAAGTACTTGTGTATGTTTATATCACAGAGAGATGGGGTTTTAATGTATTTTTACTGTTATGGGAATTGTTTGTTAATTAATCATTCTCTTAGCATAAGTGCTTCCCTCTATAACGGCTCCTTAGTAAAACATTATTAAATTAATATAATTATTGTTGTTAAATTCTTTAAAAAAACCACAAAAACGCCCATACTTCTTGTTCCTGTAACACTTGAAGAACGCAATAACCATATTTATAATATTCTTGATTATCGTTATATTTATAATATCCTAACCTGTATTATCGTTATATTTATAATATCCTAATCTGTACTATCGTTATATTTATAATATTTTAATCTGTACTATCAATATTTATAATATCCTAATCTGTATTATCGTTATATTTATAATATCCTAATCTGTATTATAGTTATATTTATAATATTTTAATCTGTACTATCGTTATTTATGATATCCTAATCTGTATTATCGTTATATTTATAATATCCTAATCTGTATTATCGTTATATTTATAATATCCTAATCTGTATTATCGTTATATTTTAATATATCTGTATTATCGTCACACCTAACCTATATTATCGTTATATTTATAATATCCTAACCTGTATTATCGTTATATTTATAATATCCTAATCTGTATTATCGTTATATTTATAATATCCTAACCTGTATTATCTTTATATTTATAATATCCTAACCTGTATTATCGTTATATTTATAATATCCTAACCTGTATTATCGTTATCTTCTTGATGAGATATCATACCCTTTATTGCCAGTTAACTCTCTGGATAAGCACCAGATTTCGTCAGCCGTTTACATTTGTGATTTTCAAAAACGTTTGTAATTAGCTAACACTTATCTGAAACAATAAATGTTTCATAGTAACCGATTTACTATAAGATACAGTATTTCTAGTGTGAATAACGAAGACAACTTCTCAGAAGATGTTGTTTTATTTCTTTTGCAGAAAATAACATTGTGGTTCAAAAGCGGAATGAATGTTTGACAATGATTCAGGTATGTTTATGTATACATTATTTAAACACCCACATACGTATAATTTAACATTTACATGATAACAGAATATGCATATAAGGAAATAACATTTATACTTGGTAAAATAATGTTTAAATATTCAAAAATAAGACTATATGAAAATGCTTAGTTTAGTGTTTTAATTGGTTTAAATGTGATGCCTTATTGGTTTTTCATACACAAAAAAAATGTCTGCTATACGTCATTATTAGATGTTTTATTTGAGTCGGTATTGATTCCATGCCATACATAAACACATGCATTTAGGGTGTTTATTTGGTGAGGGGTAGGATTGTGTTGACTGGCTGGCTACCTACTGTCTGCCTGGTCAGTGTAGTTCAAATTTGGATACAGTAGCAGATAAACGTAGTAGCTAGCTTTGTTGTAAATACAGATTACTTGTATGAAGTTATCACTTCACACATATATTATGTAATAATGAATATTTAGAAGACTAACAGTTATTTCATGTTCTTTACTGATTCTTACAACATTTCATCTTTAAAGTTGACATTAATTAGCATATTGTGCTCCCCTTTTCTAAGCTGACGAATTGTGATTATAATTAATTATACTTGTCATAAGGAACTAGTATTAGATCTCATATAAAGTTTAGCATTGTATTTATTATGTT
Source organism: Tachypleus tridentatus (assembly GCF_004210375.1). Classification (NCBI taxonomy): domain Eukaryota; kingdom Metazoa; phylum Arthropoda; class Merostomata; order Xiphosura; family Limulidae; genus Tachypleus; species Tachypleus tridentatus. The sequence goes on from NC_134837.1 coordinate 203,624,072, forward strand.
AATCATTGGGGATTTAGAACTAGAAGAATGTATAATAATAGTATTCTAACCGCACTCTGTTCGCCACATATACGATTTGTTCTAGATTAAACAAAATGCGTCATCGACAATGGAAATGGCGAATATGGTGTGCCTGAAATACTATTATATACACTTTACAAGATTTCTCAAAGACTAGATAAAGAATGTGGTGTAAAGGCCAGACACTAATGTCTTGTGATATGTGTAATTAATTAGCATACACATTTCTTTGAGTTACTATTTTAAAACTAAATTCGAAGTTCTGAATATGGATTAAATCTTATGTTTTTCAAGTTGTCCCGTACAAAAGAAGTTTTGAGGGTGAACATAACATCCGGAATATATTTTTTGAAGTCTCGTGTTAACAATAAAAGGTTAAAATTTACATTGTTTCTCTGCGTCTAAGCGCAAATCTATACAATGGCCTACTTAAGCTCTTTCACCATGGGCATCGAACCAAGATTTTTAGCGTATAAACCCTCAACTTACCCTTGAACAATTGGACGTGGGGCGTAAAGTTTAGCAAATTAAACAAGTGTGTAACTAGAGAGTGATGTCTGTGAAAGTTGTAACCAAAGTTTATGTAATCCAAACCTTCCTCCTTTCTTCCAGATATCAGTAGAAACCATTTGGTATGGATTTAAATGTTTTATTGTTGTTGCTCTACGTTCTTTAGGTATTGTAACAAGTGCTTAATATTTTAGACTTACCAACCTAATAACGACTGGATTGCATGTCAGAAAATGACAGGCGCAGAGGACAAAGCTGACAATGAGCTATGGAAGGAAATTTGCAAAGTACCACCAGAGGACGTTGGAGAAAAGGTAACGCAATAATATTTCGTTTGTTGAGTTCGAGTTGGTTTCTGCTTTAAAATTTATCTTATAGTCTTTGCTTTCGACTGGTTGATATAATTTTCATCATAGTCAACATAACATTTATATTCCAAGCACAAATTGAAACTACATAATTCATCGAACACAATTCGCCATACGAAATACGACCAACAAATATCATAACGTAAGTCAAGGTACGTGAAGGTATACAGGAGTGTACAAGAAGCTGTATAGGACTGTAGGAGAATGAGTAGGAACTAAAATTACATGTGTAAAGGGCTGTAAATGATTTAATGAAATGAAATCAAATGAAATGGCAATTTCATTTAAATACAAATTTATTAGCCTAATATTAATAACCTTTCAAGTTGCTCTGGGACCTATTAGGCTACTTTTCGTAGGAGTGTTAAGTAACTATAACTAAAGGTATACATTATTTTAAGTGAATATGTGAAGAACTGTAGGAGCAGCTGTACAGGACTGTAGATGCATGTGTACACAACTTTAGGAGTGTATATGATGTTGTAAAGTTTTAATGGTATATCAGATGAGGTCAAATATTATAAAAGAAACTATAATTTATTAAACTGGTTTCATACAGATGTATGTCTGCCTCAGAAAGGACTCAAAAGAGAGGAGAAAGAAAAACAAATGGATTGAAGTAAGATTCCTGTCCGTACTGTATATCACCACAATCGACAAATGTAACATAACATCATTTGTCTTTAGGTTCTAAAGTAATTTGTCATTAAGTTTAACTAACGTTATTTGTCATAAGGTTTAACTAATGTTACTTGTCATTAGGGTTAACTAAAGTTACTTATCATTAGGTTTAATTATCATTACTTGTCATTAGCTTTAACTAACATAATTTTTCATTAAGCCTAACTAACGCTACTTACCATTAAGTTTAAGTAACGTTATTTGTCATGAGGTTTAACTGTTATTTGTCATGAGGATTAACTAACGTTACTTACAGAAGGTTCAACTAACATCATTTGTCATTAGGTGTAACTAACATTATTTTTCATTAGGGTTAAGTAACGTTACTTATCATTAGGCTTAAATATCTTTATCGAAAGAAAAAATCTAGCTTTACATATTCCACAACATTTTAATCCATCAGAAATAATTATTCGGCATTCCTTCTTTTTATCTCAATAGAAAAAATATTTACGTTTGTAAGTGTAACATAGATGTTATAAAACACTAGAAATAACACAACGATGTAAACAGTTTTAATTAAATGTATAGAATACGGAACCGATTAAAAACTGTAAGTATTTTTGATTTCTTCATGAAGAGTAGTGTTATGAAAAATTCTGTACACTTTTTAATATATTGAAGTTCTATATATACATATATATTAACGCATTACGGTGGAACGAGAAACATGAACCTAGCTCGAAGGTTTCGTTGGATGGCTATAGGTAGAAATAAAAGGTCCTATAATAAATATGGGAGTGCCAAAAATTGGTTACAACTTCAAAGTTAATAGTACCATAAAGCTCATTAGTTCTAAAGAAGTAAGACCGAAGGAAACACGTTAAAGTGTAGAAACTTGTTATTCAGTTAACTGTGAATCTAAATTTTATGCTCAACAGACATTTTATAAAAGAGTTCAAATAACATTACGCATGTAAACACGTTCAATTAATATGTCATATAACTCCATAAGGAACAAATATTTTATTCTTAGAATTATGTTTTATGTACTTAAGATTATATTTGTGTAAACATTGAACGTTATGACTTAAGTTTTTACATATAAAATTAATTTTGTATCTTACAGAAAGTAATAAATAAATAAGTTTTCAAGGATTTCTTCAGTAAAAGAAAACCGTCTTTTAAATTTTGTTTCTCACTAAATATTTAAAATTATGAGACATGATTTGTGTTTTATTTTTCTTGACGTAGATGCCTACGGAAAGGAAGAAGATTGAGGTAAATATATCATATTAAGGTCGACCAATTAATCCAACAAGATTCTACCAGAAACTGTAAATACATCATTCAACTCAAAAAATAATTAACTCGTTAATTTAGTTTATGAAATTAGATTAGAAAATCAGAATTTTAAATATACGTCAGCTTAATATTTTATATTTATGATCAAGTGGTATAGGATGTTGAGGTGTATATGAGTGACTGTTTAAACTTTTCATAAGTGTATAAATTCCGACTTAATCTCTGATATTAGTTCATGATTTTCATTTAACATAATATATTAAGATTAGTCACTATGTTATGATATCTGAAGTAATACATTGAGATTACCAGGTACTTACTTGTGGTGTTTTTGTGGTAGGAGTGTTTTCAAGAGGCCTACAGAGTTCTGATGGAAATTTGACTTGTTAATCCCTAGACCACCGAACGACATCGTTATTTCGATATGAACTTTTAATTTTAACATCATATGCAAGAACTTCTTGCAAAATTATTTCGTTTGGCAAATTAGCAAATCATACAACAGTTTATTATTTGATTAATTGAGTTAAAATTTTGGACCATTAAACGCACAGAAGGATTATGACGTAAATGTTGAACATCATGCATCAAATTTTGAAGTATCAAATAACGTACTTTTAATAATAAAGCCACAAATGACTTCACTTCTCTATCACCAAGGCTGCAGATCTTCTTCTAATATATTATTTTACTGTTATATAAAACATATTATATGATATATTCAGCAAGTGTATGAAATATTGTTTTGGAAATAAAAATATGTTGCTTTTTGCGATAGACTAGCAGGAAGCCTGTGTGTTCCACTGCTCATCACGAGACCCATGTGAAATATTATGTTTTGCACACCAATACTGTTTGTACACTTTCCACTAGGGGTTGTGTCCAAGTGAAAAAAAAAAACCGGATAATGGCTGAAATATAATCAAACGTTTGAATAAACAGCTTAGAATTATCTTTCTTTGAGGTAGTTAATTTGAAGCTAACTGTCGCCTAAAAATTATAATATTTGTGGTTTATTCACATTGTCAATATTCACTACCAAGTAAGGCAAATAATAAATCATAAATAAAATTTTGGCAGTCTTCAGTGACAGATATAGCTCTGTTTGATAGCAGAGCCTCTTATACGAGTAAATAACATAAGTCGAGTTGATTATTTCTTTGATTTATTTTCTGTTCACAATGGACTATTCAGTCATTCACATCCACTACTTTAGAACTGCGGATCAGAATGAAAACAATAAGTCAACAGCACCCGCCGTTTGAAATTAATATTCTTAACCAATTGCGGGACTTGCTGCGATCTTTATTAACGTACCTGCACCTAAAATGTTGCGTACAGCTACACGAGGGCTATCTGCACTAGCCGTTCCTAATTGAGCAGTGTAAGACTATGGGGAAGGCAGCTAGTCATCACCACCCACCGCCAACTCTTGGGCTACTCTTTTACCAAAAAATAGTGGAATTGACCATAACAATATAACGCCCCCGCGGCTGAAAGGGTAAGCATGTATGGTGTGACGTGGATTCGAACCCGCGATTCTCGGATTACGAGTCGAATGCCTTAACCACCTGGACGTGCCGGGCCAAAATATTTTGTAAATAAAACCAGTTTTCAAAACGATCGACACACTTCATAACAAATGATATGGCTACATAGAAACAAATGCTTTACTAAATGTTACAAAATTTGTATGAAAAAGCAAAAAAAAAATTCTTTTACAGGATTAAAACCGTGATTCCATTAAAAAAGCGAGTTATTAATAGTTGTCTCATTTTTCTTGTCTCAAGTGCTACCCACTACAGTTTGTTCTTCCTGCATTATAAGTGTATTATATATCGTGTCTCACATACCACCCACTACAGTTTGTACTTGTGTGGCTATTAAAACTTGTATTTTTAAATCCTTACAAAAAACTTTGTATATTGTTTTTATTTGAAAAAAAAACGAGTTAATTTGGAACTCGTTACACACAGATATTAAAAATGGCGGTCTTCTCCGTTATAGTTGTACTATTCATCATGAATGATCAATTAATAAGAATTGGTGATAAAAAAAAACTTATTATTTTATTAAACAAACAAATATTTGTATAAATAATTACTTGAATTGACGAAAGCAGATTGTGCTCGACTTCGAAGTTTGGATTCCTGCTTCGTAAAACGTGAAGTATACGGTCACTTAATAGTTATTTTTGCATTGTACGGAATATAATAATAAATTTAGTTTTTTTTTTACTTTTATGTTCCAATTAACTTTTTATTACCGAAAAATATTTTTAAAATATTGAAAGAATATTTTTTTTTCATAAAGTAAATTCTACTTCTAACATCACTGTGGCTTAGCAATCTAATAGACAATAAATAAAAAAGCTAAACTGTATAAATCGACGTAGATCCCAGGTGGAACAGATAAGGATTTACAATGTTAAAATCTGGGCTTCGATCCATGCAGTGAAGAGCAAATAGTCGTACAAAACTGTGCAAAAGTGTTAGGACAAGAGAACATTTTGTCATTCTTTCCATTTCATGAGGCTAATTCTTCCACGTCATTGCAGAATGTAAATGTCAACACTTTGGTAATGTTTCAATGATTCCTGTTCACAACTGAATAAATTGGGGTGAGAACAATTATCATTCTTTAGAATTCCCATATACTTATGTCGGAGGCATGTTATAAGGATTCTGTGTGAATGAACACACTGATCAGATTTAGGATCTGAAATAACTGTCATGGTACCTCACGCAGTGTGTTAACTATGTAGAAAAAACTAGCTTATGACACCGGTATATGCTAAGAAGGCCTGGTATTGCCAGGTGGTTAAGGTACTCGACTTGTAATTCGAGGGTCACGGGTTCGAATCCACGTCACACGATACATACTCGCCTTTTCAGCCGTGATGGTGTTATAAAGTTACGGTCAATCCCACTATTTTCAAAACGGCTGGTATGGGTATTATCACTTTTATTGATAAGAAAAAACAACGTTTCGATCTTTCTAGGCCATCTTAAGAAAAGTCACTTTGATGCTGTGAATAATTTAGATTATTTGATTGGTTGGTGTTCCGTTGCTTGTAAAGAAGAAAAATGTTGGTCTGCATTGAATCGGTCCTTTATATTCTGTTTAAATTTGTATAACAACTTTTCACGTAGAATCTTCCTAAGTTGGCTGATGTGTTGACTCATCGCTGAGTGACGACTTAATGGGCCGTGAGGTCAGTAGACATGCAGGAAAGGTTTAACGGAAGTTCTGAATTGTATCCAACTGAACTTGATTTAAAATAAGTTTATTCTTGTTTTGACACATCGATAATATTTTCTGTCGATATGACAAGATAAATAACTTCCGTGTTAGATGTAGCTAAAATACCAGTATTAGTACGAATGATTCAGCGCGCTACTAATATGTTTATTAGTATATTATCCCCAACGCACACACTTATCCCAACGGTGTTTCCACTTGTTGAAACAGTCCTGGTACGCTTCTTTTGTAATGACCTCCAGCTCCTTCGTCGCATTTGCCTTAATCTCGGGAATCGTCTCAAATCTTCTTCCTTTCAAGGGTCTGTTGAGTTTGGGGAACAAGAAAAAAATCGCAAGGAGCAAGGTCAAGTGAGTAGAGGGGTGGGGAAGAACAGTGATCGAGTGTTTGGCCAAAAACTCACGAGTTTTGAGGGCTGAATTTCGTAGCAACGCGGTGCATCTTCAATTTTTCGGTCAAAATCTTGTAACAAGATCCAACTGATATCCCACACTCTTCAGCAAGCTCCCTGACAGTCAGACGTCGATTTGCCCGCACCAGGGTGTTAATTTTGTCGACGTGTGGGTCGTAAGTTGACGTGGAAGGACGTCCAGGACGCTTATAATCTTCAATGGACTGTCGACCATCCTTAAAACGTTCATGCCTCTTGAAACATGCCGTACGCTTCATAGCAACATCACCGTAAGCCGTGTTAAGCATAGCAAAAGTTTCAGTCGCAGATTTTCCAAGTTTAACACAAAATTTCACAGCAAGTCGTTGCTCCTTCAGGTCATTCATTCTGAAATCCGCCAAACGAAAAAATCGCACTTCACTTAAAACTGCGTAGCTATTACACAAATGAAGATATCTGCAATCGGGAAATGGCGTCGTAATCAGCTGATCTGTGCGAACCTAGCGACATCAAACGGATTCCCCTGAAACTAACTGGAGCCGCGCAATTCAAACAGTCCGCGTATTTTTTGAACAGCCCTCGTATATACCAAAATACTTTTAGACACATATCAATAATTATATTTTATCTTCTTCTCTGAATGGAACGTGAGTTTTCAAATTTTACCCTCTCAGTTTGGGTTATTTTATTAAAAATATTTTAAGTAAGTACAAGTTATACATCAATGATGTTTTGGATTATTTTATAAATATTTATATTAAACATCCATAACAAAACCGCAAAACACAAAATATAAACTGAAAATTTGTATAAACCCCGGATGGCTCGAATAAACCTTCATAACAATTTTCGTGAAGATCCATCCATATCCTGTGAAGCAGTTACGAAGACATACAACAGAGTGTACTATTGTATAGATTCTGTTTTTCCCTGCTCTGTAAATGTGCGCATACCTTATCATTTAAATGTACATGGATACGAACTTCATTTTCATGGATATAAATATACTTTAGTGGTGTTACGTTTTATAATTTATTTCGGACGAGTCTCCGATTGAAATCTTAATTTAAATCTTGCAGTTAATTAACTGTTAATATGCGCCAAATATACATTATACAAATATATATTATAATTGCCAACAAGACTGATACACACAATTTTATTTTTAACACAAATATATTTTAATATATAATCATAAATAGTACTGTTTATAATAAGGGTTGTTTTTAATAGTTATTACAAATGATAGTTTATATACAAGAGTTTTAAAAACGTACTAACTATAATGAATCTTCTATCTGGTCTCGAACAGATTATTTTATCGATGGTCAGATCCACGACGAGCAAATTCATTCTAAATTAATATTGTTACACCTCGTCTGAGTAACCGCTCTCTTTTTATTGGCTGGTCTCACACCTTCGAGCATAGATACTTAATGTTCTCGTAGAAATAATTGTTTGTTTGTTTTGAATTTCGCGCAAAACTACATGAGGGCGATCCCTAATTTAGCAGTGTAAGACTAGGGGGAAGCCATCTAATTATCACCACCCACTGCCAACTCTTGGGCTACTCTTTTACCAACGAATAGTGGGATTGACCTCACATTATAACGCCCCCACGACTGAAGGGGCGAGCACGTTTAGTATGCTGGGGATTCAAAGCCACGAACCTCAGATTACGAGTCGAGTGCCTTAATCACCTGACCATGTCGGGCCTCTGTAGAAATAATAATGTCTGAAGTAGTATACCGAAGTGGAACGGTTTGTAATGTTCGATATCTATAAATGTTCTTGAGCAAATTCTGTAGTTTTCCTATTAATAGACGTTATTCACAATTATAGCTTCCTAAGCCTATGGCGTACTGACTGTAGCTGCCCAATGATATTCTCTTCCGTCTCGGCTAGCCGCTTTTTTATATGAATTACATGAGTTTTTTGAAATTTCGACAAAATTCTCGCGCGTCTTTGTCAAATAAGTATTCTTAATTTTTACAATCAAGAGCGTTCTACAAATTTCGAGGACAGGCGGGACTTGTGCCACAGGCAAAAAAAAAACAAAAACAACAAAATTATCCAGAAACAAACACAGGCACTAAAATAAATGTAAATTAGTAAATCTATTACAGTGGATATTTTATACAACATATTAAAAGCTTATCAAAGTTTTAAAAAGGTCTAACGCTATGTCATAGAATATCATTTACTTATAGTATCATGGACCGTAAAGTTTAGCCCTGACTAAACTTAAGCACAAAAGTACACCAATTATCTCTTTATTGAATATAAGCCAAACTTAATATAGGCTTAACTGGTGTTGGGCCTAATACAAGTGGAAGTTTTGATTAGAAATCTTTCGTATTATTCTAGAAGAACCTGTATTTGGAGAAGTACTTTTGCAATAAAGATTCTAATTCGATTGCAAATGTATTGTAAATCCCTGTTAGTAGAATAAACATTCTATTCATGGACAAAGCTCTGAATATGGAAGAAGAATTAGTGTTTCACTCAGTAGTTTACAAAATATTCAAGCTTACAATAGTAAAGGATGCAACATGATCTATCCGGTTCATGCACAACAACCAAGTACCGATCCAACGTATCTTATTTCTTTATATGGTGCATAGTCCAATAGCTTGATTTCTTCTGTCTCGGCAGCAGGTCTAAATTACTGAGTTTCTGATGTACGTGTTTTAGTACTTATATTACATACGATAATCTTATCGTTGTGACATTTTACACTCGAGTGTTTTTTGTTTGCTTTTCGTTTCATGAAAGCTACTTAAGGATTAGCTACACTAAAATTTCTTAATTCTGAAGTGATAAATTAAGACGAATGTTACTCTTTAAAATTGAATAATGCAATTTACCATCATTTTACAACGTCCTCATGGCTGAAAGTGTAATATTTAGAATCATTTCTCTGGGATTGCGAGTTGAATGCCTTAACCATTATTTTTATTTTAGAGGTATGGCATTTCATGAAACACATACAAGACAATGCTAATAAAAGTATGAATATTTTTCCACTCTCACTTATCTGAAATAGGTGTTTCTGGTAAACATCATCTTGAACTTGTCTGTATGTTTGTTTGTTTCTGAATTTTGCGCAAAGCTACACGAGGACCATCTGCATTAGCCCTCACTAATTTAGCAGTATAAGACTAGAAGGAAGGCAGCTAGTCATCACCACCCACTGCCAACTCTTGGACTACTCTTTTACCAACGAATAGTGGGATTGACCGTAACGTTATAACGCCCCCACGACTGAAATGGCGAGCATGTTTGGTGGGAGAGGGATTCGAACCCGCGACTATGAGATTACGAGTCGTGTACCTTAACCACCTGGCCATGGCGGGCAACTTGTTGTCAACGAAGCTTCAAGAAATAAAATAAAACGTGATTCTGTCAGTAAAGAAAGATATGCGTTTTTTCTCATAGCAAAGCCACATCGGGCTATCTGCTGAGCCCACAGAGGGGAATTAAACCCCTGATTTTAACGTTGTAAAACCGTAGACTTACCGCTGTACTAGCGGGGGGCTATAAAGAAAGATATAAACAATTAAACTGCATAGAAATAAATCAATGTATTTCTCACTCACCGAATTACAATAACATATATGTAAGAGAGGGATTTAATATATTATGTAAGTATATAATCTCAATATCTTGCAAAAGGAGAGCAGCAACCACAGAAACAAAAATAAGAGAGTTATGTAATGTATATATACAATTTTGAAAGTGAGTACTACATTCTTCTAACGGACTTGTAGCGTTATCTTTCTGGAATATTTGCATCTAATTATTTTTCACACTGCTGAAGGCAAATATATATTATTAGACGAACTGGTCATTCTTTTTATTTCTTAAACAAAAACTTTGGGAAAAAAATGTTTAATAAGATTATTCCGTTAAATGAAAATAGAGATTTGTAATTTTCCGGTTTAAATTATTATTTTCGAAAGAGGTTGGTGACTGATAACTGAGGTGGAAAATAATAAAACATCCCTATTGGGGACACAACACGTGAGCCAACGTGGTTTTTCTCGAAGACAATGTGATAAAAATGCAGACTTCCATAAAAGATAGCATCAGGTTAGATAGTAATATTTAAATGTGAAAGTTTGTTAAAATATTAAGTCTTGTCAAAAGAACCTTTGTTTTAATATTACTTATCTATTGTCGAATGCAATTTAATTTTTAGCTGATTCTTCCAATTTTTCAGTGTTGTATTTATAATACAAATATTTTTCAAGAGGACTACACAGTTTGGTTACTCTCGAGGTTTCCTGTGTTGTCACATGTGCTCTTCTTTGAAAGACAACCATCGAGTTCAGGGTTCTAGGTCATTATTGCAAAAGGATCAAAATTTCAAATTTTACTACTCACTCATATGATAAAGCCCAAGATTTGGCAATGGGTGTTATTTACTAGTAGCCTTCCTTCTAACCTATGAGTTTAAAATTTAAAATGACTAGATAACCCTTTATGCAGTTTTGCGCAAAATTTATTTAAACAAGCAAACAGATCTTCTTCTTATCGTGTATTTCTTTCGTATTCATTTCCGATAGTGTATCTTCTTGAAAACATTAAAAGTGGGAAATTGGTTCTAACAGAAAATTTAGATTAGTTTACATGGTATTGTGTATCAACTTACATTTCGATTGCTACAACTTGTTTATTAATTTTATTTGTTGGTTTTGATCTCTTTGAAATTTTTAATAAAATTAACTGTTCCTGCCATTTCTTCAAAATCGTGCTTTTTTCTTCTGTAAGTGGTTTATGGAAAATGTAATGTATAGGTTAGTGTAAAATTAATAACTTTTTTATAATTAACTTGAACAAATACAAGTATATATGAGGTCATCCCTTAAGTATTGTCCATCCAATTTTAGGTTCAGAAAATGAGAAAGGATTTCAAACGCTTTTAATGTTATTTAATTAATAATGCTTTTGTTTCATTATTATTAATTACTTCCTGCCAACGATTCACAAGCTTCTGAATGTCACTTCTATAAAATTTTTGAAGTTTGGAGAAAAAGAATGTAGTAAGGATAGTTTTGACATTTTCGTATGTTCCAAGCTCTTTTCCATTAAGATAGTTCTATAAACTTCGGAATAGATGATAATCACATGGAACAAGGTCTAGAGAATAAGGAGGATGTGGAAGTTTAGCTTTTCAATCTTTGCAGATTTTATTTTTGCTGTATGGATGAGGCTGTGCATTATCCTGGTGCAACACAACACCTTTACGATTGATCAAAGCATGTCTCTTTTCTTTAAGTGCAACATTCAAACGCTCTAACTGTTTACATTAGAAGTCTGATGTAATCGTTACATTGAGTGGCAGCAACTCAAAGTGGATCACACCAACAATATCCCACCAAACGCTCAAAACGACTTTCCTAGGGTGGATGTCCATTGTCTGCACTATTTTCTGCTGCACTATTGTTTTTTAAACTCATTAATTATTTTTTGCCTAACGTGTTCCTCAGATACCTCCATCTTCATAAGGGTTTGTTTGATCAATGATTTAAAAAGTGGAGTTGGATTAGTTTCTTTTATTTATCTGAACATTTTTATACATGTTCTACTACATATTTTAGTCATTAAAGTATTTTACAAAGACAGAAATGATGATGTACTTTCTGTATTAAATTTTCAGACATTACTTATAGGATGACCCGATACAATAAACGATTACGTTTTTCACTAAGTTGGCTAGTTTTGCGACTTTTATTGTGGTTTTTGTGGGTAAATAGGAGTCTCTTAACTACAGTGGTTGTTTAAATATAGAGCTATACAATGATCTGTTTTCTGTTTACCACTGGTATCGCGTCTCCATCAGTTTCACAAAATTGCTTACCCAATTATTAAATGTATCATTGCCACTGTTTCAGAGAGCTATGCAACTGTTTATAATGTCACACCTCTGGGAGAGTACTTTATAGTTACACAGCTCTATTAGGATACCGTAATATTGTAACTCCTGACTCTTTTCAGAAGAAAAAGAAGAATTAATGTTGAAAGAAATATCAAGTTATATACTTCACTGGAAGGGTACTTTCCAGTAGCACAGCGATATATTTGCAAATTTACAACCAACGCTATAATCCGTTTTGATACCCGTGATGAATAGAGAACAGATAGCCCATTGTGTAATTTTTATGCTTAACTACAAACATACAAAGATGGGGACCGAGTTATGCGTATATTTTTTCCGCTCTGGCTTTTATCGGTTAAATGAAGAAAATCTCTCGTTTGCTCAAAGAAAACGCGATTTAAATTAACTTAGATATCTTTTTATGTCTTTAAAGTTAATATAACGATTTCGACCTTTTAATTTGATATATAGTTATGAAGTTTAAGTAAAATAATAATAAATATTTACATTCAAACGAATTTCATCGTTTTTAAACAAATTTATGACCATTAGGTGACAGTGTAATCAAGAACTTTAAACATGGCAGAAGTGGAGGTTGCACCGTTAAGAAGTTTGGATGATTTTCTCTTGAGAACGGCGACATTTCAAATTCCAAACTTCAAAAACCTTGATAAATGGGCAAATCGTGTAATGAACAATCTGCTTTACTATCAGACAAATTACTTCGTGATGGCAACTTTGGTATTTCTGGTAATTGGGTTAGTAGTTGTATTTGTAACCAACTCCTTACTTCTTCCCACCAGTAATAACCCTCGTGAAAATCACGCCTAGTGAATGTTGTATTTACTTCGCTCATAAACGATATTACTGGGCGTATAAAGTGGATTACAAACTTGGGTAATTTTATACACTTGTGCCCTAACTTCTAAGGCGTGGAAAAGAAAATCCATTCTTTACATTAATCCTATTGTTTCTGAAACACAACTTACAACGTAGGTTAACATTAGTTCAGTAATTGTCAAATGGTTGTAAATGAATACTTCACCTTATGAAATTAAAATTTAGTTTTGTTAGAAAGACGTTTTACAAAAAAAACCCCAAAAAAACAAAGTTTGACTATTTTATGTGATAATAATATCACCAGTGTAATGGCAATATTATTTAAGTGTGTTACAAGTCTATTATATAATTAATTAATTTTGACGTTTTTGTGTTTTGACTTTGGTACTCACTATTAGGGTAGATGACCTATATTGCCTAATATTGTAGAAGTAATTGTATTTGTATATTCTTCTAGTGTTTGTTATTAAACAGTAGATCTTAAAAGATAGATAACCGTAGGTTACAGTTGCAACTGACCATGTTGAACAACAGGCAGTAGCAGAATGTACAAAAAATATTTTATTTCTATTGTAAGATAGTGGCTCTGTATCTTTATGTAATGAAAAAAATTCGCACTGTATGTTCACACGTACATCATCAGGCATGTGTGTGAACACTTCAGTGTCAATGTTCAGAGCTGCCAAGTTTTTTTATTAGACTAATGTGAGTAGAAGCTGTAATATCTGTAATTTTGAGACTTAGTGTTAACAGCCATATTAATGTGATGGCCTAACAGAAAGCTTGAAACCTACCAGTGCACAATTTTAACAAATTAAGTGTGTAGTAAAAGTATAATAATATATAAGATAGTGATGGTATTATACATACATATATATTCAGCAGAGAAGTTATCTTGTAACTAAATGGGATAACCTCACTAATAAAGAATAGTAAACTAGGGATTTTAATTAGGACTGTAATTAATATTTCATTTTCTTGTTATATCTGTTGAGTGTGTGGAAAGGAGTTTCATAAGTTTAGTGGTGAGTTTATTTTTGTTTAAGTTGTCAAAAAGTGCCATGTTAGGAAATGCTGTCTTAGTTGGTAAACACTTTTTAGTGTGTGAGAGGTCTTGGGTTTGAATCTGAGCCTAGGAAATGATAAAATGTTGGAATGACCTTTAGATCATAAGGTATTAAACTGTACTTGAAGTATATTTATAAAACTTGAGCAAAAACTTGTGTCCTGTAGTAACCTCAATAGTATAATTCAGCATTTTGTAAATATTTTATCAACTATGTAAAAATGAAGAGCAATATTTTAAGTAGACTTTATTTCACATCATTCCTTGAATTCTAACAGCATACAATCTATGTGCTTTACGTTCAGTGTGTACTCTTCCCACAACATACCATCAATGTGCTTTACGTTCAGTGTGTACTCTTCCCACAACATACTCACCATCTGTGTGTACTCTTCCCACAACATACTCACCATCTGTGTGTACTCTTCCCACAGCATACTCACCATCTGTGTGTCTTACGTTCAGTGTGTACTCTTCCCACAACATAGCTTGTGGGAATATTCTGTTTATTAACAAACATTTAAATGTACGTGTTTCTCTGAATAGATTATTAAATACAATATTTTTTAGAAGCTGAAATAAATCAATCATATCTTACATTACAACTATAACACAATACATAGCTCATGTTAGATAATTGTTGTTGATAAATGTGTGCACTAAAGCAAATGTCATTTAAAACATTATGAAAGAGTTTATTTTATCACTGTAGTGTTATCTATCATGCCAGTGTTATATGAAAAACATTTAAGTGTTCATTACTGTAGTGTTATCTCTCCTACAAATCTTACTTAAAACATATTTTAAAAGAGTTCATTACTGTAGTGTTATCTATCCAACAAGTGCTATGTAAAACATTTTAAAAGAGTTTCTTTTATCACTGTAGTGTTATCTATCTTACAAGTGCTATTTAAAACATTTTAAAATAGTTTCTTTTATTACTGTAGTGTTATCTATCTTACAAGTGGTATGTAAAACATATTTTAAAAGTTTCTTTTATTACTGTAGTGTTATCTATCCAACAAGTGCTATGTAAAACATTTTAAGTTACTTTTATTACTGTAGTGTTATCTATCTTACAAGCACTATTTAAAACATATTTTAAAAGAGTTTCTTTTATTACTATAGTGTTATCTATCCAACAGAGATGATTTGTGGAATGTTTGCTATCTCCGTAGCTTTCAGTTTGTTCTATTATGTAACAAATACAAAACGATCTGCAATCCATTTTAAAGAAGAACATCCGTTCATCAGCTTGGCTGTCATTTTTTCAGGTAAATTTATCTGTCAATATTTATATAGTATAAAAAATATATTAGGTTGGATTTTACTTCAATGAATAATGCTGAATAGACTTTGCAAGGAAAGCTACTTGCAAAGTATTCAACCTCATTTAGGTTTCTTAAACTTTGAGGAAATAGACGTGTTTGTGGTGAAAATATTACTTTTGTACATGCTATGGCAGTCCAGTTCTATATATTGACTGTAATAACTAAGGGCATCTTACTCTTAGCCCATCAGGCCACTTATTATTTCTGCTATCAATTAATGCAAACTGGATACATTATAAACTAAGCTGTTTTTTATGATAGTTGGTACAAGTATGGATCACTGCTTACAAAGCTTTACCAAGAATTTATAGAATTAAAAGATTTTCTACCTCACTCTGCTGGTTCAGAGATTGTATTGAGGTAACCAACTTCCTGATAATTGCTAACACTTAAATCATCTGTAGTTTTTAAAGTGAAAGGTTAAGTTCATGAAATATTGTCTCTGTGAAATTTCTAGAGTATGTACTATTTCATTTGCTAAATCACCTACTGGTGAGAATATTTTCATGGGTAATTTGGGAAATGTTCTACCTACACACTTTCAAAGTAACTTTATTTTTCTTTGCTTAAATGCATATCCAACTTACAGAAACTGTACCCCCCATTTATGTTTCAGTTCAAAGTTATGCTGTTATTGGTAGGTAGTGTTGTTGTAGACAGATATTTAGAGCCACACATTGTCTGGTAGAATGTTTATCGTCTGTAAACTGTTTTAATGATAATGGTTAAACATTGAACTGTTGTAGAATGTTATCGTCTATAAACTGTTTTAATGATAATGGTTACATATTGAACTGTTGTAGAATGTTATCGTCTATAAACTGTTTTAAAGATAATGGTTACATATTGAACTGTTGTAGAATGTTATCGTCTATAAACTGTTTTAATGATAATGGTTACATATTGAACTGTTGTAGAATGTTATCGTCTATAAACTGTTTTAAAGATAATGGTTACATATTGAACTGTTGTAGAATGTTATCGTCTATAAACTGTTTTAAAGATAATGGTTACATATTGAACTGTTGTAGAATGTTATCGTCTATAAACTGTTTTAATGATAATGGTTACATATTGAACTGTTGTAGAATGTTATTGTCTATAAACTGTTTTAAAGATAATGGTTACATATTGAACTGTTGTAGAATGTTATCGTCTATAAACTGTTTTAATGATAATGGTTACATATTGAACTGTTGTAGAATGTTATCGTCTATAAACTGTTTTAAAGATAATGGTTACGTAATGAACTGTTGTAGAATGTTATCGTCTATAAACTGTTTTAATGATAATGGTTACATATTGAACTGTTGTAGAATGTTTATCGTCTGTAAACTGTTTTAATGATAATGGTTACATATTGAACTGTTGTAGAATGTTATCGTCTATAAACTGTTTTAATGATAATGGTTACATATTGAATTGTTGTAGAATTTTATCGTCTATAAACTGTTTTAATGATAATGGTTACGTAATGAACTGTCGTAGAATGTTATTGTCTATAAACTGTTTTAAAGATAATGGTTACGTAATGAACTGTCGTAGAATGTTATCGTCTGTCAACTGTTTTAGTGATAATGGTTACGTAATGAACTGTCGTAGAATGTTATCGCCTGTAAACTGTTTTAATGATAATGGTTATGTATTGAATTTTTGTAGAATGTTATTGTCTGTAAACTGTTTTGATGATTATGGTTATATATCGAACTGTCGTTGAATGTTGTCTGTAAACTGTTTTGATGATAATGGTTATATATTGAACTGTCGTTGAATGTTGTCTGTAAACTGTTTTAATGATAATGGTTATGTATTCAACTGTCACAGAATGTTATGATCCACTGCATATAAATAATCATTTGTTAAGATGCCATTTCGCTGTATTTGTGTTTTTAAAAAGTACGTGGTTATAAAGTAATTTCTGGTGATGACTTCATTTTTCTAATTCAATGTGTTTACTTCACCTTGGTTTTTAATTACAGGTGGTTACTTCATTGTCTACGTGTTTGGAGCTGTCATTGTATTTCTCTTTGGGATTGCACTTCCTCTCTTACGTGAGTGGCTACTATGGACATAAGTAACTAGTGAAGTCGGTTTCTAGCTTATAAATTTCAGCAGTTAGAAATTTCTGGTTTCTACTTGTAACTAATTAATATCCCAGTATACTTCTTGTGAATATGATACTTCTATCACACTAAATATTCACAACATACATTTGTCACAACTCGTGTATATCATTGTTTTAAAATCTACAAACACTGAAGTATAAATTAGATAATTAATTAATAAAAAAATGTATACATTTGTGTACACGTATGTATGTGTGTGTGTGTGTGTGTATTCATGGCTCAGTTTTTCATCATTTTTAAACTGATGATTGTTTGTGTTTCAGTTCCTTTCTCAAACTGATGATTGTTTGTGGTTCAGTTCCTTTTTCAAACTGATGATTGTTTGTGGTTCAGTTCCTTTTTCATCTATTTTGAAGTGATCATCATTCATGCTTCACTGAGGTTAAGGAACTTTAAGAACAAGCTGACAAACAGGATCGAGACAGTTGGTTTACGGAGGACTCCCATGGGAATTTTCTTGGAAGCCCTGGGTCAGGAACCAGAAACCACAGTGTAAGTATGCACTATGGATTTTTTTTATCAGGAATTAACGGTAGCAGTAGTGATACTTGTGAACATTTTTCTAAGATATGAATTAACAACAAATTCATTAGTTGTTGAAAGTTCAGCAGAAGGGGGAGAATGTGTGTAAAACCTTATCTAGTAAAGTTCATTACAAAAACATGAGTGATTTGAAACAGTTTAATATTTTTAAATGTAATTGTCCATACACTGAGTAAAGTGGTGTCAGTCTTATAAACATGGGACAAGTTGATTATAAAAGATATTCTATTTTAAATATCATCTTACAGAAAGTTGTATAACCTTATGTTTGTGTGAAAAACCTGGTGTGTTTTAGTTGTAAAATCTGATGTCTGTAGTAAACACACCAATTTTTTTTACTACAGATATCAAATTATACAAGTAGAACACACCAATTTTTTTACTACAGACATCAGGTTATAAAACTAGAACACACCAGTTTTTTACTACAGACATCTGGTTATATAACTAGAACACACCAAGCTTTCACTACAGATATCAGGTTATACAAGCTTGGTGTGTTCTAGTTGTGTAAAGAGATGTATGTGGTACAAATCTTGGTGTGTAATAGTTGTATGACCTGATGTCTGTAGTAAAAACATGTTAATATTTTCTGTTTCTAGGATTGCAGCTGCTTCTGATTCATGGACTGGACGATTTGGGAAAAGTTGACAAGGATGAGTTAAGATGCACACATTTGTAAAATGTATCATTTATTATTTGAGCTTTTGTTAGCTCCTGTCTTATAGTACTTTTCTCTGGAAAATGTTTTTGTTCTCTTTGAGTTGCATTTTATAATATCGTCTCTTAAGATACTTTTAATTTGCTCAAATTACATACATACTGATATAATAAATGCTTTATGTGTTGTTGTGATTATACTTTTGGCTTGTTTTGTTCAAGTCAAAAACAGTATATATATGATCTATTGTTCTTAAAGTTTTTCCTTCTTGTACTGAACATTAAAGTTAGGGTAACTTTCAGTGTAGATTTCAAGAACTTTATCACTTCTACATACACATACTAGAACTTACAAGAACTTTATCACTTCTACATACACATACTAGAACTTACAAGAACTTTATCACTTCTACATACACATACTAGAACTTACAAGAACTTTATCACTTCTACATACACATACTAGAACTTACAAGAACTTTATCACTTCTACATACACATACTAGAACTTACAAGAACTTTATCACTTCTACATACACATACTAGAACTTACAAGAACTTTATCACTTCTACATACACATACTAGAACTTACAAGAACTTTATCACTTCTACATACACATACTAGAACTTACAAGAACTTTATCACTTCTACATACACATACTAGAACTTACAAGAACTTTATCACTTCCACATACACATACTAGAACTTACAAGAACTTTATCACTTCTACATACACATACTAGAACTTACAAGAACTTTATCACTTCTACATACACATACTAGAACTTACAAGAACTTTATCACTTCTACATACACATACTAGAACTTACAAGAACTTTATCACTTCTACATACACATACTAGAACTTACAAGAACTTTATCACTTCCACATACACATACTAGAACTTACAAGAACTTTATCACTTCTACATACACATACTAGAACTTACAAGAACTTTATCACTTCTACATACACATACTAGAACTTACAAGAACTTTATCACTTCTACATACACATACTAGAACTTACAAGAACTTTATCACTTCTACATACACATACTAGAACTTACAAGAACTTTATCACTTCTACATACACATACTAGAACTTACAAGAACTTTATCACTTCTACATACACATACTAGAACTTACAAGAACTTTATCACTTCTACATACACATACTAGAACTTACAAGAACTTTATCACTTCTACATACACATACTAGAACTTACAAGAACTTTATCACTTCTACATACACATACTAGAACTTACAAGAACTTTATCACTTCTACATACACATACTAGAACTTACAAGAACTTTATCACTTCTACATACACATACTAGAACTTACAAGAACTTTATCACTTCTACATACACATACTAGAACTTACAAGAACTTTATCACTTCTACATACACATACTAGAACTTACAAGAACTTTATCACTTCTACATACACATACTAGAACTTACAAGAACTTTATCACTTCTACATACACATACTAGAACTTACAAGAACTTTATCACTTCTACATACACATACTAGAACTTACAAGAACTTTATCACTTCTACATACACATACTAGAACTTACAAGAACTTTATCACTTCCACATACACATACTAGAACTTACAAGAACTTTATCACTTCTACATACACATACTAGAACTTACAAGAACTTTATCACTTCTACATACACATACTAGAACTTACAAGAACTTTATCACTTCTACATACACATACTAGAACTTACAAGAACTTTATCACTTCTACATACACATACTAGAACTTACAAGAACTTTATCACTTCTACATACACATACTAGAACTTACAAGAACTTTATCACTTCTACATACACATACTAGAACTTACAAGAACTTTATCACTTCTACATACACATACTAGAACTTACAAGAACTTTATCACTTCTACATACACATACTAGAACTTACAAGAACTTTATCACTTCTACATACACATACTAGAACTTACAAGAACTTTATCACTTCTACATACACATACTAGAACTTACTTTTATCACTTCTACATACACATACTAGAACTTACTTTTCAGATTACATTGGTTGTTGTACATATTTAAGTGTGTGTAATAAGATTGTGAATTATATTCATAATTAAAACATTTACTTTATACAAAAGTTATTAAAATAGAGATATATCAGTAAAGTAAATCATTTAAGTATTTCCTTCAATAAGGCATTGGTGTTGGCATTAGTTTCATGTGACAGCAATGTGTTTGTTTTCTGGCAATTTTAGTTCTAATTACTATGTTATTTAATAAACTGTCAGTTATGTAAGATTGCATCAACACAAGAAATAGTTGGATGTTTATGAAAGATTTGTCTAGAAGCTCATAAATGTCTTCAAGTATATACTTTTTATAAGAAATCAGATCATAATTTGATACATGTGTTTAAATAAAAAAACACTAATTCTACCTGGATAGATCACATAGGGTTAATTAAACTTATAGAAATAATATCTGACGATGTGTGTGTTTCATACTGGTGTTAACAGTTTCAACAATTATAACAATTGAAATAGGTGCTGAGGATATGTGTGTTTCATACTGATGTTAACAGTTTCAACAATTATAGCAACTGAAATTGTGGCTGAGGATGTGTGTTCCGTACTGATGTTAATAGTTTCAACAGTCATAATAACTGAAATAGTGGCAGAGGATATGTGTGTTTCATTCTAATGTTAACAGTTTCAACAGTTATAACAACTGAAATAGTGGCTGAGGATATGTGTGTTTCATACTGGTGTTAACAGTTTCAACAGTTATAACAACTGAAATAGTGGCTGAGGATATGTGTGTTTCATACTGGTGTTAACAGTTTCAATAATTATACAGTTGAAATAGTGGCTGAGGGTATGTGTGTTTCATACTGGTCTTAACAGTTTCAACAATTATAATAACTGAAATAGTGGCTGAGGATATGTGTGGTTCACACTTGTGTTAACAGTTTCAACAATTATAATTGAAATAGTGGCTGAGGATATGTGTGCTTCATACTGATGTTAACAGTTTGAATAATTGTAACAATTGAAATAGTGGCTGAGAATGTGTGTTTCATACTTTCAGTGTTAACAGTTTCAACAGTCATAATAACTGAAATACTGGCTGAGGATATGTGTGCTACATACTGGTGTTAACAGTTACAACAATTATAATAACTGAAATAGTGGCTGAGGATATGTGTGTTTCATACTGGTGTTAACAGTTTCAACAATTATGAGAACTGAAAGAGTGGCTGAGGATATGTGTGTTTCATACTGGTGTTAACAGTTTCAACAATTATGAGAACTGAAAGAGTGGCTGAGGATATGTGTGTTTCATACTGGTGTTAACAGTTTCAACAATTATAACAACTGAAATAGAGGCTGAGGACGTGTGTTTCATACTGGTGTTAACAGTTATAAGAACAGAAATAGTGGCTGAGGATATGTGTGTTTCACACTGGTGTTAACAGTTTCAAGAATTATAACAACTGAAATAGTGGCTGAGGATATGTGTGTTTCAATAATTATAAGAACTGAAGTAGTGGCTGAATATATTTGTGTTTCATACTGGTGTTAACAGTTTCATCAATTATAACAACTGAAATAGTGGCTTAGGATATGTGTGTTTCATAATGGTGTTAACAGTTTCAACAATTATGAGAACTGAAATAGTGGTTGAGGATATGTGTGTTTCATACTGGTGTTAACAGTTACAACAATTATAACAACTTAAATAGTGGTTGAGGATACGTGTGTTTCATACTGGTGTTAACAGTTTCAACAATTATAACAACTGAAAGAGAGTGGCTGAGGATATGTGTGTTTCATACTGATGTTAATAGTTTCAACAATTATAACTGAAACAGTGGCTGAGGATATGTGTGTTTCATACTGATGCTAGCAGTTTCAACAGTTATAACAATTGAAATAGTGGCTGAGGATATGTGTGTTTCAATAATTATAAGAACTGAAATTGTTTCTGAGGATGTGTGTTTCATACTTGTGTCAACAGTTTTAAAAATTATAACCTCTGAAATGGTGGCTGAGGATATGTGTGTTTCATAGTGGTGTCAACAGTTTCAACAATTATAACTGAAATTGTGGCTGAGGATGTGTGTTTCATAGTGGTGTTAATAGTTTCAACAATTATAACAACTGAAATTGTGGCTGAGGATGTGTGTTTCATAGTGGTGTTAACAGCTTCAACAATTATAACCTCTGAAATAGTGGCTGAGGATGTGTGTTTCATAGTGGTGTTAACAGCTTCAAAATTATAACCTCTGAAATAGTGGCTGAGGATATATGTGTTTTATACTGGTGTTAACACTTTCAATAATATTAATAATTGAAATAGTGGCTGAGGATATGTGTGTTTCCTACTGGTGTTAACAGTTTCAACAATTATAACTGAAATAGTGGCTGAGGATATGTGCGTTTCATACTGGTGTTAACAGTTTCAAGAATTATAGCACCTGAATTGCTGGCTGAGGATATGTTTTTCATACTGATGTTAACAATTTCAAAAATTATAACTGAAATAATGGCTGAGGATATTTGTGTTTCATAATGGTGTTAACAGTTTCAACAATTATGAGAACTGAAATAGTGGTTGAGGATATGTGTGTTTTTTACTGGTGTTAACAGTTTCAACAATTATGAGAACTGAAATAGTGGTTGAGGATATGTGTGTTTTTTACTGGTGTTAACAGTTTCAACAATTATGAGAACTGAAATAGTGGTTGAGGATATGTGTTTCATACTAGTGTTAATAGTTTCAATAATTATAATAACTGAAATACTGGCTGAGGATATGTGTGCTACATACTGGTGTTAACAGTTACAACAATTATAATAACTGAAATAGTGGCTGAGGATATGTGTGTTTCATACTGGTGTTAACAGTTTCAACAATTATGAGAACTGAAAGAGTGGCTGAGGATATGTGTGTTTCATACTGGTGTTAACAGTTTCAACAATTATGAGAACTGAAAGAGTGGCTGAGGATATGTGTGTTTCATACTGGTGTTAACAGTTTCAACAATTATAACAACTGAAATAGAGGCTGAGGACGTGTGTTTCATACTGGTGTTAACAGTTATAAGAACAGAAATAGTGGCTGAGGATATGTGTGTTTCACACTGGTGTTAACAGTTTCAAGAATTATAACAACTGAAATATTGGCTGAGGATATGTGTGTTTCAATAATTATAAGAACTGAAGTAGTGGCTGAATATATTTTGTTTCATACTGGTGTTAACAGTTTCATCAATTATAACAACTGAAATAGTGGCTTAGGATATGTGTGTTTCATAATGGTGTTTATTGTTTCAAAAATTATAATGACTGAAATAGTGGCTGAGGATATGTGTTTCATACTAGTGTTAATAGTTTCAATAATTATAACAACTGAAAGAGAGTGGTTGAGGATATGTGTGATTTTTACTGGTGTTAACAGTTTCAATAATTATGAGAACTGAAAGAGTGGCTGAGGATATGTGTGTTTCATACTGGTGTTAACAGTTACAACAATTATAACAACTTAAATAGTGGTTGTGGATATGTGTTTCATACTGGTGTTAATAGTTTCAATAATTATAATAACTGAAATACTGGCTGAGGATATGTGTGCTGCTTACTGGTGTTAACAGTTACAACAATTATAATAACTGAAATAGTGGCTGAGAATATGTGTGTTTTATACTGGTGTTAACAGTTTCAAAAATTATAACAACTGAAACAGTGGCTGAGGATATGTGTGTTTCATACTGATGCTAGCAGTTTCAACAGTTATAACAATTGAAATAGTGGCTGAGGATATGTGTGTTTCAATAATTATAAGAACTGAAATTGTTTCTGAGGATGTGTGTTTCATACTTGTGTCAACAGTTTTAAAAATTATAACCTCTGAAATAGTGGCTGAGGATATGTGTGTTTCATACTGGTGTTAACAGTTTCAACAATTATGAGAACTGAAAGAGTGGCTGAGGATATGTGTGTTTCATACTGGTGTTAACAGTTTCAACAATTATGAGAACTGAAAGAGTGGCTGAGGATATGTGTGTTTCATACTGGTGTTAACAGTTTCAACAATTATAACAACTGAAATAGAGGCTGAGGACGTGTGTTTCATACTGGTGTTAACAGTTATAAGAACAGAAATAGTGGCTGAGGATATGTGTGTTTCACACTGGTGTTAACAGTTTCAAGAATTATAACAACTGAAATAGTGGCTGAGGATATGTGTGTTTCAATAATTATAAGAACTGAAGTAGTGGCTGAATATATTTGTGTTTCATACTGGTGTTAACAGTTTCATCAATTATAACAACTGAAATAGTGGCTTAGGATATGTGTGTTTCATAATGGTGTTAACAGTTTCAACAATTATGAGAACTGAAATAGTGGTTGAGGATATGTGTGTTTCATACTGGTGTTAACAGTTACAACAATTATAACAACTTAAATAGTGGTTGAGGATACGTGTGTTTCATACTGGTGTTAACAGTTTCAACAATTATAACAACTGAAAGAGAGTGGCTGAGGATATGTGTGTTTCATACTGATGTTAATAGTTTCAACAATTATAACTGAAACAGTGGCTGAGGATATGTGTGTTTCATACTGATGCTAGCAGTTTCAACAGTTATAACAATTGAAATAGTGGCTGAGGATATGTGTGTTTCAATAATTATAAGAACTGAAATTGTTTCTGAGGATGTGTGTTTCATACTTGTGTCAACAGTTTTAAAAATTATAACCTCTGAAATGGTGGCTGAGGATATGTGTGTTTCATACTTGTGTCAACAGTTTCAACAATTATAACTGAAATTGTGGCTGAGGATGTGTGTTTCATAGTGGTGTTAATAGTTTCAACAATTATAACAACTGAAATTGTGGCTGAGGATGTGTGTTTCATAGTGGTGTTAACAGCTTCAACAATTATAACCTCTGAAATAGTGGCTGAGGATGTGTGTTTCATAGTGGTGTTAACAGCTTCAAAATTATAACCTCTGAAATAGTGGCTGAGGATATATGTGTTTTATACTGGTGTTAACACTTTCAATAATATTAATAATTGAAATAGTGGCTGAGGATATGTGTGTTTCCTACTGGTGTTAACAGTTTCAACAATTATAACTGAAATAGTGGCTGAGGATATGTGCGTTTCATACTGGTGTTAACAGTTTCAAGAATTATAGCACCTGAATTGCTGGCTGAGGATATGTTTTTCATACTGATGTTAACAATTTCAAAAATTATAACTGAAATAATGGCTGAGGATATTTGTGTTTCATAATGGTGTTAACAGTTTCAACAATTATGAGAACTGAAATAGTGGTTGAGGATATGTGTGTTTTTTACTGGTGTTAACAGTTTCAACAATTATGAGAACTGAAATAGTGGCTGAGGATATGTGTGTTTTTTTACTGGTGTTAACAGTTTCAACAATTATGAGAACTGAAATAGTGGCTGAGGATATGTGTTTCATACTAGTGTTAATAGTTTCAATAATTATAATAACTGAAATAGTGGCTGAGGATATGTGTGCTTCATACTGGTGTTAACAGTTACAACAATTATAATAACTGAAATAGTGGCTGAGGATATGTGTGTTTCATACTGGTGTTAACAGTTTCAACAATTATGAGAACTGAAAGAGTGGCTGAGGATATGTGTGTTTCATACTGGTGTTAACAGTTTCAACAATTATGAGAACTGAAAGAGTGGCTGAGGATATGTGTGTTTCATACTGGTGTTAACAGTTTCAACAATTATAACAACTGAAATAGAGGCTGAGGACGTGTGTTTCATACTGGTGTTAACAGTTATAAGAACAGAAATAGTGGCTGAGGATATGTGTGTTTCACACTGGTGTTAACAGTTTCAAGAATTATAACAACTGAAATATTGGCTGAGGATATGTGTGTTTCAATAATTATAAGAACTGAAGTAGTGGCTGAATATATTTTTGTTTCATACTGGTGTTAACAGTTTCATCAATTATAACAACTGAAATAGTGGCTTAGGATATGTGTGTTTCATAATGGTGTTTATTGTTTCAAAAATTATAATGACTGAAATAGTGGCTGAGGATATGTGTTTCATACTAGTGTTAATAGTTTCAATAATTATAACAACTGAAAGAGAGTGGTTGAGGATATGTGTGATTTTTACTGGTGTTAACAGTTTCAATAATTATGAGAACTGAAAGAGTGGCTGAGGATATGTGTGTTTCATACTGGTGTTAACAGTTACAACAATTATAACAACTTAAATAGTGGTTGTGGATATGTGTTTCATACTGGTGTTAATAGTTTCAATAATTATAATAACTGAAATACTGGCTGAGGATATGTGTGCTGCTTACTGGTGTTAACAGTTACAACAATTATAATAACTGAAATAGTGGCTGAGAATATGTGTGTTTTATACTGGTGTTAACAGTTTCAAAAATTATAACAACTGAAACAGTGGCTGAGGATATGTGTGTTTCATACTGATGCTAGCAGTTTCAACAGTTATAACAATTGAAATAGTGGCTGAGGATATGTGTGTTTCAATAATTATAAGAACTGAAAT
This sequence comes from Tachypleus tridentatus, assembly GCF_004210375.1. Taxonomy (NCBI): domain Eukaryota; kingdom Metazoa; phylum Arthropoda; class Merostomata; order Xiphosura; family Limulidae; genus Tachypleus; species Tachypleus tridentatus. The sequence goes on from NC_134837.1 coordinate 203,651,604, forward strand.
TGTTTCTGAGGATGTGTGTTTCATACTTGTGTCAACAGTTTTAAAAATTATAACCTCTGAAATGGTGGCTGAGGATATGTGTGTTTCATACTTGTGTCAACAGTTTCAACAATTATAGCAACTGAAATTGTGGCTGAGGATGTGTGTTTCGTACTGATGTTAATAGTTTCAACAGTCATAATAACTGAAATAGTGGCTGAGAATATGTGTTTTATACTGGTTTTAACAGTTTGAACAGTTTAAAAAACTGAAAGAGTGGCTGAGTACATGTGTCTCATACTGGTGTTGAGATTTTAAATAATTATAATTGAAATTGTTGTTGAGGATGTATGTTTCATAGTAGTGTTAAGAGTTTCAATATTTATAACAACTGAAATAGTGGCTGAGGATATGTTTGTTTTAATAATTGCAATAACTTAAATTGTGGCTGAGGATTTGTGTGTTTGATACTGGTGTTAATAGTTTCAATAATTATAATAACTGAAATAGTGACTGAGGATGTATGTTTTATAGTGGTGCAAACAATTTCAACAATTATAGCACCTAAATTGCTGGCTGAGGATATGTGTTTCATACTGGTGTTAACAGTTTCAATAATTATACAATTCAAATAGTGGCTGAGGATATATGTTTCATACTGATGTTAACAATTTCAAAATCTATAATAACTGAAATAGTGGCTGAGGATATGTGTGTTTCATAGTTGTGTCAACAGTTTTAACAATTTCAACTGAAATAGTGGCTGAGGATATGTGTGTTTCATACTGGTGTTAACAGTTTCAAAGTTATAAAAACTGAAATAGTGGCTGAGGATATGTGTGTTTCATACTGGTGTTAAGAATTTCAACAATTAAAACAACTGTAAGAGTGCCTGAGGATATGTGTGTTTGATACTGGTGTTAAGAGTTTCAAAATTATAATTGAAATAGTGGCTTAGGATATGTGTGCTTCATACTGATGTTAACAGTTTGAATAATTGTAACAACTGAAATAGTTGCTGAGAATGTGTTTTTCATACTTGTTTTAGCAGTTTCATCAGTTATAATAACTGAAATAGTGGCTGAGGATATGTTTGTTTCATACTGTTGTTAACAGTTTCAAAGTTATAACTGAAATAGTGGCTGAGGACGTATGTGTTTCACACTGGTGTTAAATGGTTTTAACAATTATAACAACTGAAATAGTGCCTGAGGATATGTGTGTTTCATACTGGTGTTAATAGTTTCAATAATATTAATAATTGAAGTAGTGGCTGAGGATATGTATGTTTCATACTTGTGTCAACAGTTTCAACAATTATAACTGAAATAGTGGCTGAGGATAATGGTGATAACAGTTTCAACACTCATAATGTCTCAAATAATGGCTTAGAACATGTATATTTCATACTGGTGATAACAGTTTCAACAGTTATAACAACTGAAATAGTGGCTGAGGATATGTGTGTTTCAATAATTATAAGAACTGAAATAGTGGCTGAGGATATGTGTGCTTAGTACTTGTGTCAACAGTTTAATAATTATAACAACTGAAATAGTGGCTGAGGATACGTGTGTTTGATAATGGTGTTAAGAGTTTCAACAATTTTGGTATCTGAAATTGTGGCTGAGGATTTGTGTTTCATACTGGTGTTAATAGTTTCAATAATATTAATAATTGAAATAGTGGCTGATGATATGTGTGTTTCATACTTGTGTCAGCAGTTTAATAATTATTTCAACTGAAATAGTGGCTGAGGATATGTGTGTTTTATACTGGTGTTAACAGTTTCAACAATTATAACTGAAATAGTGGCTGAGGATATGTGTTTCACACTGGTGTTAAATGGTTTTAACAATTATAACAACTGAAAGAGAGTGGTTGAGGATATGTGTGATTTTTACTGGTGTTAACAGTTTCAATAATTATGAGAACTGAAAGAGTGGCTGAGGATATGTGTGTTTCATACTGGTGTTAACAGTTACAACAATTATAACAACTTAAATAGTGGTTGTGGATATGTGTTTCATACTGGTGTTAATAGTTTCAATAATTATAATAACTGAAATACTGGCTGAGGGTATGTGTGCTGCTTGCTGGTGTTAACAGTTACAACAATTATAATAACTGAAATAGTGGCTGAGAATATGTGTGTTTTATACTGGTGTTAACAGTTTCAAAATTATAACAACTGAAACAGTGGCTGAGGATATGTGTGTTTCATACTGATGCTAGCAGTTTCAACAGTTATAACAATTGAAATAGTGGCTGAGGATATGTGTGTTTCAATAATTATAAGAACTGAAATTGTTTCTGAGGATGTGTGTTTCATACTTGTGTCAACAGTTTTAAAAATTATAACCTCTGAAATGGTGGCTGAGGATATGTGTGTTTCATACTTGTGTCAACAGTTTCAACAATTATAACCTCTGAAATAGTGGCTGAGGATATATGTGTTTTATACTGGTGTTAACACTTTCAATAATATTAATAATTGAAATAGTGGCTGAGGATATGCGTGTTTCCTACTGGTGTTAACAATTTCAACAATTATAACTGAAATAGTGGCTGAGGATATGTGCGTTTCATACTGGTGTTAACAGTTTCAAGAATTATAGCACCTGAATTGCTGGCTGAGGATATGTGTTTCATACTGGTGTTAACAGTTTGAATTAGTATACAATTGAAATAGTGGCTGAGGATATGTTTTTCATACTGATGTTAACAATTTCAAAAATTATAGCACCTGAATTGCTGGCTGAGGATATGTTTTTCATACTGATGTTAACAATTTCAACAATTATGAAAACTGAAAGAGTGGCTGAGGATATGTGTGTTTCATACTGGTGTTAACAGTTTCAACAACTATAACTGAAATAGTGGCTGAGGATATGTGTGTTTCCTACTGGTGTTAACAATTTCAACAATTATAACTGAAATAGTGGCTGAGGATATGTGTGCTTCATACTGATGTTAATAGTTTCAACAGTTATAATAACTGAAATAGTGGCAGAGGATATGTGTATTTTAATAATTACAACAACTGAAATAGTGGCTGAGGATATGTGTGTTTCATACTGATGTTAACAGTTTCAACAATTATAACTGAAAGAGTGGCTGAGGATGTGTGTGTTTCATACTGATGCTAGTAGTTTCAACAGTTATAACAATTGAAATAGTGGCTGAGGATATGTGTGTTTCTATAATTATAAGAACTGAAATAGTGGCTGAGGATATGTATGTTTCATACTGGTGATAACAGTTTCAACAGTTATAACAACTGAAATAGTAGCTGAGGATATGTGTGTTTCATACTGGTGTTAAAGGTTTGAACAGTTATAACAATTGAAATAGTGGCTGAGGATATGTGTGTTTCAATAATTATAAGAACTGAAATTGTGGCTGAGGATGTGTGTTTCATACTTGTGTCAACAGTTTTAAAAATTATAACCTCTGAAATAGTGGCTGAGGATATGTGTGTTTCATACTTGTGTCAACAGTTTCAACAATTATAACAAGTGAAATTGTGGCTGAGGATGTGTGCTTTGTACTGATGTTAATAGTTTCAACAATTATAACTGAAATAGTGGCTGAGAATATATGTGTTGTATACTGGTGTTAACAGTTTCAACAATTATAGCAACTGAAATTGTGGCTGAGGATGTGTGTTTCGTACTGATGTTAATAGTTTCAATAGTCATAATAACTGAAATAGTGGCTGAGAATATGTGTTTTATACTGGTTTTAACAGTTTGAACAGTTTAAAAAACTGAAAGAGTGGCTGAGTACATGTGTCTCATACTGGTGTTGAGATTTTAAATAATTATAATTGAAATTGTTGTTGAGGATGTATGTTTCATAGTAGTGTTAAGAGTTTCAATATTTATAACAACTGAAATAGTGGCTGAGGATATGTGTGTTTTAATAATTGCAATAACTTAAATTGTGGCTGAGGATTTGTGTGTTTGATACTGGTGTTAATAGTTTCAATAATTATAATAACTGAAATAGTGACTGAGGATGTATGTTTTATAGTGGTGCAAACAATTTCAACAATTATAGCACCTAAATTGCTGGCTGAGGATATGTGTTTCATACTGGTGTTAACAGTTTCAATAATTATACAATTCAAATAGTGGGTGAGGATATATGTTTCATACTGATGTTACCAATTTCAAAATCTATAATAACTGAAATAGTGGCTGAGGATATGTGTGTTTCATAGTTGTGTCAACAGTTTTAACAATTTCAACTGAAATAGTGGCTGAGGATATGTGTGTTTCATACCGGTGTTAACAGTTTCAAAGTTATAAGAACTGAAATTGTGGCTGAGGATGTGTGTTTCGTAGTGATGTTAATAGTTTCAACAGTCATAATAACTGAAATAGTGGTAGAGGATATGTGTGTTTCAAACTTGTGTCAACAGTTTCAAGAATTACAACAACTGAAATAGTGGCTGAGAATATGTGTTTTATACTGGTTTTAACAGTTTGAACAGTTTAAAAAACTGAAAGAGTGGCTGAGTACATGTGTCTCATACTGGTGTTGAGATTTTAAATAATTATAATTGAAATTGTTGTTGAGGATGTATGTTTCATAGTAGTGTTAAGAGTTTCAATATTTATAACAACTGAAATAGTGGCTGAGGATATGTGTGTTTTAATAATTGCAATAACTTAAATTGTGGCTGAGGATTTGTGTGTTTGATACTGGTGTTAATAGTTTCAATAATATTAATAATTGAAATAGTGGCTGATGATATGTGTGTTTCATACTTGTGTCAACAGTTTAATAATTATTTCAACTGAAATAGTGGCTGAGGATATGTGTGTTTTATACTGGTGTTAACAGTTTCAACAATTATAACTGAAATAGTGGCTGAGGATATGTGTTTCACACTGGTGTTAAATGGTTTTAACAATTATAACAACTGAAAGAGAGTGGTTGAGGATATGTGTGATTTTTTACTGGTGTTAACAGTTTCAATAATTATGAGAACTGAAAGAGTGGCTGAGGATATGTGTGTTTCATACTGGTGTTAACAGTTACAACAATTATAACAACTTAAATAGTGGTTGTGGATATGTGTTTCATACTGGTGTTAATAGTTTCAATAATTATAATAACTGAAATACTGGCTGAGGATATGTGTGCTGCTTACTGGTGTTAACAGTTACAACAATTATAATAACTGAAATAGTGGCTGAGAATATGTGTGTTTTATACTGGTGTTAACAGTTTCAAAATTATAACAACTGAAACAGTGGCTGAGGATATGTGTGTTTCATACTGATGCTAGCAGTTTCAACAGTTATAACAATTGAAATAGTGGCTGAGGATATGTGTGTTTCAATAATTATAAGAACTGAAATTGTTTCTGAGGATGTGTGTTTCATACTTGTGTCAACAGTTTTAAAAATTATAACCTCTGAAATGGTGGCTGAGGATATGTGTGTTTCATACTTGTGTCAACAGTTTCAACAATTATAACAACTGAAATTGTGGCTGAGGATGTGTGTTTCATAGTGGTGTTAATAGTTTCAACAATTATAACAAATGAAATAGTGGCTGAGGATGTGTGTTTCATAGTGGTGTTAACAGCTTCAACAATTATAACCTCTGAAATAGTGGCTGAGGATATATGTGTTTTATACTGGTGTTAACACTTTCAATAATATTAATAATTGAAATAGTGGCTGAGGATATGTGTGTTTCCTACTGGTGTTAACAATTTCAACAATTATAACTGAAATAGTGGCTGAGGATATGTGCGTTTCATACTGGTGTTAACAGTTTCAAGAATTATAGCACCTGAATTGCTGGCTGAGGATATGTGTTTCATACTGGTGTTAACAGTTTGAATTAGTATACAATTGAAATAGTGGCTGAGGATATGTTTTTCATACTGATGTTAACAATTTCAAAAATTATAGCACCTGAATTGCTGGCTGAGGATATGTTTTTCATACTGATGTTAACAATTTCAACAATTATGAAAACTGAAAGAGTGGCTGAGGATATGTGTGTTTCATACTGGTGTTAACAGTTTCAACAACTATAACTGAAATAGTGGCTGAGGATATGTGTGTTTCCTACTGGTGTTAACAATTTCAACAATTATAACTGAAATAGTGGCTGAGGATATGTGTGCTTCATACTGATGTTAATAGTTTCAGCAGTTATAATAACTGAAATAGTGGCAGAGGATATGTGTATTTTAATAATTACAATAACTGAAATAGTGGTTGAGGATATGTGTGTTTCATACTGATGTTAACAGTTTCAACAATTATAACTGAAAGAGTGGCTGAGGATGTGTGTGTTTCATACTGATGCTAGTAGTTTCAACAGTTATAACAATTGAAATAGTGGCTGAGGATATGTGTGTTTCTATAATTATAAGAACTGAAATAGTGGCTGAGGATATGTATGTTTCATACTGGTGATAACAGTTTCAACAGTTATAACAACTGAAATAGTAGCTGAGGATATGTGTGTTTCATACTGGTGTTAAAGGTTTGAACAGTTATAACAATTGAAATAGTGGCTGAGGATATGTGTGTTTCAATAATTATAAGAACTGAAATTGTGGCTGAGGATGTGTGTTTCATACTTGTGTCAACAGTTTTCAAAAATTATAACCTCTGAAATAGTGGCTGAGGATATGTGTGTTTCATACTTGTGTCAACAGTTTCAACAATTATAACAAGTGAAATTGTGGCTGAGGATGTGTGCTTTGTACTGATGTTAATAGTTTCAACAATTATAACTGAAATAGTGGCTGAGAATATATGTGTTGTATACTGGTGTTAACAGTTTCAACAATTATAGCAACTGAAATTGTGGCTGAGGATGTGTGTTTCGTACTGATGTTAATAGTTTCAATAGTCATAATAACTGAAATAGTGGCTGAGAATATGTGTTTTATACTGGTTTTAACAGTTTGAACAGTTTAAAAACTGAAAGAGTGGCTGAGTACATGTGTCTCATACTGGTGTTGAGATTTTAAATAATTATAATTGAAATTGTTGTTGAGGATGTATGTTTCATAGTAGTGTTAAGAGTTTCAATATTTATAACAACTGAAATAGTGGCCGAGGATATGTGTGTTTTAATAATTGCAATAACTTAAATTGTGGCTGAGGATTTGTGTGTTTGATACTGGTGTTAATAGTTTCAATAATTATAATAACTGAAATAGTGACTGAGGATGTATGTTTTATAGTGGTGCAAACAATTTCAACAATTATAGCACCTAAATTGCTGGCTGAGGATATGTGTTTCATACTGGTGTTAACAGTTTCAATAATTATACAATTCAAATAGTGGCTGAGGATATATGTTTCATACTGATGTGAACAATTTCAAAATCTATAATAACTGAAATAGTGGCTGAGGATATGTGTGTTTCATAGTTGTGTCAACAGTTTTAACAATTTCAACTGAAATAGTGGCTGAGGATATGTGTGTTTCATACTGGTGTTAACAGTTTCAAAGTTATAAGAACTGAAATAGTGGCTGAGGATATGTGTGTTTCATACTGGTGTTAAGAATTTCAACAATTAAAACAACTGTAAGAGTGCCTGAGGATATGTGTGTTTGATACTGGTGTTAAGAGTTTCAAAATTATAATTGAAATAGTGGCTTAGGATATGTGTGCTTCATACTGATGTTAACAGTTTGAATAATTGTAACAACTGAAATAGTTGCTGAGAATGTGTGTTTTCATACTTGTTTTAGCAGTTTCATCAGTTATAATAACTGAAATAGTGGCTGAGGATATGTTTGTTTCATACTGTTGTTAACAGTTTCAAAGTTATAACTGAAATAGTGGCTGAGGATGTGTGTTTCACACTGGTGTTAAATGGTTTTAACAATTATAACAACTGAAATAGTGCCTGAGGATATGTGTGTTTCATACTGGTGTTAATAGTTTCAATAATATTAATAATTGAAGTAGTGGCTGAGGATATGTATGTTTCATACTTGTGTCAACAGTTTCAACAATTATAACTGAAATAGTGGCTGAGGATAATGGTGATAACAGTTTCAACACTCATAATGTCTGAAATAATGGCTTAGAACATGTATATTTCATACTGGTGATAACAGTTTCAACAGTTATAACAACTGAAATAGTGGCTGAGGATATGTGTGTTTCAATAATTATAAGAACTGAAGTAGTGGCTGAATATATTTTTGTTTCATACTGGTGTTAACAGTTTCATCAATTATAACAACTGAAATAGTGGCTTAGGATATGTGTGTTTCATAATGGTGTTTATTGTTTCAAAAATTATAATGACTGAAATAGTGGCTGAGGATATGTGTTTCATACTAGTGTTAATAGTTTCAATAATTATAACAACTGAAAGAGAGTGGTTGAGGATATGTGTGATTTTTACTGGTGTTAACAGTTTCAATAATTATGAGAACTGAAAGAGTGGCTGAGGATATGTGTGTTTCATACTGGTGTTAACAGTTACAACAATTATAACAACTTAAATAGTGGTTGTGGATATGTGTTTCATACTGGTGTTAATAGTTTCAATAATTATAATAACTGAAATACTGGCTGAGGATATGTGTGCTGCTTACTGGTGTTAACAGTTACAACAATTATAATAACTGAAATAGTGGCTGAGAATATGTGTGTTTTATACTGGTGTTAACAGTTTCAAAAATTATAACAACTGAAACAGTGGCTGAGGATATGTGTGTTTCATACTGATGCTAGCAGTTTCAACAGTTATAACAATTGAAATAGTGGCTGAGGATATGTGTGTTTCAATAATTATAAGAACTGAAATTGTTTCTGAGGATGTGTGTTTCATACTTGTGTCAACAGTTTTAAAAATTATAACCTCTGAAATGGTGGCTGAGGATATGTGTGTTTCATACTTGTGTCAACAGTTTCAACAATTATAGCAACTGAAATTGTGGCTGAGGATGTGTGTTTCGTACTGATGTTAATAGTTTCAACAGTCATAATAACTGAAATAGTGGCTGAGAATATGTGTTTTATACTGGTTTTAACAGTTTGAACAGTTTAAAAACTGAAAGAGTGGCTGAGTACATGTGTCTCATACTGGTGTTGAGATTTTAAATAATTATAATTGAAATTGTTGTTGAGGATGTATGTTTCATAGTAGTGTTAAGAGTTTCAATATTTATAACAACTGAAATAGTGGCTGAGGATATGTTTGTTTTAATAATTGCAATAACTTAAATTGTGGCTGAGGATTTGTGTGTTTGATACTGGTGTTAATAGTTTCAATAATTATAATAACTGAAATAGTGACTGAGGATGTATGTTTTATAGTGGTGCAAACAATTTCAACAATTATAGCACCTAAATTGCTGGCTGAGGATATGTGTTTCATACTGGTGTTAACAGTTTCAATAATTATACAATTCAAATAGTGGCTGAGGATATATGTTTCATACTGATGTTAACAATTTCAAAATCTATAATAACTGAAATAGTGGCTGAGGATATGTGTGTTTCATAGTTGTGTCAACAGTTTTAACAATTTCAACTGAAATAGTGGCTGAGGATATGTGTGTTTCATACTGGTGTTAACAGTTTCAAAGTTATAAAAACTGAAATAGTGGCTGAGGATATGTGTGTTTCATACTGGTGTTAAGAATTTCAACAATTAAAACAACTGTAAGAGTGCCTGAGGATATGTGTGTTTGATACTGGTGTTAAGAGTTTCAAAAATTATAATTGAAATAGTGGCTTAGGATATGTGTGCTTCATACTGATGTTAACAGTTTGAATAATTGTAACAACTGAAATAGTTGCTGAGAATGTGTTTTTCATACTTGTTTTAGCAGTTTCATCAGTTATAATAACTGAAATAGTGGCTGAGGATATGTTTGTTTCATACTGTTGTTAACAGTTTCAAAGTTATAACTGAAATAGTGGCTGAGGACGTGCGTGTTTCACACTGGTGTTAAATGGTTTTAACAATTATAACAACTGAAATAGTGCCTGAGGATATGTGTGTTTCATACTGGTGTTAATAGTTTCAATAATATTAATAATTGAAGTAGTGGCTGAGGATATGTATGTTTCATACTTGTGTCAACAGTTTCAACAATTATAACTGAAATAGTGGCTGAGGATAATGGTGATAACAGTTTCAACACTCATAATGTCTGAAATAATGGCTTAGAACATGTATATTTCATACTGGTGATAACAGTTTCAACAGTTATAACAACTGAAATAGTGGCTGAGGATATGTGTGTTTCAATAATTATAAGAACTGAAATAGTGGCTGAGGATATGTGTGCTTAGTACTTGTGTCAACAGTTTAATAATTATAACAACTGAAATAGTGGCTGAGGATACGTGTGTTTGATAATGGTGTTAAGAGTTTCAACAATTTTGGTATCTGAAATTGTGGCTGAGGATTTGTGTTTCATACTGGTGTTAATAGTTTCAATAATATTAATAATTGAAATAGTGGCTGATGATATGTGTGTTTCATACTTGTGTCAACAGTTTAATAATTATTTCAACTGAAATAGTGGCTGAGGATATGTGTGTTTTATACTGGTGTTAACAGTTTCAACAATTATAACTGAAATAGTGGCTGAGGATATGTGTTTCACACTGGTGTTAAATGGTTTTAACAATTATAACAACTGAAAGAGAGTGGTTGAGGATATGTGTGATTTTTACTGGTGTTAACAGTTTCAATAATTATGAGAACTGAAAGAGTGGCTGAGGATATGTGTGTTTCATACTGGTGTTAACAGTTACAACAATTATAACAACTTAAATAGTGGTTGTGGATATGTGTTTCATACTGGTGTTAATAGTTTCAATAATTATAATAACTGAAATACTGGCTGAGGGTATGTGTGCTGCTTGCTGGTGTTAACAGTTACAACAATTATAATAACTGAAATAGTGGCTGAGAATATGTGTGTTTTATACTGGTGTTAACAGTTTCAAAAATTATAACAACTGAAACAGTGGCTGAGGATATGTGTGTTTCATACTGATGCTAGCAGTTTCAACAGTTATAACAATTGAAATAGTGGCTGAGGATATGTGTGTTTCAATAATTATAAGAACTGAAATTGTTTCTGAGGATGTGTGTTTCATACTTGTGTCAACAGTTTTAAAAATTATAACCTCTGAAATGGTGGCTGAGGATATGTGTGTTTCATACTTGTGTCAACAGTTTCAACAATTATAACAACTGAAATTGTGGCCTCAGGATGTGTGTTTCATAGTGGTGTTAATAGTTTCAACAATTATAACAACTGAAATAGTGGCTGAGGATGTGTGTTTCATAGTGGTGTTAACAGCTTCAACAATTATAACCTCTGAAATAGTGGCTGAGGATATATGTGTTTTATACTGGTGTTAACACTTTCAATAATATTAATAATTGAAATAGTGGCTGAGGATATGTGTGTTTCCTACTGGTGTTAACAATTTCAACAATTATAACTGAAATAGTGGCTGAGGATATGTGCGTTTCATACTGGTGTTAACAGTTTCAAGAATTATAGCACCTGAATTGCTGGCTGAGGATATGTGTTTCATACTGGTGTTAACAGTTTGAATTAGTATACAATTGAAATAGTGGCTGAGGATATGTGTTTTCATACTGATGTTAACAATTTCAAAAATTATAGCACCTGAATTGCTGGCTGAGGATATGTTTTTCATACTGATGTTAACAATTTCAACAATTATGAAAACTGAAAGAGTGGCTGAGGATATGTGTGTTTCATACTGGTGTTAACAGTTTCAACAACTATAACTGAAATAGTGGCTGAGGATATGTGTGTTTCCTACTGGTGTTAACAATTTCAACAATTATAACTGAAATAGTGGCTGAGGATATGTGTGCTTCATACTGATGTTAATAGTTTCAACAGTTATAATAACTGAAATAGTGGCAGAGGATATGTGTATTTTAATAATTACAACAACTGAAATAGTGGTTGAGGATATGTGTGTTTCATACTGATGTTAACAGTTTCAACAATTATAACTGAAAGAGTGGCTGAGGATGTGTGTGTTTCATACTGATGCTAGTAGTTTCAACAGTTATAACAATTGAAATAGTGGCTGAGGATATGTGTGTTTCTATAATTATAAGAACTGAAATAGTGGCTGAGGATATGTATGTTTCATACTGGTGATAACAGTTTCAACAGTTATAACAACTGAAATAGTAGCTGAGGATATGTGTGTTTCATACTGGTGTTAAAGGTTTGAACAGTTATAACAATTGAAATAGTGGCTGAGGATATGTGTGTTTCAATAATTATAAGAACTGAAATTGTGGCTGAGGATGTGTGTTTCATACTTGTGTCAACAGTTTTAAAAATTATAACCTCTGAAATAGTGGCTGAGGATATGTGTGTTTCATACTTGTGTCAACAGTTTCAACAATTATAACAAGTGAAATTGTGGCTGAGGATGTGTGCTTTGTACTGATGTTAATAGTTTCAACAATTATAACTGAAATAGTGGCTGAGAATATATGTGTTGTATACTGGTGTTAACATTTTCAACAATTATAGCAACTGAAATTGTGGCTGAGGATGTGTGTTTCGTACTGATGTTAATAGTTTCAATAGTCATAATAACTGAAATAGTGGCTGAGAATATGTGTTTTATACTGGTTTTAACAGTTTGAACAGTTTAAAAACTGAAAGAGTGGCTGAGTACATGTGTCTCATACTGGTGTTGAGATTTTAAATAATTATAATTGAAATTGTTGTTGAGGATGTATGTTTCATAGTAGTGTTAAGAGTTTCAATATTTATAACAACTGAAATAGTGGCTGAGGATATGTGTGTTTTAATAATTGCAATAACTTAAATTGTGGCTGAGGATTTGTGTGTTTGATACTGGTGTTAATAGTTTCAATAATTATAATAACTGAAATAGTGACTGAGGATGTATGTTTTATAGTGGTGCAAACAATTTCAACAATTATAGCACCTAAATTGCTGGCTGAGGATATGTGTTTCATACTGGTGTTAACAGTTTCAATAATTATACAATTCAAATAGTGGGTGAGGATATATGTTTCATACTGATGTTAACAATTTCAAAATCTATAATAACTGAAATAGTGGCTGAGGATATGTGTGTTTCATAGTTGTGTCAACAGTTTTAACAATTTCAACTGAAATAGTGGCTGAGGATATGTGTGTTTCATACCGGTGTTAACAGTTTCAAAGTTATAAGAACTGAAATTGTGGCTGAGGATGTGTGTTTCGTAGTGATGTTAATAGTTTCAACAGTCATAATAACTGAAATAGTGGCAGAGGATATGTGTGTTTCAAACTTGTGTCAACAGTTTCAAGAATTACAACAACTGAAATAGTGGCTGAGAATATGTGTTTTATACTGGTTTTAACAGTTTGAACAGTTTAAAAAACTGAAAGAGTGGCTGAGTACATGTGTCTCATACTGGTGTTGAGATTTTAAATAATTATAATTGAAATTGTTGTTGAGGATGTATGTTTCATAGTAGTGTTAAGAGTTTCAATATTTATAACAACTGAAATAGTGGCTGAGGATATGTGTGTTTTAATAATTGCAATAACTTAAATTGTGGCTGAGGATTTGTGTGTTTGATACTGGTGTTAATAGTTTCAATAATATTAATAATTGAAATAGTGGCTGATGATATGTGTGTTTCATACTTGTGTCAACAGTTTAATAATTATTTCAACTGAAATAGTGGCTGAGGATATGTGTGTTTTATACTGGTGTTAACAGTTTCAACAATTATAACTGAAATAGTGGCTGAGGATATGTGTTTCACACTGGTGTTAAATGGTTTTAACAATTATAACAACTGAAAGAGAGTGGTTGAGGATATGTGTGATTTTTACTGGTGTTAACAGTTTCAATAATTATGAGAACTGAAAGAGTGGCTGAGGATATGTGTGTTTCATACTGGTGTTAACAGTTACAACAATTATAACAACTTAAATAGTGGTTGTGGATATGTGTTTCATACTGGTGTTAATAGTTTCAATAATTATAATAACTGAAATACTGGCTGAGGATATGTGTGCTGCTTACTGGTGTTAACAGTTACAACAATTATAATAACTGAAATAGTGGCTGAGAATATGTGTGTTTTATACTGGTGTTAACAGTTTCAAAAATTATAACAACTGAAACAGTGGCTGAGGATATGTGTGTTTCATACTGATGCTAGCAGTTTCAACAGTTATAACAATTGAAATAGTGGCTGAGGATATGTGTGTTTCAATAATTATAAGAACTGAAATTGTTTCTGAGGATGTGTGTTTCATACTTGTGTCAACAGTTTTAAAAATTATAACCTCTGAAATGGTGGCTGAGGATATGTGTGTTTCATACTTGTGTCAACAGTTTCAACAATTATAACAACTGAAATTGTGGCCTCAGGATGTGTGTTTCATAGTGGTGTTAATAGTTTCAACAATTATAACAAATGAAATAGTGGCTGAGGATGTGTGTTTCATAGTGGTGTTAACAGCTTCAACAATTATAACCTCTGAAATAGTGGCTGAGGATATATGTGTTTTATACTGGTGTTAACACTTTCAATAATATTAATAATTGAAATAGTGGCTGAGGATATGTGTGTTTCCTACTGGTGTTAACAATTTCAACAATTATAACTGAAATAGTGGCTGAGGATATGTGCGTTTCATACTGGTGTTAACAGTTTCAAGAATTATAGCACCTGAATTGCTGGCTGAGGATATGTGTTTCATACTGGTGTTAACAGTTTGAATTAGTATACAATTGAAATAGTGGCTGAGGATATGTTTTTCATACTGATGTTAACAATTTCAAAAATTATAGCACCTGAATTGCTGGCTGAGGATATGTTTTTCATACTGATGTTAACAATTTCAACAATTATGAAAACTGAAAGAGTGGCTGAGGATATGTGTGTTTCATACTGGTGTTAACAGTTTCAACAACTATAACTGAAATAGTGGCTGAGGATATGTGTGTTTCCTACTGGTGTTAACAATTTCAACAATTATAACTGAAATAGTGGCTGAGGATATGTGTGCTTCATACTGATGTTAATAGTTTCAACAGTTATAATAACTGAAATAGTGGCAGAGGATATGTGTATTTTAATAATTACAATAACTGAAATAGTGGTTGAGGATATGTGTGTTTCATACTGATGTTAACAGTTTCAACAATTATAACTGAAAGAGTGGCTGAGGATGTGTGTGTTTCATACTGATGCTAGTAGTTTCAACAGTTATAACAATTGAAATAGTGGCTGAGGATATGTGTGTTTCTATAATTATAAGAACTGAAATAGTGGCTGAGGATATGTATGTTTCATACTGGTGATAACAGTTTCAACAGTTATAACAACTGAAATAGTAGCTGAGGATATGTGTGTTTCATACTGGTGTTAAAGGTTTGAACAGTTATAACAATTGAAATAGTGGCTGAGGATATGTGTGTTTCAATAATTATAAGAACTGAAATTGTGGCTGAGGATGTGTGTTTCATACTTGTGTCAACAGTTTTAAAAATTATAACCTCTGAAATAGTGGCTGAGGATATGTGTGTTTCATACTTGTGTCAACAGTTTCAACAATTATAACAAGTGAAATTGTGGCTGAGGATGTGTGCTTTGTACTGATGTTAATAGTTTCAACAATTATAACTGAAATAGTGGCTGAGAATATATGTGTTGTATACTGGTGTTAACAGTTTCAACAATTATAGCAACTGAAATTGTGGCTGAGGATGTGTGTTTTATACTGATGTTAATAGTTTCAATAGTCATAATAACTGAAATAGTGGCTGAGAATATGTGTTTTATACTGGTTTTAACAGTTTGAACAGTTTAAAAACTGAAAGAGTGGCTGAGTACATGTGTCTCATACTGGTGTTGAGATTTTAAATAATTATAATTGAAATTGTTGTTGAGGATGTATGTTTCATAGTAGTGTTAAGAGTTTCAATATTTATAACAACTGAAATAGTGGCTGAGGATATGTGTGTTTTAATAATTGCAATAACTTAAATTGTGGCTGAGGATTTGTGTGTTTGATACTGGTGTTAATAGTTTCAATAATTATAATAACTGAAATAGTGACTGAGGATGTATGTTTTATAGTGGTGCAAACAATTTCAACAATTATAGCACCTAAATTGCTGGCTGAGGATATGTGTTTCATACTGGTGTTAACAGTTTCAATAATTATACAATTCAAATAGTGGCTGAGGATATATGTTTCATACTGATGTTAACAATTTCAAAATCTATAATAACTGAAATAGTGGCTGAGGATATGTGTGTTTCATAGTTGTGTCAACAGTTTTAACAATTTCAACTGAAATAGTGGCTGAGGATATGTGTGTTTCATACTGGTGTTAACAGTTTCAAAGTTATAAGAACTGAAATAGTGGCTGAGGATATGTGTGTTTCATACTGGTGTTAAGAATTTCAACAATTAAAACAACTGTAAGAGTGCCTGAGGATATGTGTGCTTCATACTGATGTTAACAGTTTGAATAATTGTAACAACTGAAATAGTTGCTGAGAATGTGTTTTTCATACTTGTTTTAGCAGTTTCATCAGTTATAATAACTGAAATAGTGGCTGAGGATATGTTTGTTTCATACTGTTGTTAACAGTTTCAAAGTTATAACTGAAATAGTGGCTGAGGACGTGCGTGTTTCACACTGGTGTTAAATGGTTTTAACAATTATAACAACTGAAATAGTGCCTGAGGATATGTGTGTTTCATACTGGTGTTAATAGTTTCAATAATATTAATAATTGAAGTAGTGGCTGAGGATATGTATGTTTCATACTTGTGTCAACAGTTTCAACAATTATAACTGAAATAGTGGCTGAGGATAATGGTGATAACAGTTTCAACACTCATAATGTCTGAAATAATGGCTTAGAACATGTATATTTCATACTGGTGATAACAGTTTCAACAGTTATAACAACTGAAATAGTGGCTGAGGATATGTGTGTTTCAATAATTATAAGAACTGAAATAGTGGCTGAGGATATGTGTGCTTAGTACTTGTGTCAACAGTTTAATAATTATAACAACTGAAATAGTGGCTGAGGATACGTGTGTTTGATAATGGTGTTAAGAGTTTCAACAATTTTGGTATCTGAAATTGTGGCTGAGGATTTGTGTTTCATACTGGTGTTAATAGTTTCAATAATATTAATAATTGAAATAGTGGCTGATGATATGTGTGTTTCATACTTGTGTCAACAGTTTAATAATTATTTCAACTGAAATAGTGGCTGAGGATATGTGTGTTTTATACTGGTGTTAACAGTTTCAACAATTATAACTGAAATAGTGGCTGAGGATATGTGTTTCACACTGGTGTTAAATGGTTTTAACAATTATAACAACTGAAATAGTGCCTGAGGATGTGTGTGTTTCATACTGGTGTTAAGAGTTTCAAGGATTGTTTATTGTGTCTTTGTTTTTTAACAGTCATGTATACTTGTCATATGATATGACAAATTTTATGCATTCTGTGTTTAAAATATTTAGGGTTAGATGTTGTGATTTATTGTTAACTATGTAAATATGTTAACATGTTTCTTTTACTTCAAAATTTAGTCACTAATAGCTGAAATGAAGGTTTCTTAATTGAATCACTTTTTGCGACAGAGATTATAGTGAAAATATTACATTTTCTGGCATTATAAAGCTATTTGTGTCATAACATGACTTAATCAAATGGTGTATGATATTTGATGTGTAAATACCAAAGTAGGAAGTTGTAGACAAAATGATTTTGTTTATTTTTCTTTTAGTGTATAAAAGTTGTTTATTTTATTGTACTATGACATTCTATTCATATATATAAATGTTGGTAGAATGTGTTTTGAGTGTACTCTTCTTATCATTAGTGTTAACATGTTATATAAAACTTGGACTCCAGCTCAAAGGCAAAGCCATAATAAATGCCTAGATACCAAATGTATCCCTGGTGAGGGTGGTGTGTGGTGTGGATGTTCTTTCTTTTAGTCCTGTGTAGACAGCTCTCTACACAATTTTCGTAGAAACTTTAGAACAATCAAAATATTCACAAGTTATGCAATAAATTGATGTAAATCAAAGAGTTGGCTCATAGCTTCTCATATGATGTTTGTTTCATTTCTTACAGTTTAGGAAAAAGATAATTGAATCATACAATATTTTCTCCAAAAGTCATGTGATTCTCTGGATACATGACTTTAAAGCTACAATTTTAGTAAATGTTCATGACTTCCAGAGAAAAAGTAAAAAGAATTGGGTTTTCTCAACCACACTGTGGGTGCATTATAAAGGTCTTAGTCAAATCACAATATGCAATTATACAAGAGTTGCAGTAGGTTCAACTGACATTGCCTTCCTAGTCCTCTAGGCTATCAAACAAGGGATGGCTTTGTTTGAATAGCTTTATCAATTTAAAATCAGGGATGGCTTTGTTTGAACAGCTGTGTCAAATTAAAACCAGGGATGGCTTTGTTTGAACAGCTGTGTCAAATTAAAACCAGGGATGGCTTTGTTTGAACAGCTGTGTCAATTTAAAACCAGGGATGGCTTTGTTTGAATAGCTTTATTAATTTAAAACCAGGGATGGTTTTGTTTGAATTGCTCTATCAATTTAAAACCAGCGATGGCTTTGTTTGAATAGCTTTATTAATTTAAAACCAGGGATGGTTTTGTTTGAATTGCTCTATCAATTTAAAACCAGGGATGGCTTTGTTTGAACAGCTGTGTCAATTTAAATCCAGGGATGGCTTTGTTTGAACAGCTGTGTCAATTTAAATCCAGGAATGGCTTTGTTTGAATAGCTGTGTCAATTTAAATCCAGGGATGGCTTTGTTTGACTAGCTGTGCAAATTTAAATCCAGGGATGGCTTTGTTTGAATAGCTGTGTCAATTTAAATCCAGGGATGGTTTTGTTTGAATTGCTTTATCAATTTAAAACCAGGGATGGCTTTGTTTGAACAGCTGTGTCAATTTAAATCCAGGGATGGCTTTGTTTGAATAGCTGTGTCAATTTAAATCCAGGGATGGCTTTGTTTGAATAGCTTTATCAACTTAAAACCAGGGATGGCTTTGTTTGAATAGCTTTATCAACTTAAAACCAGGGATGGCTTTGTTTGAACAGCTGTGTCAACTTAAAACCAGGGATGGCTTTGTTTGAATAGCTGTGTCAACTTGAAACCAGGGATGGCTTTGTTTGAATAGCTGTGTCAAGTTAAAGCGTGTCTCTTCAACTTAATGTAGATGGCAACACCAGATATGAATTTAATGTAATCGACTAAATGCGTTGCTAAACAATAACGTAAAAGAAACCATGTTCATTAAGAAAACACGTCATAGTTGTTTGAAATATTTAAGGTGTCAACTTTGTATAACATTAAATATATGTTAAATAATTTCATCAGATCTTATCTTGACGTAACCAGGTTTATATGTTGTTGCTTATATATCTGAAGTGTTTTAGGTACTTAACAGGTTTAACTCTTTTTACAGTGTTACCAGTGGCATCCTTAGATACTTAAACAGGTTCAACTTGTATAATATTACCAGTGGTAATTTTAGGTACTTATATCAGTGTAATTTCTCTCTAAAGTATTGCCAGTTGTTATTATTAGGTAGTTGAACAGGTTTAACTATCTTGTGTGGTGCTACCAGTGCTATTCTTAGGTACTTACAGGTTTAACTACCTTATATGATATTACCAGTGATACTTTTAGGTAGTTAAACAGGTTTAACTATCTTATATGATATTACCGGAAGTGTTTTAGGTAATTGAACAGGTTTAATTATTTTATATGGTGTTAACAAGTAAAGTATCTACATGTCGTTATTTCTGTGTTCTCTGTACTCCTGAGTTAAAGAAAATTTTATTTTTGGCTTGTTTGGCTTTCATATGTTCCTAAATATTTGTCTTTCAGGAACTGGTTTGTTGTCAGAATGAAGGATGCTTATAAAGACACAAAAGGAAAATGTCGACAGCCTCTTATTTGGTATTAGCTTTGTGAACTTTGTAATTTAAACCACAACATCTTACTCAGTAAATATATGTGACCTGCATTACACAAATGTAGTGTTGTGAAATGACTTCACAGGGTACTAGCATGCATGCCAATAGTTTGAACCATCACATTATCAACCAATATTGAAAAATGAACCTCTGATAAATCCACAGTGTGCAGGACGGAATTGGGGGTTGTGACTGAGTGTTCAAACATTCATGCAATTACGGTAGTTTCAATCCATTATCCACATTTGTTTTTCCTTTTAACTAAATACAAAACTACACAGTGGACTGTCTGTGCTTTACCTGCCTACTATGTACTGGGGATGCGGTGACTGTATGTGCAACAGTTTCAGTAAACATAATTTCAGGAACTATGTCAAAAGAAATCAGTTTACGAAAAGTTAATTGCTAAAGAATGATGAAATTTGTGTTGTTACTTCAGAGATGTTAAGTGTGACATTTACTGTTGCAGAAGGAGAGGTAAGTAGCTGTCCAAATAAATACAAGAACCAGATTTATTGGTCATCACATGCCAGGAGAAAAAAGCTTGAAATAGTTAAGCAAAGTGGTCATTCCAGATATCCAATCCTTTCCTCTCATGGTCACATTAATTATTATACAATTAATGTGCTAATTCTTGATACAGTCGTTTTTACATTAAATTTTAGGGTTAAAAACTTTGTTACATTTCTTCATGTTAATGATTGTTAAATGATTAAGTACCAATTCATACTGTGTTATGTGTTGTGACAAGGTAGAGGCATACATAAAATGTTGTGGTGTTTTGACACGCATGTACTTGTTGCAGGAAATGAATCGTGATTTATGAACACATTCATCTCTCTTCTGAAATGAAACTGTATTGGGGGTGGGGTTCTTCATCAGGATGCCTAGGAATAGTGTATTCCTGGTTTTGACTATTTTGTACTTATGGACAAGAAATGCACATAATAGACATCCAAGCTGTTCGACAGCTTCCTCAAAAATAAAGTCACAAGTTGAAGTGTTGAACAAGTGTTATGTTTTCTTACCCTACAGCGTGTAAGAATATAACCAGTCATTAATATTGTCTGTTTGAAGAGACCACAATGATGACACTGGTAAAGTCCCATTGGAATTGAGATAAATGAATTTAAATATCACAGAAATTGTATGTTCAACTACAGACACTATTTGTAGAAAGCACATAAAGGGTAATAAATGTGATGGTATAAGTAGTGGAATATTGTCAACCAAACTTTGGTCATATAAGCTTAACTCTTGAAAGCAAATGTGTTTATATGTTAAAAGGGGAACATTATCACAAGAGTGTTTCTGCTACACAATGCCACAGGGAATTTAGAAAACATTTACAGGAGTCATTACTAGTGCAGGACAACATGGAGATAACTGAGAACATTTATATAGAAGTCATTAATGGTGCAGGACAACATGGAGATAAATGAGGACATTTATATAGGAGTCATTACTGGTGCAAGATAACATAGAGATAATTGAACATTTACACAGGAGTCATTACTGGTGCAGGACAACATGGAGATAACTGAGAACATTTATACAGGAGTCATTATTGGTGCAGGACAACATGGAGATAACTGAGAACATTTATACAGGAGTCATCACTGGTGCAGGACAACATGGAGATAACTCAGGACATTTATACAGGAGTTATAACTGGTGCAGGACAACATGGAGATAACTGAGAACATTTTCAAGATTCCTGAATACATCTTGTTTTGTGTCACGCACACCACATCAATGATGTCATCAAGCTAGATCTTTGAATACCATTTGTGGTTTTATTTTAGAACGTACGGTTTACAGAAAATAAAACAGTAATATCAAGAGAAGGAGGAAAGTTAAGAAAACAACAAGAGAAGGAAAACAACTGGTCCAGAAAATTAGAAAACTAAATATATGGTCGAAAACATAATTATCTAATTGCTTTTATCTCTATCCAGATTTATCTCGACATTATCTTTATTTGACTCCAGGTGCTTTTTACACATGTTTGAGGGTAACTGGTTAATTTGGTGTGACGTCAGGGTTATTTTGTGGTAATAAGTATCAGAAAACGTAGTGGCTATGTGTTCTTTCTGTTACCCGCTTTCAATACCCAGCTTTTAATATCCTTCCAAAGTATTTCATGCGATTAATTGATAGTCGTTGGTCGCATTGGTGTTTTGCCGAAGTTGAAAGGTCACGGGTTAAAGTAGTGGGCTGGTATAATTCAAACAACAGTTCCTCATACCAAACTTATAGCAGCTGTTCAAATAAAAACTTCAGGTGAGTTTATATAGTATTTAATAGTGATGGCTATTTGTTTTAATTACATTTATCCACAAAGAGTGCTAGCGCACTATCTTAAATATATAAGACGTTTACGTCTAATTCCTCCACTCACACTGTGTGTGTGTATGTTGTTTTATAGAAAATTGAAGTTCTTTTTAGGAAAAGATGTAAGGAAATGACGTCTTCTATAAATATTTACTTACGTCAAAAATAACAAATGCTCAGTAGCAGTAGTAATGGTCGGTGGGTAGTGGGGGGGGGGGTATGAATCTTCAATTACATGCCCTTTGTCCAAAATTTGGTTTAGATTGACCCAGCGAACTAGTAGTAGTGAGATAACAGACAGACACAGTATCGATATATACAAACCACTAAAATCTATTTGTGTATTCCTTAATGTAACATTTTGTATAATTTAATATCCTGGTATAGGTTTGTATTTAGCTACGTATTTTGTTTATGAATACACATTTCATCGTGTAATTTATAGTGTACTGGTAGATCACTTATTTATCTGTGTTGTAATTCTTAGACAATTGAGAGAGAAGTATATTCAACAAGAAGATAATTTTCGAAATATTTTTCTTAAGTTAGTGGCGATCTATAAATGATCAAGGGCACTCCCTTGATTATATGATCAAAAAGAAGTATTTACAAACAAACTGTACGTAGAAGGAGATCATTACAGTGTCGTAGTTTCGATAAAATATTAGTGTTTTCCATTAATTAAATTTACCTTCTTATTTTTAATGTGAGTCATTTCTTGTTTATGTAGAGGGCGCACAACGTTCCACGAACGTGATAATTTAATCCCACTTAAAAGTACACCCTTTGCCACACTAATTACTTGGGTTAGGCTAACGCCCTCTACAACGTCGTTTAATTATCTAAATGTGGCATGACACGACATAAGCAGGGCAGAAGCCATAATCGTCTGAGACGTGACAGTTACTCAATTAGGCCTCGTGTGTATTGTAGTTTCAAAAGTGAAATAAAATACTCGTCTTATTCAACCTATATCTTCACCATCAACAGCCTCAATTTCATTGAGATATCTATAAAAACAAATTAAAAACACGATGTTAGTACACGTTTCCAAGCTAGAACCGAGATAGTCACGGTTATTAACCCTAACTCCTGTTGTACAACAAGATGTCTTTAAAATTACTTTTCACAGGCAGTTCGTTTCCGACATTTATGCTTGCCTAGGGACCATTGTAATAATACAAAATGTTGATTTTAAATATTGCATTGAAGAGTCTCATCAAAACATTATACTAAACCTTAATGTCAAACCTTTATATTAGATCTTGCATCAAAATATAGGATAAAAAATTTCCTATCGAAACATCACTTCAAAACTTGACAGATATTAATATCTAAAGCACGTTAAGAGAAATCTGATTGCAAGTGATGTATATTGTTTATTATACACATTACAGAGAAAATGTAAAGTAAAAAACAAAACAAAAAACTGTAACATAAGAAATCAAATAAGCCCATGAGGTAAAACGTGAAACCAAAGGTTAACAGAAGATTCATGCCGGTAAAATGGAAGTTTAAAAACTGTACACAAACGAGATAAAGAAGAAAAATATGTTATAAAATAAGAGATAAATAAAGTGAAATACAGACAACAAACTGTCTTTGGTGAATGTTTCTCATCTTATGTTCACAGTTTACACCCAGACCTAATGTTTCTCACCTCATGTTCACTCTTCATTGTCTACAACATCATTTTGTCTTTATAAATATTTGATGAACACAAGTCCGCCAGTGGAACGTGCAAAGGTTGTATAGCTTTATGTTTTTCTGTTTTACATCCTAAATGATCTTTTCTATTACGAAAAAAACCATCAAGTAATTTCCTTAATCGAGTTAATTCATGTTCGAAGTAAATGTCAAGTCGACCATCGGATATTAGAAAGAGATATCTGCTATATATTGTCTTTAACAATGAGCAATAGACAACACTGAAACTCTCGGTATCATGATTAGTTCAGTCCCTTTAATACCAATACGTCACAATGTAGTTCATTAAACTTAACATACAACCAGTTTCCGTAAAACCAATACAAATAGTTCTTGCTTTATTGTATATTTTTGTAACTTGATATTGTAATGTTATATTACAATTATATCTGATGATTGAAAATTAATATTTAGATATTTACATCCTATAAGTTGTATAGTATGACATCTGGTATTTGTTGAATGACGTCACAGTAGTTCAGCAAAAAGGTACTTAATGAGCTATCTGTGTTCTGCCCATTGCAGGTATCGAAGTTCGTTTTATAGAGTTATAAGCTTGGTAAACTTATCGTTGTGACTTGGGGGGGGGGCGATATGTCTTCTCGGATGAATAAAACCATTAAGCATGCGCACTTAGAAGACTAACTTTTGATGAGTGACCATGGACTGGTCAACACTACATCTGTTGACTTCTAACAACTTTGGTCATAGGTTGGCCAACAAAGTTATTAGATGTCAACAGATGTAGCGTTGGTGTGTCCATAACCAGGGTTGTTAGAAGTCAATAGATGTAGCGTTGGTGAGTTCATGACGAGAGATGTTAGAAGTCCATAGATGTAAGACAATCCTCTGATGTTTAGCAAGTTAAGAATAGCACTTGGTGAAACTAAATATGTTAAACGATGGGGACAAATGTTATATCTTTACATTTGAACGTGCTTATGTAGAAAGTATACTCTTTATCTAATTGGAGCGTGATAACTGATGCATATTTAAGATAATTTAGGGTTAAATGATTTCATTTGTAAAAAAACATAACCTAGAAAGTACTGCCCTTGTCTACAGATGGCGATAACGGAAAAAAAAGATTAAAAAAAAGGCACAGATGTATTACGTTTTCTCACCAATCATATCACTGTCAAATTTTTAGTTTTATACCGAGTTTCAGATTATAGTGTGTTGACATATAATTGGAACACAAAAAAGCTCTTATGTTTTTAATTACTATAAAACCCAAGAAGCGAGAAATGAAAATAATCTTAAAATAAAAAAAACGTTGCTTAATCAGTAATAATCGAACATTTGGTAAAATGCCAGTTCAATATTAAGTCAAGCACAGATATTGTTTATTTAAACAAGAATAGAGTAGAAAAGTGACCTGACGCCAGGTAATTCTAGGGTTAACACGATTTAGATTATACCTTTTACTTTTAACTGTGCACCCCAGAGCATCTCCTACCTGGCTAAGTAGAAGGTCTGAAGACTTGTAACGATAAAAAAAACAAACCATTTCGATACTCGTGATGGTCACAGATTGGTGGTTAACAACAAATAGATTTAAAGGTACATAAGACGTTTCAGGTAACTGTTCATATTTTAGTAGGATATACGGACGATGGAACAAATGTTTTATTATTAGTTTTACGTTTGATTTAGTAAGTTGGCTCAATCACATGAGCAATGAATATATCAAACACTTCAAGTTAATAAAGTAATCACGGAGAGTTTAAAGTGAAACCTGATGAAAGTGTTGTTCATCTGAGGTTCTTTCGTTTTCAATCATCCAAAGTGTCAACTATTGGATCTACAGCAAAAGGTTGTGTTTGTTACGAATATCGACTACCTATGCTTAATTTTTAACTGATATACTGGTGGAAGGTCAGCGTAAATACACGGCACCCGCCAACAACTCCTGAGTTACTCTGATCGAATAGTAGGATTTACAACAGGATTGGTCAGTTTTTAAATCTAAATCGTGTTAACCCTAGAATTACCTGGCGCCAGGTCACTTTTCTACTCTATTCTTGTTTCGTGTTTCTTATGGATTGGTCAGAGAGTGTTCGTGTTTCGTAAGGATTGGTCAGTGAGCGTTACTGTTTTTTAATGGATTAATCAGTGGGTGTTTCTGTTTATTATGTATTGGTCAGCGAGTGTTCTCTTTATGATGAAAATAGACTTGAATTAATTGAATAATTTTAGAGTGCAGTTACTCACCCGGATTACAAACGTATCTTCAATCCTGATATAAATTTACGTCCTCTAAGTCTGTAAATGAAACAAATCTTACTGTTAACAACACTTTCAATGCTTCGAAAGCTGAGACTAGTCTCGTCACCACGATACTTTCAGGGTTAACGACTTTATGAAGATAGAAAGAGACAGGTACTAACTAGTTTTTTTTAGTAACTTTGGAGGACAACTGCCACAGATGTTAGTTGTAATAGTACAATATATGGGTTGATGATTCACAATCATCGGGTTCAAATCCCGTAAGTTGACGGCGGGTCGTGTTGACTAGCTGCCTTCCATATATTATATCACTTAAGAATCAGGATCTGTTAGAACAGATAGCTCTCTAGTGACTTTGCACAAAGTAAACAAACCAACGATAATAACGACGAAATATATCAGTCACAAGAAACTGATTTTTAAACTTATTCATCGATTGTTTTATTTATTCAATCAGTGCATTGAAAAGTTAAAGTTCATGTTTTGACATATTATAATCTAATACGAACACTGCACCAGAAGGAAACGAGAAGTGTGTATTTATTCGAGTATGCTGAACCCTACTGAAGACTTGGAGTACAGGTATGGGTAGAACCTGTACTACCAGATTTAACACACCCAGCTCTTCTTGATGTATCTGTGCTAATCGTGGAAAAGTGGCATGAAATAAAACCAACCTGTGTCTATCTGAACGGCACGAAATAGAGGAAACAATCCGTCACGTGCACTGGATGTATTAGTCCAGATCGTCCGGTAAGAAGGGGTAGTTGAAACTGTTAACCTTTCCTTCAGGAAAACAGTCCCATCTACGTTTTAAAAGTTGTATCTGTGGTACCTGAGCATTACATTATATGTATAACATAGAAAAAAACGTGTCATTTAAGGATATTATATTAGCAAAGGAATAACTTTTTTTTTTACGGTTTAATATTATTCTATATGAAAAGTCTATGTACTGGGTTTTCAAAGAAACATTTTATTTTAAGATGTGTTTATGGTGTTAGACTGGCGGTAAGATCAAGTAGAACAGACGAGAGCGAATATTGACTGAGATTGAAATTTCTTGATCGATATAACAAAAATCGCTGCTTCTTGTGAACATAAGTTATCTCTATAAAAATATTTACTAGAAAACAGGTTGATATTTTCGTACAGACTTCCTATAGAAGATGTTTCTATTGTTCTCTTCAGCGAAAAAAGCGATTGTTTCCTTTCTCCTACATCTTACACACCACAAAAGGAGTTTTTCACTCTCCTATTAAGACTCGTAAAAACCTAGTTTTAGTTCGTTTTTTCCTTGTTTAGCACAAATCTATACAACGAGCTACCTGTATGTGTCCACTACGACTATGGACTATGGAAGTCTGAGGGTCGCGGGTTTGAATACCCGTCGCACCAAACATGCTCGCCTTTCAGCCGTGGGGGCGTTATATTGTTACGGTCAATTCCATTATTCGTTGGTAAAAGAGTAGCCCAAGAGTTGGCGGTGGGTGGTGGTGTCTAACTGCCTTCCCTCTAGTCTTACACTACTAAATTAAGGATGGCTAGCGCAGATAGCTTTGCCCGAAATTCAAACCAAACAAACAAGATTTTAGACCTACGTTTAGAAATGATATTGTGACTAATGTACAAGTAAAATACTAATGGCTGATTGATTGTAGAAAGAATGTAATTACTACATTCGTTATCTGTTCTTCTACCCTGGTGGCTCAGCAGGAAGTCTCAAAACGCCAAAATTTTAATTTCGGTGTTCGCTGTGGGCATAGCACATTGTTTAGCATCATGGTTAATAACAATTAAACAAATCTTCAGTGGAGGGTTAACTCAGTATTCATTCACTGTTAACTTCTACCCTAGTAACTGAAAGCAACACATATTTACTAAGCTTTAGTTTTCCTATTTACTGTCTACTCTTGTCTGTCGATATTCCTTAAAGTTTTGCTAATATATATACATATATGTATGTTTCTGTGTGTCTATATGGCTAAGATTATAAGAGACCTTTCAAATTCATAATTAAAACAGCGAACGAACTTACAATACGAAATGTGTCAAGGAGATATAGTCTTACAAAACCCTCCCTGTATATCACAAAGTGGACTAGTTCACCCATTTTTGTACGTATGAATCACTGGTTTAAATATATGTCAAATACTTCTTGGCTAGGGTCATGGATGCATTACAAAGTATTTTTATACAATAACCACAGAAACATTATTTAGTGAATTCAGTGAAGTAGAAAAAATAATTAAAAACCCTGATAGAACTGCATCCAGATCAGAGCTCAGGTCTACATTGAAGTTATTGAAACTTAAACCAAAACGGATGGTATTAATCCACGCACATTTGTAATCTCAACCACTGCCAAAGCTGGGCCGTGCTGCTAGCTTACAATAACGTCACGCACTTCTATCATCTCATCCAAACCACTTACAATATTATAATTCCGTTTGGTAATGTAGCATAAGAACAATAAACCAGCTACATGAGTTAATAACATAAGAACAGTAAACCAGCTACATGAGCTAATAACATAAGAACAGTAAACCAGCTACATGAGCTAATAACATAAGAACAGTAAACTGTCTACATGAGCTAATAACATAAGAACAGTGAACCAGCTACATGAGTTAATAACATAAGAACAATAAACCAGCTACATGAGTTAATAAGATAAGAACAGTGAACCAGCTACATGAGTTAATAAGATAAGAACAGTGAACCAGCTACATTAGTTAATAAGATAAGAACAGTAAACCAGCTACATGAGCTAATAAAATAAGAACAATAAACCTGCTACATGAGTTAATAAGATAAGAACAGTAAACCAGCTACATGAGTTAATAAGATAAGAACAGTGAACCAGCTACATGAGTTAATAAGATAAGAACAGTAAACCAGCTACATGAGTTAATAACATTAGAACAGTGAACCAGCTACATGAGTTAATAAGATAAGAACAGTAAACCAGCTACATGAGCTAATAACATAAGAACAATAAACCAGCTACATGAGTTAATAAGATAAGAACAGTAAA
The DNA here is from genome assembly GCF_004210375.1 of Tachypleus tridentatus. Taxonomy (NCBI): domain Eukaryota; kingdom Metazoa; phylum Arthropoda; class Merostomata; order Xiphosura; family Limulidae; genus Tachypleus; species Tachypleus tridentatus. Next base: position 203,680,943 of record NC_134837.1, read on the forward strand.
CCAGCTACATGAGTTAATAAGATAAGAACAGTGAACCAGCTACATGAGTTAATAAGATAAGAACAGTAAACCAGCTACATGAGCTAATAACATAAGAACAGTAAACTGTCTACATGAGCTAATAAGATAAGAACAGTGAACCAGCTACATGAGTTAATAAGGTACGAACAGTAAACCAGCTACATGAGTTAATAACATTAGAACAGTGAACCAGCTACATGAGTTAATAAGATAAGAACAGTAAACCAGCTACATGAGCTAATAACATAAGAACAATAAACCAGCTACATGAGTTAATAAGATAAGAACAGTAAACCAGCTACATGAGTTAATAAGATAAGAACAGTGAACCAGCTACATGAGTTAATAACATAAGAACAGTGAACCAACAATATGAGTTAATAACATAAGAACAGTAAACCAGCTACATGAGCTAATAACATAAGAACAATAAACCAGCTACATGAGTTAATAAGATAAGAACAGTAAACCAGCTACATGAGCTAATAAGATAAAAACAGTGAACCAGCTACATGAGTTAATAAAATAAGAACAGTGAACCAGCTACATGAGTTAATAAGATAAGACCAATAAACCAGCTACATGAGCTAATAAGATAAGAACAGTGAACCAGCTACATGAGTTAATAAGGTACGAACAGTAAACCAGCTACATGTGTTAATAACATTAGAACAGTGAACCAGCTACATGAGTTAATAAGATAAGAACAGTAAACCAGCTACATGAGCTAATAACATAAGAACAATAAACCAGCTACATGAGTTAATAAGATAAGAACAGTAAACCAGCTACATGAGTTAATAAGATAAGAACAGTAAACCAGCTATATGAGTTAATAAGATAAGAATAGTGAACCAGCTACATGAGCTAATAACATAAGAACAATAAACCAGCTATATGAGTTAATAAGATAAGAACAGTAAACCAGCTACATGAGTTAATAAGATAAAAACAGTGAACCAGCTACATGAGTTAATAAAATAAGAACAGTGAACCAGCTACATGAGTTAATAAGATAAGACCAATAAACCAGCTACATGAGCTAATAACATAAGAACAATAAACCAGTTACATGAGTTAATAACATAAGAACAGTGAACCAGCTACATGAGTTAATAAGGTACGAACAGTAAACCAGCTACATGAGTTAATAACATAAGAACAATAAACCAGCTACATGAGTTAATAACATAAGAACAGTGAACCAGCTACATGAGTTAATAAGGTACGAACAGTAAACCAGCTACATGAGTTTATAACATAAGAACAGTAAACCAGCTACATGAGTTTATAACATAAGAACAATAAACCAGCTACATGAGTTAATAACATAAGAACAGTGAACCAACTATATGAGTTAATAACATAAGAACAGTAAACCAGCTACATGAGCTAATAACATAAGAACAATAAACCAGCTACATGAGTTAATAAGATAAGAACAGTAAACCAGCTACATGAGCTAATAACATAAGAACAATAAACCAGCTATATGAGTTAATATGATAAGAACAGTAAACCAGCTACATGAGTTAATAAGATAAGAACAGTGAACCAGCTACATGAGTTAATAAAATAAGAACAGTGAACCAGGTACATGAGTTAATAAGATAAGACCAATAAACCAGCTACATGAGCTAATAACATAAGAACAGTAAACTGTCTACATGAGCTAATAAGATAAGAACAGTGAACCAGCTACATGAGTTAATAAGATAAGAACAATAAACCAGCTACATGAGTTAAAAAGATAAGAACAATAAACCAGTTACATGAGTGAATAAGATAAGAACAGTGAACCAGCTACATGAGTTAATAAGGTACGAACAGTAAACCAGCTACATGAGTTAATAACATAAGAACAATAAACCAGCTACATGAGTTAATAACATAAGAACAGTGAACCAGCTACATGAGTTAATAAGGTACGAACAGTAAACCAGCTACATGAGTTATTAACATAAGAACAATAAACCAGCTACATGAGTTAATAACATAAGAACAGTGAACCAACTACGTGAGTTAATAAGGTAAGAACAGTGAACCAGCTACATGAGTTAATAAGATAAGAACAGTGAACCAGCTATATGAGTTAATAAGGTAAGAACAGTAAACCAGCTACATGAGCTAATAATATAAGAACAATAAACCAGCTACATGAGTTAATAAGATAAGAACAGTGAACCAACTATATGAGTTAATAACATAAGAACAGTAAACCAGCTACATGAGTTAATAAAATAAGAACAGTGAACCAGCTACATGAGTTAATAAGATAAGACCAATAAACCAGCTACATGAGCCAATAACATAAGAACAGTAAACTGTCTACATGAGCTAATAAGATAAGAAAAGTGAACCAGCTACATGAGTTAATAAGATAAGAACAATAAACCAGTTACATGAGTTAAAAAGATAAGAACAATAAACCAGTTACATGAGTTAATAACATAAGAACAGTGAACCAGCTACATGAGTTAATAAGGTACGAACAGTAAACCAGCTACATGAGTTAATAACATAAGAACAATAAACCAGCTACATGAGTTAATAACATAAGAACAGTGAACCAGTTACATGAGTTAATAAGGTACGAACAGTAAACCAGCTACATGAGTTAATAACATAAGAACAGTGAACCAACTACATGAGTTAATAAGATAAGAACAGTGAACCAGCTACATGAGTTAATAAGATAAGAACAGTGAACCAGCTACATGAGTTAATAAGATAAGAACAGTAAACCAGCTACATGAGTTAATAAGATAAGAACAGTAAACCAGCTACGAGTTAATAACATAAGAACAATAAACCAGCTACATGAGTTAATAAGGTAAGAACAGTAAACCAGCTACATGAGCTAATAAGATAAGAACAATAAACTAGCTACATGAGTTAATAAGATAAGAACAGTGAACCAGCTACATGAGTTAATAAGATAAGAACAGTGATCCAGCTACATGAGTTAATAAGATAAGAACAGTGAACCAGCTACATGAGTTAATGAGATAAGAACAGTAAACCAGCTACATGAGCTAATAACATAAGAACAGTGAAAGTGTTACTGGTGGTAAAAAGAACAGCAATCATTGGAGGTAAAGAACAACAGTTAACAAGTATCATAAGGTACAGGTATGAGGCTGTTAAAGTGGATATTATTGTATACAGGTGTGTGACTGTTGAAGCAGATATTGTTACTGTGTACCAGTAGGTGACTGTTGAAGCAGATATTGGTTACTGTGTACCAGTAGGTGACTGATGAAGCTGATATTAGTTACCGTGTACAGGTATGTGGGTTTTGAAGGGGATATTAGATACTGCGTAGAGGTACGTGGCTGTTGAAGGGGATATTAGATACTGCGTAGAGGTACGTGGCTGTTGAAGGGGATATTAGATACCATGTACCGGTATGTGGCTGTTGAAGCAGATATTACTTACTGTGTACAGGTACGTGACTGTTGAAGCAGATATTATAAATTTTAAAGACTGTGGAAGATTAATCAAATTTGTAAAAGAGGAAATTAGGACATGAAAAAAGTATTACATCAGGAAAGGTTGGCTGAAAATGTAAAAATTAACTAAGGATCTCTTTAAATGAATTAAGGATAAACAAAATTTTAAAATAGGGGTAGGATCCTTGAGGGATGATAAAGGGAAGCTTGCATCTAATTGTTATGAGGTGGCTGGGTTATTAAATTTGTTTTTTTTCTTCAGTTTTTGTTGACAAAGATTTAAGTAGTATTCCACATCTTGAACAGTTGATAAATGGAAATAAGGCCAAACAAGATGACTGTATTAATTCTGAGCTGGTTAAGAAAAAATCTGGAAGTTTAATTAAAAAATAATGTTTATGAACAATATATTTTATTAAGTTTTGAAAGCTTGGATATATGACCCACTTACTACTATTTTTTGTCAATCTTTGAATAGTTGGTAGGTACCATATGATTGTAAGTTAGCTGTGGAATTCCTCTTTGCAAGAAAGCTGATGGAATTTGTCCTTGTAATTATAGACCTATTAATCTTACATCAGTTGTGGGAACAGTTTTAGAAGTTCTGTTAAAAGATACTTTTCAAAGTCATTTAAGAAATTTTATTGGATAATCAGTATGGTTTCACTATAGGAAAATGTTGCATTACCAATATTTGGATAATTTTTGAAAATGTTACTGCTTATGTAGACAAGAGTAAAGGTGTATTATTGGTGTGTCTGGATTTTGAGAAAGCATTTGACAAGGTGCCACATATAGGTGTGGGGGATAAGTTAGCAAATTAAATAGAAAAGTGGCTGGTCAGAAGAAAACAGGGTTGTTACAAATGGAGTTCAGTCAAACTGGATTATTGTCACAAGTGTGGTACACCAGGGCTCAATCTTAGGACCTTTACTCATTTTGATTTACATCAGTGACACAGATGAAGGAATGGTTAATAAGTTACTTATATTTGCTAATGATAATAAGGTTGTGGGTGTTGCTAGCTGTGAAGAGGATGCTGCTGATTTATGAAAGGATTTAGACCATTTAGTGAGTTGGATACATAAGTGACAGATGAGTTTTAATTATAATAAATGTAACATATATTGGTTATCATAATTTGAGTTATAAGTAAAGTGTGGATGCTAATGACCTTAACAGGGTCATGAAAGAAAGTGATCTTAGTGTAATGGTTGATCAGTCTCCAGTCATCCAAGCAGTGTGATGTTGTTAGTGGTTAGGCAAATAGGATTTCAGGTTGTATCTACAGAAACATTTAATGCAAGTCTAAAAGGGTTATAATTTCATTGTACAGGTCACTAGTTAGGCCACATTTGGAATATTGTGTTCACTCTTAGGCTACTTACCTTAAGGAAAATCATTTAATTGTTGGAAAGGGTTCAGAGAAGTGTTATTAGAATGGTGCCTGTGAAGAAGGGGTTGCCATATAAGAAGGTGGAATCTCTCAAGTTGTTTTATCTTTAAAAAAGAAGAGTTAGAGGGAATCTGACAGATGTGTTTAAGATTATTAAATGAATTAAGTGTGTCTATACATCAAATTATTTTCATATTTAAAAGTGAGGACCAGAAGACACAAGTCTACATTTTGGCAGGATATGAGTAATCTTCAGCTAAGATAGTTTTATTTTTATAATAGGGTAGTTAGACTTTATAATAGGTCATCTTCAGGTGTTCTAGATTTAAATGAGTTTAATAAAAGCTTTATAAGTATATGAAGAATAATGGAAAAGGTTTGTAATTTATGCTTTGTTTATTATTTTAGAGTATGGAACAACCAAGATGTACTAATGTTCCTAAACATTATGTATACAGGTAGTTGACTGTTATAGTGTATATTATAGACACTATAAAGTTTAAATTAAATTATATTTTCTTACAAAGAAATGTTATTAAGAAATAAGATATTATTGTTGAACTGGTCTTAAAACCTTGAGTTTGAGTGTTGCATTAATGTGTACAAAAGAAACAAAATTACAGTTTTCTTAATGTATGGTTAACATAACATGTCAATTACAGAAAATATTCATAACAGCTTTTAAAGATGAAAATCTGTAATGTGAAATATTTATTAAATTTCATATAGAATTTGTCATTTTTGACCATACAAATGGTAAAACAAGAAATGTATTGTTGTGGTAATACTTTCTAAATTCAATATAATGTCTGTAAAATTTTAGTAAAAAGATTTAAAAAAAGACAGCAAAGAAACTTTGAACATGACAAGTTTTTATTTATTGTAGCCACTGTACAAAAGTCTCAATATCAGTCACTGTACAGATAAAATAATTTTTTTTTTTACAGGAAGTTAACCACATCTGTGGATGTCCGATATTCAGCCATTACTGAAACACACTCTTTCTCTGACAAATCCAAAAACTGATAGTAGTACCCACAATAAGTAAGTTAGAGAAAACATTATATGTGACTCTGAAACTTCAACAGAGAACATGGCTATAAATAAAATGTGAGAGTTTTTAACAAATTAAAAGTTGGGAAGTACACAAAATTATCACCAGGTTTTATCTCACAATATTCTTCCACCAATCATTGTACTTGGTAATCTGTAATAACCTCTTAGTTAAAAATATGGTGAATGACTCACTACAAGAAGTATCAAGTATACAGTGTACCAATTATGTGGAGAAATGATTGGATGAAAAGAATAAGTTGGTCTCATATATACAACATTCATTCTAACCTATCAAACTAAGGAATGGTTTTTATGTTACCTTTTACAAAACCATACTACAAGCAAAGCAAACCTTCACAAAATCGTAGCCCAGACTTACCAGAAAGCATCCCATAATTCTCATAATCTGAAAATAACTGTGTAACAGACCTACTATTTTCAGTGTTTGTAAAAAGAGTAATTCAGTTACATACATGCCATACATTCTGGAAAGATCTCTCCAAGATAAAGGAAGATTAGAACTGGTTTTCTTGTATCAAATAATTAAGTCCACACACAAATAATTTTACATTATTCTTACTGTTATTTGATTATTTAGTCTTAACAATTTTGATTTAATATTCCAAATCTCTTCAAACTTTAATGACTCTTGCTTTTTAAGAAAAATATCCCATTGCTCAACATTTCAAAAGAAATTCAATTTAATTGTTTAATTCTGTTTTTGATTACATAAAAAGGGTTATAAAAACCTAAGACTTGGTCCACATCATAAACATTAATTCTCTTTTCATTAAAAAATTATTAGCAATTTTTATATTACATCTAAAGAGCACAAAATACTCAGAACGCTGTGCTAGTAGTTGTACCTGCTGATCACTGGTATAAAATCTTCTAGTTTAATATTTACTCTTCATAATACGTTTAAAAAATGTCCAATAAAAATGTGATAAGAGTGATGGTGCAGAGACGGCTGTGATGGTCCCTGAAGTGTTGTACTTTAGTTGTACTTCCACGCTCATGTCATGATTTTAATTTAACAATATTATAAAGTTATTTTCATAATACACAAACACTCACGAATGAAACAAAACGTGAAACAGATAATAATTTACAATCTTTCTCTTGTGAGCGATGAGAGAGATTTGGCGGTTAACCCTTATGGAGACGTACGCTGCAAGCTGCTCCATGTTCATGATCCCCCAAATATTATCTTTACAACTAGCTCTCGGAAATGTTCCCAAACTAGAAAGACAATACTGACTTCCAATTGGATAAGGATAATTTTCATCAGGAAAACTACTCACACCTTTATCATCATACCTAAAATCCAACGATTCTGATGACAGCTTACTTCCCTCGTAGATGATACAAATGCTTCCATTTTCACCGATCCTGTATGACACTTCGTGAGGATCAATCCACAAAGCAAGCTCATTTGGAAATTCTCGCCGAAGTCTAGCTTCATCAAGACCACAAGCTCTTCCGGCTTTTGTAATAACTGGATCCATTTTGTGATTGATTCGAAGACAACGGTATCCTGATCCTCTAAAAGGGTTATCAGGAAACCAATGTTGTTGGTAATGATGCTTAAGCATCGCCTCCAAATGGTTCCGAAACATCTCCAGCTGGTTCAAATCAAAAGTGTTTCTAAGTCGTAGAAGGTTTGTAAGAAATTCTGCAGCATTCTTAATCTCCTGCCTCATCTCAGCGTTTTGTTCCAATGGAATGCTTCACTTGAAGTGTAATGTTGGTTTTCAGTTTGTAGGCCTGTTGCTAGGCTTAACAGTAAACTGGCAACAATATGATTAACTAGTAAAATAGAGTTAGGATAAGAAGACTGAGCGAGAGGGGAACGTCTGATGATGATTATTTCGCTTATAAACTCATATGAAGCTCTATAATAAAATCACACAGTAATATCCTAAATATTCTCAGACTTTCTTTTCGCATTTGGAAAGTGGACGGCAAATAACTAGCTACTATAAACAACACACAAACCTTACACCACCAGTACTCAGCCTAATCTATTCAACCTCGTATCAGAACCAATAACAACCTTCTATTCCTATCTTTGTTAGCTTTCTTCGACGCGTGTGATGTCACTCATACCTAACCAATGAAATTATCAAAAAGACTAGCCTTTCTCTGTTCTTCCCAGTAGAGCTCAAACTCAATAATCAACCAATCACAAGTATGGCAATAATGTTCTCTAACTCATAGTAACAGGCTAGATGACGTCACCTATGAACTCCTAAAATAGCTGTAAACAGAGGCCCGCTAGCTATTGAAGCTAATAGTGTGTATGATAAATTCAGCCCATAAATTTATAAAAAACAAATTATAATACATTTATTAACATGTTCAGGTTTATAAGTGCTATTTAAAAATTTTTTTTTTTAAAAACTAAAAGCGTGCATGTATATGACTGTTAAGTATATATATATATATGTTGTAATTCCTTATTGTAGGCTCAGTAACTTCAAAATTAATAAAATGAGCAAAATCTAAAAAAAAATTTAAACATTAAACTAACCATATTCAGAGTGATGAAAATAATTCTGATTTATATAAAATCTAGACAACTTACTAAGTACATGCTACAACGAAAGTTGTGATAAAGGTTTCCATCGTATGAAGATGAAATATCAGTTTGTTTTTTTTCACTCGATAGTTAATTCAATATTATTTGCCCTGAAGAAACAAAACAACAACAACAAAACAGTGGTGGAGGAAATGCTGCAAGGTTACGGGACAGTCATGGATCAAACCGACAGCAGTGACAACCTCATAATTATAGAATTATTCAGGTGAAGCCCAACATTGAAGGCTACCTGCATCCTCCGAGCTGGCCACAAGCAGATCTCTTTAAAGACTGGTCAAGCGTGAACACGTGTAAGTCAGTCAACATGCAGCTGGACTACAGTGTTATCTTTAAAATTGTTAAGCTATAGTCCTAAAGGATATTTAGTGCAGAGGGTTATTGTAAAAATGGAGCTGTTACTGCCTTAACCCACTGTTTTGACTGAGTTTTCGGACATTACATTTTCCATTGTAAGTTTTGTCCTTAATTAAATTGTACATGTTTCAATGCTATCTAGTGTGTCTAACACTTGTTCCTGATGCTACCCAGTGTGGCTAACACTGTGCTGTTTTGGAGTCAGGAGTGACAGATGTGATGAGTATTCATATGCTTTTTTTTTCTTTATTAGTTGAAAGCTGGACATATTCATATTCTAAATAACTTATTAATATATCATTATATTTCCTTCCGGTATATCAACAGTTAGTACGAGTGCTTATAAAGCTAAGAATCAGATTTCAATACCCGCGATGGGCGAAATACACACTGTCCGTTTTGATAAAACACATACATAACATTATTCACGTACCTAAGTTAATCTAGGTTAACATATGGTAAAGTAAAACTGACTCAAACAAATCCCAGTACATAAAAAACAAATAAAACTTTTATTTACTCATTTCTTCATATAGAGTATGACGTATATTTGTATATTTGTATTTTCAGTAGTTCGATTACACTATGTAACAAAAGTTTTACTTTTCTTGTTCCTGGGCAGAAAGTGTTATTTCCCAATTGCTTATGCCTAAAGTAAATGGAAAAGATCTGTTTTTCTCTTCAAACTTTGCTTTTGTGACCTGGGAACGTATAACAAAAACATGATGGAAGACTGACTATATTTGGGGTCTGATACGTGAAAGTTATTTACATTACAGTCGTAAATCTCGAAAAACTACTCACTTCTAAACATTTTTCTTCATTTTTGTATAACTTAGTATAAATACATGTAAATCTTGATTCATATGTTGTTTTATTCAGACCTTATGTAAATGAAAATGTGCAAATTTGCCTGTTTTACATAGAAAAATTGGTTAATTTCTCAATTTATTATTTAGGTCACAAAAGTAAAGTTTGAAGGAAATAATGGCCATTTTCTATACTTTACAACATAAACAATTAAGAAATAACACATACTATCCAGGAACAAAATTTGTGTTACATAGTATTAATATTGAGTGTTTTCTCTTGCTTTCTATAGTGTATATACATATGTTGCTTAAAGTAACTTTTATTGATATTTTCGTGTTCTATATCTGCATAAAGCTTTCATTAGATACGTTGTATACATGTGTATTTAAATGTATTCAAATTACATGGTGGAGATTGAAAACAGAGACTTTCATATTTGTAAGATTATTTTGCTTTGTTAGGTAAGTACGTTATTTAAGGATTAATCTAAATATCCTAAGCTAATTGAAGTTATTGTGATGTTATTGGAATTATGGCCGAAAATAATTTTTGCTTGTTTCAGAATTATATATATAAATACGAGATGGAAGGATGGTACTGAACATACCTAATGCTGAATTCATATGCTAGATGAAAGGATGTTGTTGATTTTCCCTAATGCTGAATTGATATACTAGATGAAAGGATGTTACTGACCATATCTAATGCTGAATCCTGCTGGCACAGCGGTAAGTATATGGATTTACAACTCAGGGGTTAGATTTCTCTCGGTGGACTCAGCAGATAGCCTGACGTGGCTTTGCTATAAGACAAACACACACACTTAATGCTGAATTGATATACTAGATAGAAGGATGCAGCTGACTGCCCATAGTGCTGAACAATTAAAAGTCACTCTCCGGGATTTTAGTTTAACAACTAGGCCTAATGATTTCATCGTCGTGTTGTTATTATTTAGTTTAGTTTAATACTTTTCGTAGTTTTAAAAATATGTGTGTGGATTCCCGGAAAAATGATAACCTTTTTAATTTTATGACTCAATAACAGATTTTAAAAGAGGAATATTAACTTGTCTTTGTGTGCTACCAATGCATAAAATTAGCAGTCTAAAATCCGAAGTTAGGCTTATCGTACGTTTGGACTGACTTGGTAAAAAAAAAAAAGAGTCTGAAAACTGAAAGCTATCAACTGAAGCAGATCATTTTTTTTTGCCATTAACAAAGTCCACCATATCAGCTCTGATGTCACTGAGACTTCTGTGGATATAAAAAAAAAATCAAAATTTTACAAACAGCCTTAAAACATATCAAGGAAAGGTAAACAATTAATTCTGTCAGAGATTTTTCATCGTTTACAAGCCTAAAAAAAATTTGCAATCTTTAGTGGCTCCTCATCCAGCGCAGCTGATGAGTTTAGGTATTATACGAAACATATCTTTCACATTGGCTTGTGCTCCACAGAATTATGTCTGAAGGTTGTTTTACCCGCCTGTGGTCTTTAATCAGCAACGGATAAATGGGATCTGTAGTTAACGGATTTCTACAACATCTTATTAGCCTATCGTACCTAATATCCCAGTTTCATAGAATGAGGTAAACAGAGTATACTTTATGATTGTTATTGTATTTGCTGTCTGAACATTGCCTGACGTAAGTCTTAGAGGTGACTGAACCAAACTTGGTAGGTAGACACAGGGTGTTAGCTCTACAGCAGAGAAGATTAAACGCGTCAGGAAGGTTGCTCAGAAGACCTGATAGGGTATAACAGTTGAGGTAATTAGGGACGCTGCATTGAAATGTTAAAGTGCATTTTGTATTTCTGGCGCCTCTTTAGGATCCCTATGGTACCAGTCTTGAATACATGTTGAATACATCCTTATGATATTTGTTTTTCTGGAACAGTTTATTTTGTTCTACTCATGATTTGTTTTTATATTGTTTTATTGTTGTCAGGAGTTTTTACCTTATTTTACTCTCATCCTTTATTTTCACATTGTTTTATTGTTTGTTATGAGGTGTTTATGTTGTTGTATTTTCATTGTTTGTTTTTACATTGTTTTGTTGTGACGAGTTTACATTGTTGTATTATGACATTTGCTTTTACATTGTTTTATTGTTGTCATGAGGTGGTTACATTGTTGTACTCTCATCATTTGTTTTTACATTGTTTTACTGTTGTCATGATGTTTTTATATTTTTGTACTCACATTTGTTTTATATTGTTTTTGTTGTTACGAGGTGTTTAGATTGTTGTATTATCTTCATTTCTTTTTACATTGTGTTATTGTTGTCATGAAGTGCTTAAATTGTTGAAACCTTATCATTTGTTTTTAAAATTGTTTTATTGTTATCAGGAGTTTTCACATTATTGTTCTCTCATCATTTGTTTTCACATTGTTTTGTTTTTACAAGGTGTATACATTATTGTATTCTCATCGTTTGTTCTAACATTGTATTGTTGTTACGAGGTGTTTACATTATTGTACTATATTCATTTGTTTTCACATTGTTTTATTGTTATTACGAGGTGTTTACCTTATTGTATTCTTATGTTTTACATTGTTTAATTGTTGTTACGAGGTGTTTAATTGTTCTATTCTCTGCAGTTGTGTCTTACATTATTTTGTTGTTTGAACGAGGTGTTTAAATCGTTGTAGTCTCATCATTTGTCGTCATATTGTTTTATTGTTGTCATGAGGTACATTGTTGTACTCTCATCAGTTATTTTTACATTGTTTTATTGTTGTCAGGAGGTGTTTACATTGCTGTGTTCTCATCATTTGTTTTTATACTGTTTTATTGTTGTCATGAGGTTTTTACATTGTTGTACTCTTATCATTTTTACATTGTTTTATTGTTCTTTGATTGTTTTGGTAAAGCATTGATGATGAAACTTTGTAGAAATGACGGCAAATGCCTGTTGTGGAGACATAAGTGTAGAGAACGACGTTTCGTAAGCCTTTCGCCTTTCGTCTCCAGGTAAATGTGTGTGTAACTGTTGCTGGTCTTTTATAATTTCTTTATGAATTGTGGATAGCGTGTTATGATTGGTTGATTATCATTGTTTCCGATTGGAGGAGAGATTTTCAACCAATGGCAGTCACAGGTTACTCACCTCTAATCCAGAATCTCTGTTTATTGGAAGTTTAATAGTGTTAATATAAAACGATTCTTCGATTTTTCTTGTCTTCCAGAACTTGTCTGTGTCGATTATTCTAGTTTTCTCCCAGTTTATTCTGTGCCCCTTTGACGTAGCGTGCTCTGCAATGGCTGAATATTTTTTTTTCATGAGTCTTGTAATATCTTTATGTTCTTTTATTCTTGTTGCGAGTTTTTTCCCGTTTTTCTAATGTATGTATCGTTGCAGGAACACGGAATTTCATAGATGACGCTTTTAAGATTATCTTTGGTAGGTCGCTGTTTGTTTTTTACCAGAATGGACCTTAAGGTATTGTAGGATATCCGTCAGAGTTCTGTGTTGAATTGTTTTGGCTATGTGTTTGAGTTTTTTACTGAAATGCTGTAGGTATGGCAGGTAAATGGTGGTGACTTTCTGATCTTTTCTTTGTGTCATGATCTTCTTCAAGGAGGTTTTGATGAAGGAAAAGATGTAACCATTCTGTTTAAAACTCTCTATGATCTTTTGGTGTTCTGCTTTGATGGATGTCTTATCGAAAATGTTTTTTGCTCTTTTGTTTAGGCATTGGATTATACCACGTTTTATCGAGGTTGGATGATAAGACTGGAAGTGTAGGTGTCTGTCTGTATGGGTGGGTTGTATGAATACAGTTGCGGTTATTTGTCTTGCTTGTTTGCTGATGACTATGTCAAGAAATAATAGACTGTTTTGTTCCTCTTTTTCCAAAGAATCATTTTATATTAACATAATTAAACCTTCACTAAATAGAGATTCCGGATTAGAGGTGAGTAACTTATGCTGCCATTGGTTGAATCTGCAGGAAATCTCTCCTCCAATCAGAAACAGTGATAATCCAACCAGACATTACATGCTATCCACAATCCACCAGGAAACTATAAAAGACCGACAATACCTACACACACACACTGGCCTGAAGATGAAAGGCTGAAGACTTTCAAAACGTCGTTCTCTACACTTGTGTCCCCACAACAGGCAGTTGCCGTCCATTCTACAAAGTATCATCATTGTTTTATTGTTGTCATGATGTGGTAACATTGTTGTAGTCTTATCATTTGTAATTTAGAAACATCCAGTTATTAAACATGCTAAAATATCGTACAAGGTTTCGAATGATTTCCAAGAAAACTGTGGTATTTGTACAATTACTAGTGGTAAAACACATACGAATAACAGACGAATGCAGAATACCCTTCTTTGTTTTGTATGCTAATGTGAAAGCATTATACTGAGCTGGTTAAATTATTTTTATTATACTTAATGTACTACCATCATCAGAATAATGCAGCACTAAAGGTTTACTTTTTGTAGTATGTTCTCTGCATTTTCAGATTTTTTATACTACATATTTGACTAACGTCACTTTATTATTTCATCGTCAACTGGGTGTTTGTTTGTTTGTTTGTTTTTTTGAATTTTGCACAAAGCTACTCGAGGGCTATCTGTGCTAGCCGTCCCTAATTTAGCAGTGTAAGACTAGAAAGAAGGCAGCTAATCATCACCATCTACCGCCAACTCTTTGGGCTACTTTTTACCAACGAATAGTGGGATTCACTGTCAAATTATAACACCCCCACGGCTGAAACGGCGAGCATGTTTGGTCTGATGGGGATTCGAATCTGCGACCCTCATATTACGAGTCGAGTGCCTTAACCATCTGGCCATGCCTGGCCTCAAACGTGTGATACAAAAAAAAAGAAAAGAAGAAATATAAGGAAATGGCTATAACTGTACAATGGAAATGTTTCATGTGTTTTGGGTTTCGGTACACTAGAGAGGTGACCTTCTAATAATTATATGCAAGCTCATTTGGGCTAGTTCAAGAGCCTCAGAAGGGCCTTCCACTCATTACTGTATGCCAACCCTGAAAGCTCGAGGAGCGTGATGGTTTTCAAACCGGTTCACTGATGAAGACACGTAAAAACAAAAGAAAAGTGCTAATTTGTGTGATCTCTGAACACAGACTTAACAGTTTTGTTAATATGGACGTAATTAAATGTATCTGTTTGGTATTAACACCCTAAAGTTTTGGTAATATGGACGTAATTAAACGTATCTGTTTAGTATTAACACTCTAAAGTTTTGGTTTGGACGTAATTAAACGTATCTGTTTAGTATTAACATATAAAACGTATTAAACGTATTTGTTTAGTATAAACACCTTACAGTATTGATTACATGGATGTAATTTAATGTAACATTTTTAAACACACACCTTAGAACTAGATATTTTACATAACTAGACTTTTATACAACCAGATATTTACACAACTAGATATTTACACAACCAGATATTTACACAACTAGGTATTTTGTAAAAGTGGAAATTTATACAACAAGATATATCTATGTTTAGATGTAAAACTTACATACAGGTATCTGTAATAACGTTCTTTTCATAATGTAAAATATGACTATGCATATGATACTATCAAAGATCAGAAGTGTTTCAAATGTCATGTAGCACGTGATGTTTTCAGAACTCTGATTTTGTTCAGAGTCAAGCACGTTAACAGAAAATAGTGTTTTAACCCTAAAAGTATCTTTAGTGTCAAAGGTTGTTCACGTTAAGAATGATGAATAACTTATGTATAATGTGGTTGGTTAAGAAAGTTTCATGAACATATGAGTCGAATATTTGTTTTATTATCTCTGTTATAAGCGTTAGCTCAACCTTACAACGTACTTAATTACCTGTGTTATAAATATTAGCTACGTGTGTGTTTAGTGTAATGTTTACAGGTAGATTAATGTATTTGTTTGGCCATACAATGTCTTATAGTGTCATGTTTACAGTTGATTACATTTATGTATTTGTTTCTTTATACAACTTGTTATGGTGCCATGTTTACAGTTGATTAAATTCATGTATTTGTCTGTTTGTACACCTTGTTATAGTGCCATGTTTACATTGATGTATTTGTTTGTTCATACACCCTGTTATAGTTTCATGTTTAATGATGGAATTTAGGTAGTAGTATGTACATCAAAATTCAGAATAATTACTTATTACTCCGTTTTTCAAAGTTAACCGAACTGTAGCTTGTATACAATTTTCTGCGATTACACCGACACCTTTTTAAACTTCAACTGTAATGGTACATAGTAAAGTCCTTCGACCTCTATTCGTAGCTTAGTAGCAATTTCTACATTCCACGATAAATGCCTTTGTTTCAGGCAACAAATGATGCCAACAACCGACTGGTATCCATCATATAGCTTGTTATATTGAAACAGTTGTGGTAAAGGATATGTGAAGAGGAAATGAAACTCGTAACCTCTCAAATAAGTCGCCATGAGGAAACCTTGACTTCAGTAAATTTAATAATTGTATAATAATTAACAGACATTAACTAGGAATATGAATTGTGTATCATAAATAGATATAATACTTACGTATAATGCACAGATATAGTAATTATGTAACAGCTACTTCCAAGTAACTATAATCTAATACGTGCAATAATATCCAAATTTATTGAGTCGTTTTCTCTGCTGTTTGTGTGTGTGACCTTTGATTAGTCTGGACAAAGCAAGGAAAAGTAAATATAAATAAATATGAGATTCAAAAAAATATTATATTTTGATTACATTTCATGTCCTGATTGTAGTTCAGCAAAAAGTCATATAATTAACTACCTGTGCTCTGCTCGTTGCGAATGTCGAAAGCTGATTATTACCGTTATGAGGCTGGAGACTTACCTTTTAGCCACCAGGGGCTCTAAGCGCTGTGTTTGAAACTTTTCTACAAAAAACAAGGAAAAATAAACAAGTCGAACACAGAGCGATTCGATCGATGTGTTTCACATCTTTTAAAGGTAACTTAGAAATTGATTTGTATTTTTGAACTAAATTTAAATTATAAAAAAACCTTCAACTCTTGAGGACTGAAATTAGAAGATGACATTAGTACTGTCATTATTGTCACTATTAATTATTCAAGGCCAGACTCAAGAAGGCCGCAGATGGAAACATGTTGGACAAGGTAAACATGACAGTTTATAACAAAATAAATGGTGGCTTGTTCACCTTGGCCGAAAATGAACATGTTTGGTGCTACTGTGGTTCTCTTGTACCCTGTTTATACCGTATGACCTTATGTCTAGCGTCACTAGATGGCGTTGATACAAAGTTATTTTGTTTCAAGATATTGAGGTATTAACTTTCCACCTCCGCTTAAACTGTGTGTTTGTGAAATACCCACATTCACGCGAATACTAATCTGAAATAACTGGTTGTGTGAGCCATTTACTACTATTTTTCGTCAGTATTTGGGGGAACTTTGACCTTTGGAAACTCTTCTATCTCTCTATCTCTAATAGAATTAAACCCAAAGTTCAAAGCTAATTGCATGACATTTGAGATTAGCACATTTTGAGATCACGTTTCTAATTGCATGAACTACAAGCTATCCTACACGTGTCATGGATACTGCGCACGTTGTCTGATTAATAAGCACACGCTCCATGGAACTGTCTCGCTAAAAGTCACTGCTATCCACGTAACTTGAAGATATTAGTCAAGTATTGAAGAGAGAAGGAAGTTAACTGTGCACTTTCACTATCCGTATTCACTTTTATCATTTAAGTCAACAGTTGTAACCTAGTGGCCGTTGAGGACAATTCACCATTAAAATTATCAAATCATATTCACGTGTGGTGAGAACTTACAACGCTGAGATTGGAAGTTCGATTCGTATTTTGTTGCTTTGCGCTAAAGAAATAAAGAAAACGTGAATTATAGTTGACTAATCATAGTTCACATTAATAATCACCCGAATAAGTTTGTTTCAAGTTGTTATTAATCTGTGTCCTTAATAATAATAAGAACCACCAGAATAGTGGTATTCCAGCATTTGAAACAACTTTTGTTATAATTAGGTTTAAAGTTCAGAATTGTAAACAGTTTCGGCAACGTTAATCCATTCTTCTTACTTGGTTGGGTTTATTAACGTGTTTCTAGTTTATACGTAATTCAAATCAGTAGCGGAATTTAAGCCTAGTTTACGAACAACAGCTTCCCGAAGTTCCTTCGATTTCTGCTAGGTTAATGAATTCAACTACTGTTTCATTAAACTAGACCTAAATCATGCTTACAGAAATGCCAAAGTAAACACGTTTCTGGCTATATTTTTGCATGAAAACAAAGACGGTGGTATTGCGTTACAAGTTTCATTTTTTACGTGTCTAATATTTTCTATACGCAAGTTGAATGTTCTACACTTTTCACGAAATAATATTTTTTCATCTTTGCCAGTACTCTAAACAAAATGTTGCTTCAGTTGTTTACTTGATAGCTGTTAATAATGTTTCGAAAGTATTGCCACCTGTTGAGAACTTTTAGAGTACATATTTATATAATTTTATAGGATGTAAATAAAACCTCCAAATGTTTATCGTGAGTCACTGTTTAGAAATATATAAATATTTACTTTTGTCTATTTTCATTTGATACCTTGGCATAAATGAACATTTTTCTATGTATTTTAAGATGTAATTTAACCAAAATCATTTTAAGAATGAAATAACATTAAAGGAACTATAAAACTTCACACATCTCTAACTTACTCTTATTGTAAGTTTCATATTAGAATCATACTAAGAAAGTCTGATTTCCCAGTATTTTAACACGCCACCAACTGAACTACTTTGCCTACAAATGAATCTAATTATAATTATGGTCCAGTTCTTAACTTTAAATATTTTAAACTCCGAGCATGACAGCTAACTATTTAATCTACATGCTAACAGAGAAGGAATAATCACCTGTCAAACAAAACGTTGTTGTTTTGAATTAAACACAAAGTTATATAACGGGCTATATGTGCTCTGGCCACCATGGGTATCGAAATCCGTTTTTTTAGCGTTGTAAGTCCGAAAACATACTGGGGAGCCCCAATAAAACTTCAGTAACTACATTGTTAAGGATGATAAGTTTGTATTCATTTTTTTTACAGATATAAACTATTATTTAGACACTATCAAAAACTAAAGAAAATGAGCGTACCAGTTAAGAAAGTCCACATTGTATAATTGTTAGATTATGTTCCCTTATTCGTATAAATGTTCCCTTCCTTGTATAAATAACAATGTTAGATTATGTTTACCTTCCTTGTATAAATAATAATGCAATTAATTTGTTTTCATCAAACATTAGTATTATGCCTATTAACACTACTTACTATATCTAAATAATTAACACTACCTACTATATCTAATTAATTAAAACTGCTTACTACAATTAATTAGCGATTTTCAAGAATTAGAACAGATTTTATAATACTTTTTAATTTACAAATAAAATTATAGAATTTGATTTAGGGTTATGTTAAAAATCACGATATTAATGTTAGATTTATATTAAGAATATAAAATTAGTGTTGAGGTAGATTAAACGCTATAATTTTTAAATTTGCATTAAAAATGAAGTAGTGTTAGGTTTGCGTGTGTGCTTGTTATATAGCTAAGCCACATTGGGCTATTTGTTATGTTACCGCGGGAATCGAACACCAGAATTTGCTGTTGCATATCTGTAGACTTATAATTGTTCTTCCAAAGGACTATTGTTGGAGTTACATTGAAAATATGGAATTATTGTCAGGTACATCAAATAATACGAAAATGGTTTTAGAGTTAGATTAAGAGATGCAGGATTAGTGTTGGGCTAAACGGTACGAAATTAATGTCAGCTTTACATGTTAAGTCATGGAGTTATCGTTAAGATTACATTAACATTGCGGAATAATTTTTACGTTTGAAGTGTTTGTCTGGAAATATATATGACAAGTTTTTTACACATATGTTTCTGAAGCTAAATATAGTGTTACTGAGTTGTAAGGTGTGTTCAACTGACAGACTGAAGGAATGCACCAGACGTTTGTTTTCAAGTGACAGACTGAAGGAATGCACCAGACGTTTGTTTTCAAGTGACAGACTGAAGGAATGTACCAAACGTTCGTTTTTAAGTGACAGACTGAAGGAATGCACCAGACATTTGTTTTTAGCTGAAAGACTGAAGGAATGCACCAGACGTTTGTTTTCAACTGACCGACTGAAGGAATTTACCAGACGTTTGTTTTCAAGTGACAGACTGAAGGAATGCACCAGACGTTTGTTTTCAACTGACCGACTGAAGGAATTTACCAGACGTTTGTTTTCAAGTGACAGACTGAAGGAATGTACCAGACATTTGTTTTCAAGTGACAGACTGAAGGAATGCACCAGACATTTGTTTTCAAGTGACAGACTGAAGGAATGTACCAGACATTTGTTTTCAAGTGACAGACTGAAGGAATGCACCAGACATTTGTTTTCAAGTGACAGACTGAAGGAATGTACCAGCCATTTGTTTTCAAGTGACAGACTGAAGGAATGCACCAGACATTTGTTTTCAAGTGACAGACTGAAGGAATGTACTAAATGTTTGTTTTCAAGTGACAGACTGAAGGAATGTACTAAATGTTTGTTTTCAAGTGACCGACTGAAGGAATGTACTAAATGTTTGTTTTCAGCTGACAGACTGAAGGAATGCACCAGACATTTGTTTTCAGCTGACAGACTGGAGGAATGCACCAGACGTTTGTTTTCAAGTGACAGACTGAAAGAATGCACCAGACATTTTGTTTCAACTGACAAACTGAAGGAATGCACCAGACGTTTGTTTTCAGCTGACAGTCTGAAGGAATGTACCAGACATTTGTTTTCAAGTGACAGACTGAAGGAATGTACCAGATGCTGGTTGCCACTACGATAAACAATTTTCACCAAGTAGATTAGATGTAACTAAAGTCAGGGTTGAACCAAGAATTCTTGGGGCTCTGGGCACAAGGGGTCTTTTCTATCCCCATAAATTCATTATCATAACCGTATTTACAAATGAAATAAGTTAATTCAAAGAAGTAGGCCTGCAAAACTGTAAATTGGTAAGATTATCATATTCATTATTATGCATTGTGTGTGGAGGTGCTGTGTTGTTCTGTGTGTTGATACGGTAAAATAAAACATTATAAAATGTGTAACTATATTTATCAAAACTGGGCTTCTACAATCAGAAACATCAAGAACTAACATTACGAGTACTTTAATCGTAGTATAACTGCAGACTTTCAGCAAGAAAAGTATGTGGTAAGTAGCTTTTCACATGTAAATACGTTTTTTACCTCACTGTTGGTGTATAAAATGTTTCAAGATATCTACATGTTGATCATGCATCCTTAATATCAAAAGTCGATCAAGGGTGTTACACTGTTCCTCTTTCCCTAGTAACGTACAGAACTAGGTCATTCATTTAGAATATCACATGTGCTTTCTCTTGTGAAAGATTGCTATATAAAGCATGTAGAATATAGAAAGCGTTTGTTTGTTTTTGAGTTTCGCACAAAGCTACTCGACGGCTATCTGTACTAGCCGTCCCTAATTTAGCAGTGTAAGACTAGAGGGAAGGCAGCTAGTCATTACCACCCACCACTAACTCTTGGGCTACTCTTTTACCAACGAATAGTGGGATTGACCGTCACATTTTAACGCCTCCACGGCTGAAAGGGCGAGTATGTTTGGCGCGACTGGGATGCGAACCCGCGACTCTCAAATTACGAGTCGCACGCCTTAACACGCTTGGCCATTCCCGGCCTATAGAAAGCGACAGTGATCTTTTTATTGGTAAGTTAGTAATTTAGAACATCTTATGATTCGTAGTGTGTAGGTTAATTAGTCACATGGATGGAACATTGGAGTGAGAAGACGACATTTTTATTCGTCTTATATAATGTCATGTTTTTCCCAGTTTTGGACAGGATAGAAGAAATAATGTTCACAACAGATGTTTCATACTGAGAGTTTATACTAACTTGCTTTAAATATAATGCATTAAATGTGTCAAAATACACTTGCCTTGAAGAAAGTTGTTTGCAAACTCTCATTTGTTTTAAATAAATAATGTGTCACTGTATCATACATCGTGTCCAATCTTATACTCAGTCAGCCGAGAATTCAGATTTATAAAGACTGTCTCTGTCATACACGTAAATACAGCTTTCACTGATGGTAGCGATAAACAGAAAACAATATATACCTCGACACTATTCGCAGGTCATTAAAAACTTACAACGTATCTTTTATACGTCACTAATAAAACATAACTTTTACATGTACAATTACAATACAGTTAATTTTACTAGTCTCTGTTCTCCCACAAGTGTGTTACTAAGGCTTGCTTATGTTCTACACGTTCATTATCACTTGATTGAAAATATTCAAAGTGATAAATGTCTTCGAACGAACTAAACCATGTGTTGTTTTGATGTCCACGAACGTGGTCAGTTTTAAAGCGATTTAAATCTTATCTGTTTCTCTTCATGACGTCATTCTTGATGTATCGTTCTGTTGAAGTAAGAGAGAAAACATGTTCTTTAAGGAATATAAACGATATATATATATATATATATCAAAGATATTCGTAGTTATTTTCTTTTATCATTTTTCAATAAACATGCAAGTTTAATATTCGGTGCTTCGTTTGCAAGTGTCACTATATTTCTGGTTAATTTTGTTGAGAATGTTTAAATTTCTTCTTTCCCACGTATTATAAGCGATGTTTATACGTGTATTGAAACAGGTCGGTAAATGTGACTTCACACTTATTTAAAGTTAACATGTAACTTTCACTTATTCCGGTACTTATTTCCTGGTATTCCGTAGCAACGAACAAATATCGTGGAAAACAGCGCTTAATCAACCATTCAGACATCTGACTATAAAGTTTTATATCATCTGAAATATCAATAAAAATGTATTATCAGTCTTGTCACAAATTCTATTATTTCTTGTTCAGCTAGTACTAATTTTAAAAACCCTCGAGAACGTGTGATATCAGTCATAATTTTCTTACAAAATATTATTCATTGTTGTACAAGTTGTATTTTTAAACAATATTTTATTAAATGTTGTATATATTTTAGTTTTCTAACCAATATTTTAAGCGTTGTCACTACTATCGTTATATTGGAGTGACTGTAAACAAATAAACATATAGATGAAATGAATAAACACTAAACGCCACCGTAGTCTTATCTTGATTGTTAGGGTTTTTAGAGATGAGTAAAAATTAAATGTTAATCGGTTACATGGAGTTTGTATGTCAAATAGCATGAATTATTGTTGTGCAACATGAATCTCTATGAATGGCAGGACTGGTGGTTTTATGAGCTTCATTGTTGTATACTTTTCAAACGAGAAAACGGTTGTAATATCTTGTTACTTGGTTGAATACGGCAAGTATTTTGAGTATTACAAAATTTTCATCTTTCACCTGGTGTAAAATAGTTTGGACATATACTTTAGATTTTAGAACGATACGTCATCACTCTTATCTCATGCAGGCAAACCATAAACTAGGTTTCAGTTTCTGTTTTGGCCTCTAATATTTGTATGTTTACACATTCTTTCTGATCGAATGCACTTGTGTATGAAACTTACTGATGCCAATCCATTACAAGCTGTATAAGTGATTAGATCACAACTGACACTGATGCATACTTAAATACATGAGTCACAGTTAATTCATTGATCCAGTTTTGAAGATCATGGATCGAAGAAAATCTATTAATCTGATTTTAAATATCATGGAAGTGAAATGATATATTCATCCGGTTTCAAATATCATGGAAATTGGATAATATATTGATCCGGTTTGAAATGTCAGGGAAATGACATGTTATATTGGTCCGGTTTAAAATATCATGGATAAAAAATAATGTATTAACTCGATTTTAAATATCACGGAAATGAGATGATATATTGATCCAGGCTAAATATTATGAAAAAAAAATTATTTATCCAGTTTTAAATTTCATGGATCAAAGATGATTTATGAATCCAGTTTTAAATATGGAAATGAGATGATATATTATTCCAAGTTTCAAGGATCAAAGATAATCTATTAATCTAATATTAAATATTATGAACCATAACAAGTTTATTAATCCCATTGTAAACATTATGATTGAGCTTAGGCCTACTGAGTCAGTTTTAAAGATCATATAATAGAAATGGTTTATTTAGTCGCTCTAATAAAAAAAAATATTATCTACGTAGATGTCTCAATTTTTTGACAGAGTTGTTTTCTCAAGTCTATACAAAACGCTGGTGATTTACATTGTGTAGCAAAGTTTTAATTTCATTTTGATTTCGAAGATGGTTGGGTGGAATGGGACAGCGAAACAGAGTTATAGTACGTTCCTTTTGTACATATCTTGTAACGTCATCTTTTAAATGATGAAATATGAGATAAAACTATAAGAATGAGGCAACAGTAAATATTCCTTGGTAAAACTCTAATTTAAAATGAACATAAACAATATAATTTCTTTAAACAAATATTAAAAGATTAACAAATTATTTTTGAAAACTGTTTTGAAACAAACAATCTCGACAATGAGTAGTCAAAATCTTTCAACAATGATTAATCAAGTAATCTCAATATTGAGTAATCAAACAATCTCGACAATGAGTAATCAAACAATTTTAACAATGATTAATCAAACAATCTTAACAATGATTAATCAAACAATCTCGACAATGAATAGTCAAACAATCTTAACATTGAGTAATCAAACAATTTCAACAATGAGTATTCAAACAATCTCAACAATGAGCATTCAAACAATCTTAACATTTAGTAATCAAACAATCTTAACATTTAGTAATCAAACAATCTTAACATTGAGTAATCAAACAATTTCAACAATGAGTATTCAAACAATCTCAACAATGAGCATTCAAACGATCTTAACATTTAGTAATCAAACAATCTCAACAATGAATAATTAAATAATCTTAACAATAAGTAATGAAACAAACTCAGCAATAAGTAATTATATCTGAATAATAAGTAAATGCCAAGATGTTAACGTATTAAATGTTTAACTTTAACAGATGGAAAATTTTTACAACGGCTTCTTTAACTTCTGTTCATTGCCATTAGAAAACTTGGCGAAGTTATTGTGGATTTGTTGAAGATACTTTGTTTGTTAGTGTTTGTTGAAATGACATTGTGTACAAACACTGCCACCTGTATCTATAAAATATTTTATTGTACATTTCAGAGTTTATCTATTTCCTAACAAAAAGTATTTTAAATTTAGCGGACTTCCTCTGCTGGCCGTAATTGAGTTTGAAGTCACAGAGAAGGAAGGCAGCTGGTCAACTGCACTTCCTGTCAATTCTTGACCTACTCTGTAAGTCTAGTGATTTAATCATCTTTCTTGCCTGACGAAGCTAAGAATATTTCACTATATTTTATCAAGTCGAAACTTATACTACTGTTTGTAGTTGGAAACGTGATGGTGGATATTGTTACTACCACATATCTTGTCTAATAAATATTTTCTCTGACTCTAATTAACCTTTAGTTATTACGCCAAACACAGAATTTCATCTGTAAACAAATCGTGTTTTCACAAACGGCCACACGTAATTTGAGGCTATTTCTGGCTGCATCACTTGCGCAGAACATGCGTGGTGTGATGTGAAAAGTGTTGTCGTAAGCTTCCCGACTGTCACTGTTGCTAGGCAACTACATGTAGGAAGGTTATTACCTAAGCTAAACATGTTTTTACTCGCTAAGAATACAAAGGAATATGTTTTGAAATAGACATCTTTTAAACTTCTACAGAAGAAGGTAAAATAGAATACAAAAGTAAGATGTCTTAGTATCTAAGTAGGACCTGGTATGAGTGTTGGTCGAGGGGGGGATGGAACTGATACCAAAATGGAACTCCGTTTGGAAATGAATATCTGCTGCTCCTGGCGTCACACTCGTGTTTGGGAGTAAGATAAATAGAAAAGTGAGACACCAGATGGAATTTTTCACTCTATACTAGAACAAGCGCAATTTACTCAGAATACCGTTCTGTCCTTTTCTCTTTCACCGTTGCAACCTAAAGCGTCAGGATAAAAGAACAAACTACAAGGAGTTTTACGGCTAACAACTTTAAAAACCGAGTTTTGATGCCTGTGGTGGGCAAATCACAAATCACAACAGAAAGAAAACTAGAAAAATAAAATGTTATTTTCATACCAGAAAATTAGTGTTAATTTCACAAGCACCAATATTAATAATTAAAACTAAAGTTATATAAAACTCATACACACGTTATCTGCTTCATCTGATATACTGTTTGATCAATATTATAAGCTACATCTGTATTACCTATTTCATCCAGATTATCTGCTTCATCTGTATTAATGTTCGACCCATATCATCAGCTTCATATGTATTACTGTTTGAACCAGATTATTTGCTTTATCTGTATTACCTGTTTGATCCAGATTATCTGCTTCATCTGTATTAATGTTTGATCCATATCATCTACTTCACGTGAATTACTGTTTGACCCATATCATCAGCTTCATATGTATTACTGTTTGAAGCAAATTATTTGCTTTATCTGTATTACTTGTTTGATCCATATTACCAGGCTCATTTGTATTAGTGCTTGATCCAGATTATTTGCTTCATTTGTATTACCTGTTTGATCCAGATCATCTGTTTCATCTATATTAATGTTTGGTCCATAGTATCTACTTCATCTGTATTACTGTTTGATCTATATTACCCGTTTCATGTGTAATACTGTTTGATCTATATTATTTATTTCATTTGTTTTACCAGTTTGATCCAGATTAACAAATTAATCTGTATTACTGTTTGATACAAATTATCTGCTTCATATCTATTATTGTCTGATCCAGATTATTTGCTTCATCTCTATTAGTGTTTGATCCGTTTTGTCTAAATCATCTGTATTACTGTTTGTTCCAGATTATCTGCTTCTTCTGTATTACCGTTTGATCCAGATTATCAGCTTCATGTTTATAACTCTTTCATCGATATTATCAGCTTCATTTGTATTATTGTCTGATCCACATTATCAGCTCCGTCTTAAATAGTGTTTGATCGAGATTATCAGCTTCATCTGTATTGCTGTTTGATCCTGATTATCTGCTACATCTGTATTACTGTTTGATCCTAAGTATTTGCTTCATTTATATTACTGTTTTATCCAGATTACCAGCTATATCTGTATTATCTGGTTGATTCATGTTATCTGCTTCATCTGCACTACTGTTTGATACAGATTATCAGCTTTTTCTCTATTAGTGCTTAATCCGTATTAACTGCATCATGTGTGATACTCTTTGATCCATATTATTTCCTACATCTGTATTTTTATTATCTACATTATCTGTATTACTGTTTGATCCACATTACCAGCTTCATCAGTTTTAATGTTTGGTCCAAATTATGAGCTTCATGATTATTATTCTTTGATCCAGATTATCTGCTTTATCTGTATTACTGCTTCATCTAGATTATCTGCTTCATCTGTATTATATTCTGATCCAGTTTATCTGCTTTATCTGTATTATTGCTTCATCTAGATTATCTGCTTCATCTGTATTATATTGTGATCCAGATTATCTGCTTTATCTGTATTACCTGCGTGATCCATATTATTAGCTACATCTGTATTACTGTTTGATATAGATTATCTGCTTCATCTCTATTACTGATTGATCCAGATTATCTGCTTCATCTCTATTACTCTTTGATATAGAATTTTTTTCCATCTGTAATACTGTTTGATATACTTTATCATATTAATTTGTATTACTAGTTTGATCTACATTATCTGCTTCATCGGTATTAGTTTTTGATCCAGATTATCAATTTCATCTTTAATATTGTTTGATCCATATAATTAGCCTTATCTGTATCACCTGTTTGATCCAGATTATTAGCTTTATTTGTGTTACTATTTGATCGATCTTATGAGATTCATTTGTATTACTGTTTTATTCGTATTATCAGATTTATTTATACTACTTGTTTCATCCAAATTATCATCTTCATCTCTATTACTGTCTGATTCAGATTATCAGTTTTATAGGTATTACTGTTTGATCCATATTATCAGCTTTATCTGTATTACCTGTTTGATCCAGTTTATGATCTTTATCTGTGTTACTGTTTGATGCATATTATCAGATTCATCTATATTACTGTTTGAGCTAGAGTAACAGCTTCATGTGTATTACTGTTTGATCGAGATTTTCTGCTTCATCTGTATTACTGTTTGATCCAAATTATCTGCTTTATCTGTATTTCCTGTTTGATCCATATTATTAGCTTCATCTGTATTACTGTTTGATACAGATTATCTGCTTCATCTGTGTTACTGTTTGACCCAGATTATTTTTTGATCCATATTACCTGCTTCATGTGTAATACTATTTGATCCATATTATCTACTTTATTATCTGTTTGATCCAGATTAACTGCTTCATCTGTATTACTCTTTGATCCAGGTTATCAGCTACATCTGAATTATTGTCTGATCCAGATTATCTGATTCATCTGTGTTATTGTTTGATCCAGATTATTTGCCTGATAATTTGCCTGGTGCATATTAGATTAACGTTTTAATTTTGGTTTCATACTTTATTGTATTAATATATCTTTATAAAATAGGTTGACTGTTAGAATGAGCTAATTTTCAGCGAAGACTGGATTGTTGTTGTTTGTTTAGGTATAGGGTAGGACTACTAATAACAGGAGATTCGATAATATGATATTTATTGGCTGAACTTTGGGGCTAAGGGTATGTGGACTAAAAACAAGATGTAAGAAGCAGAACAAAATCTTTATTAGTGATGTCGAGAAAACCCACTTGTAGAGAAATATATATGTAAAAACGGCTCGTTTGGGTTGAGAAAATATTTTACGTAGAGAAGCAAACAACGTTTGGACCTTCTTCGGTCATCGTCAGGCTCACACAGAAAGAAGGAGGTAACTGACCGGAAGCTGACCACATGTTCCAACACTCAGTTACACAACCCCTTTCAAACAAAAAAATCTTTATTAGACTTCAGAAGCACTGAGTGTGTTTTTAGCTCTTGCTAAAGTCGTAACAATCACGTTCACTCTTCAGTATTGACCAGCTGTGTAGCCACATCTACCTAATTTCAATTCGTTATATTTGATATCAAAGAGAAAGAAATAAGTCATTGACATTGTGTTTATAAAAGGGTATATATTAACCTCATGATGTGGTCACTGTATCATCTGTGTCACCTGATTTTAACGTTGCAAATCCGTAGACTTACCACTACCCCAGCGGGAAAATATTTTATTAGAGCTAAATCAAAATTTAGCAAATAAATACAGAAGTAGAACCAGGAAACCATACCAAAGCGAGACAGTTAAAATCAATATGTTGTACTCTTGATTCGAAAAGTGATTTCTTTTTACAATGTATTTTCTTGGAATAAAGGTATTTCAACTACTAGGACTAAAAGAAAAAAACAACAATCAAAGAATCAGCAGTAGTTTTTAACTATTTCTTTGGTTTTGATTTCTATTATAAGTTTAGATTTAAATTTAAGTTAAATTTCTGAGAAGTTTCTCTTGTATACGAATTTTATTCAAAGTGAAAATGATGTATTATGGGAAAACGATCATGTTACCAGTTGAACGATGGTAGTGCCATCTGTTGTAAAATAATCTGGTACTTTAAATCACATTAAAGAGAATCATTATCTCCTGGTGCTATTAATCATATTTTATTTTGTAAAATCTGGTAGGTTTATGACCTCTGTTTATAAAACCAACAAGGTTTGTTGAATTCTGTTGTTACAATATTGAGAATAAGTTAAACTGAAATTTTAAAAAACAGGTGATTCGTTATCCAGACAGTAGAGTAACGTGAATAAAGATACCCTGGTATTCAGCACTGAATAACACTCAAATATGAGTTATAAATGTAAATTAAAATAATGTGCACTACATGCCATATTACGTTGCAAAAAGGTGAACGACAGACTGTTTGTTTCCTTAAATGTTGAATACTTTCTGTATTTATATTACAGTTTTAGTTTCCTTATTTACAATAGATACTTACTTAATCTGCTAACACAATCGTTGAATATCTGCTGTTGTAAAAGACGAGGGTTAGTTTTGTTATATCTGTTATTTTGTTCATAAATTCATCAAAAATGGACAGTTGATGCCACAATTTTAAAGTCATATCGATGGTTATTCGGATCTTCAGGAGTTTATAAACATATTAGCCACTAGGTCGGGCTAAAAAAAATAAAATATAGCAAGATATAAAAATTAATGAAGTATTTAACACGCAGGTTGAAAATATTTAAGGAAATAAACACAAACACGAAGAATTCCAAACAGTATTACCAGTTGTCATTATTATTATGAACAGTTTCAGTAATACATATACAGCTCCTTTTATTAAGTGATACAACTAACAGCTCCAGTAATTATGTTATACAATTAACAGTTCCAGTTACTAAGTAATACAACTAAACATTTACAGTTATTAAGTGATACAACAAACAATTCCAGTTGTTAAGTAATACAACTAACGGTTTCAGTTGATAAGTTACATTACTAAGAGTTCCTGCTATTAAGTTATGCTGCTAACATTTTTATTTGTTTAGTTATGCTACTAACATTTTCAGATGTTAAGTTGTACTACTAACAGTTTCAGTTGTAAAGTTATATTACTAAGAGCTCCTACTATTAAGTTATACTACTTACTGTTTCAGTTGTTCAGTTATGCTACAACAGTTTCTGTCTCTAAGCTATTCTATTATCAGTTCCAGCTTGTAAGCTATATCAGTGAGAGATATATGGATGCTACTAAGAGATATGATTATTAGCCAACGTTAGTGATAGGTCCGTTACCAAGCTTCAGTCACTGGTATTTCAGGATTGTAATAATTATGTATTCTTTTAAAGGGTCGTCTTAAACAAATGAATTATAAACTGTAATTCAGAGCTGATTGATCGAGAGATGGAGTTAACAATCTCTGTACCCATGGCAACTACAGATCCCAAAGTGCTTTCACATTGGTCATGGAATATAATCCAATCTTGACGTGACACTGCGTGGCAAAGGTCAAATGGGAATAGATATAAGTATTATGAGTGAATATAGACAGATAAGTTGTACCTACAGCAGGTGAATAAACTATTAACTCATGAAATAGTTCAACAAAAAACTGATTATATTGTGATATATCTTGTTTACGAAAAGTGTTGCGTATGATCTACAATACAAGATTATTAATAAATAAAGCATTTAAATATTAAAAATTCCACTCGCCATATTCTAAACACTGTACTAAAGCTACTGAATCAACTCTATGTTCTTTTTCAAAACAAAGGTTTGTTTGTTTTCAGTAAAATAATTTGTAATAATTAGTACTTGGTTAAAATAAATAAAATTATATGCATTAACTCCAGGAACAAAGTTTAAAAATTTAGTAATGTGTTTGAAAGAGAAATTAATAACTTGAGCTCTAAGTTCTAAAGATAATGTAAATTCATAAAGTCTATAATTGTTCAGTGCAGTATTCCACCATTCTGTTCTGACTTTTGGTATTTGTATTGTTGTTTTACTTTTTATCAGATTTACTATGAAATTAATAACAAAAATATTCTAACCTCGAACATAAACTAAAAGGTAAACTAAAAAATTAAATTTCTATCTCACTAGTCAATATTTATCAAAAACAGGATAAACATTTTATATTGGTTTACGTAAGAAGCCAATGTAATATTCTTGTCTACTTTTTTGTGATTACACTATATGGGTATTTTGACATATTAATTGTTATGTTGCCGCTATCGAAAGCAATGCCTATATCACAAAATGCTTTAGAAGTGAATCTGAAGTATGAGGAAGTCTATTATTTATCAATTAACGGAGCTGAACTGAAAAAAATTAGAATTTTATAGGATCTTACGAACAAAATGTTCTTTTTTAGTTAATAATCTAATCCGCCATTTATGATTTAATTTATCAGAGTATTAGTAACTTATTATTATTACTTATTAAAATGTTAGTACTTTATCTATTATTAGTTATCAAAGTGTTAATACTTTACCTACTATTATTTATTGAAAACAAGTACTTTAACTAATATTATTCATTAAAGTGATAGTACTTTACCTACTGATATTTATTAAAATGTTAGTACATTATTTATTATTATACATCAAAGTGATAGTACTTTATATATTATTATTTATTAAAATGTTCGTAATTTATATAACATTATATATTAGAATGTTAATACTTTATATATTATTATTTATTAAAATGTTAGTACCTTATATAGTATCATTTATTAAAATGTTAGTACTTTATATGTTATTATTTACTAAATTATTAGTACTTAATACATTATTACTTATCAAAGTATTAAAACTTTATATATTATTTAATAAAATGTTAGTACGTCATATATGATAATTTATTAAAATGTTAGAACTTTATATATGATCATTTATTAAAATATTAGTACTTTATATATTATTATTTATGAAAGTGTTAGTACTTTATATATTATTATTTATCAAAACGTTGTTACTTTATCTGTTATTATTTATGAAAATGTTAATACTGTATATACTGTTATTTATTAAAATGACAATACTTTATTTATTAATATATATCAAAGTGTTAATACTTTATAGATTATTATTTATTAAAATGTCAGTACTTTATATATTATCATTTATTAAAATGTTAGTACATCATCGATTATTATTTATCAAAGTGTTAATACTTTATATATTATTATTTATTACAATGTGAGTACTTTATATATTATTATCTATTAAAGTATTAATACTTTATTGTTATTATTTGTCGAAGTGTTAGTACTTTATATATTATTATTCAGTAAAATGTTAGTATTTATATATTATTATTTAGTGAAATATTACTACTTTATCGATTATTATTTACCGGAGTGTTAATACTTTATATATTATTATTTATTGCAATGTTAGTACTTTATATATTATTATTCATTAAAATGTTAGTATTTATATATTATTATTTAGTGAAATATTACTACTTTATCGATTATTATTTACCGGAGTGTTAATACTTTATATATTATTATTTATTACAATGTTAGTACTTTATATATTATCATTTATTAAAATGTTAGTAGTTTATATGTTATTATTTATCGAAGTAATAGTACTTCATATATAATTACATATCATAATGGTAGCACTATATATATCAGTAGTTATTGAAATGTTACTACTTTATCGATTATTATTTTTGAAAGTGTTAGTACTTTATATATTATCATTTACTAAAATGTAATTAACACACTGGATGGTTCAAAATAATCACGTTATTCGCCATGGGAAAGTCCTTTGCCCTGTGGGCATTGTGGATTGCAGCGTTGTCCTGCTACAAGATCCAGTCACTTCCACACAAGTGAGGGACTTCAATCAATAAGGATGCTCTATCCAACATATAAATGTAACCAGCTGCTGTTTGACGCCCCTGTATAACCTGAAACTCCATTGTTCTATGGAAGGAGAAAGCAACCCAGATCATCATGGAACCTCCTCCACTGTGTCGTGTAGATAATGTCTCCGGTGGGACATCCTTATCGTGCTAAGTAACGTTGGAAGCCATTTAGACCATCCAGGTTAAAAGTTTTCTTATCAGAGAAGAAAACCTTCTTCCACTTTTCTACGTCCCATGTTTGGTGCTTCTCAGTAAAGTTTAACCGAGCTGTTTCGTGGTGTAGAAGGAGACGTGGCCTTTGAAGACATTTATGGTTTTTAAAGCCTTTCTCTTGTAGATGCCGTCTTATTGTTCTTGAGCTGCATTCTACGTTCGTAGATTATTATTTATCGTATATTATTATATATTAAATTGTTAGTACCTTATGTATTATGATTTATTAAAATGTTAGTACTTTATATATTATTATTTATCAGAGTATTGGTTATTTATATATTATTATATATTAAATTGTTAGTACCTTATGTATTATGATTTATTAAAATGTTAGTACTTTACATGTTATTATTTATCAGAGTATTGGTTATTTATATATTATTATATATTAAATTGTTAGTACCTTATGTATTATGATTTATTAAAATGTTAGTACTTTACATGTTATTATTTATCAGAGTATTGGTTATTTATATATTATTATATATTAAATTGTTAGTACCTTATGTATTATGATTTATTAAAATGTTAGTACTTTACATGTTATTATTTATCAGAGTATTGGTTATTTATATATTATTATATATTAAATTGTTAGTACCTTATGTATTATGATTTATTAAAATGTTAGTAGTTTATATGTTATTATTTATCGAAGTAATAGTACTTCATATATAATTACATATCATAATGGTAGCACTATATATATCAGTAGTTATTGAAATGTTACTACTTTATCGATTATTATTTTTGAAAGTGTTAGTACTTTATATATTATCATTTACTAAAATGTAATTAACACACTGGATGGTTCAAAATAATCACGTTATTCGCCATGGGAAAGTCCTTTGCCCTGTGGGCATTGTGGATTGCAGCGTTGTCCTGCTACAAGATCCAGTCACTTCCACACAAGTGAGGGACTTCAATCAATAAGGATGCTCTATCCAACATATAAATGTAACCAGCTGCTGTTTGACGCCCCTGTATAACCTGAAGCTCCATTGTTCTATGGAAGGAGAAAGCAACCCAGATCATCATGGAACCTCCTCCACTGTGTCGTGTAGATAATGTCTCCGGTGGGACATCCTTATCGTGCTAAGTAACGTTGGAAGCCATTTAGACCATCCAGGTTAAAAGTTTTCTTATCAGAGAAGAAAACCTTCTTCCACTTTTCTACGTCCCATGTTTGGTGCTTCTCAGTAAAGTTTAACCGAGCTGTTTCGTGGTGTGGAAGGAGACGTGGCCTTTGAAGACATTTATGGTTTTTAAAGCCTTTCTCTTGTAGATGCCGTCTTATTGTTCTTGAGCTGCATTCTACGTTCGTAGATTATTATTTATATTATTATATATTAAATTGTTAGTACCTTATGTATTATGATTTATTAAAATGTTAGTACTTTTAATATTATTTATCAAGTAGTTATTTAATATATATTATATATTATTATGATTTATTACAATGTCAGTACTTTATATATTATTATTTATTACAATGTCAGTACTTTATATATTATTATTTATCAAATGCTTGCAGAGTATTGGTTATTTATTTTATTCACAAAGTAGATCAATATTTGCCGTTATAGTTATTACTTGTAAGCGCAAATCATCTTCAATATTTAGCTTGTTTATAAATTAGGTCTTTGTAGCTGTATACAGTGAAAATGTTTGCTGATAAAGATATGTTGTTGGAAAACACATTAATATTTTCAAGGTTCTGTTACTTATTTCAGGGCATTTCATGCACATTTGAATACAAAACTGTGTAATTTCTTTCTGCTGAAATTTTGTTTATCAGGTGTATTTAGTTGACTTTTCTATAACCTGTTCTTTCTCTTTTAAAGGCAAATCGTTGATATAAGCTTACGTTGAAGCGCTTCCATTATACTTGAAGCACTTTACCCTGTTACCCTGCATTGTAGAATTCACTTCATTTAGATAGGCAAATACGCCCGAAAGGTAAACCAGTTTCTCTATTTAGCACTTATGTGCAAGTTCAAAATGGCATTCAAATAAAAAGAAACCTATCTCCTCATGCAGTTCGTACAACTGAGCAAGCACTTTACCCCGAGAAAGCCATCGGACTTCAATATGAAGCAGCAAATTTTATGCGTGTGTGTGTGTGTTTGTGTGTTTTCTTATAGCAGAGCCACATCTGGCTATCTGCTGAGCCCACCGAGGGGAAACGAATCCCTGGTTTCAGCGTTGTAAATCAGTAGACTTACTGCTGTACTAGCGGGAGGCAATTTTTTTAAATGCAAAGTTCCCATATCTTCACAGAGTGAACTGAAAATCCTCGCATTGAGTGGTCTTGATTTTATAAAATTAACTATTTTTATGAGATCACTCAATACCTCTTTTAAGTCTTCTGTCATTCGTTTCATTGAAAGTGCATGACGATGAAGACAGTAGTGGATACTCTTGATGTTCGGGTTTGTGTTTCCTTTTTATGTGTTCCAATGCGTCTGAAAATTTCCCAATCATAGCTAATGTCCCATCAGTGCAAATATTTGATCAAAACTGCCATTGTATCTCATGTTCATCTATCAGTTTAAATGTTTTCCCCATGTTGTTTGAGTAGGCAGAGATTTGCAAATTAGCATGTCTTCAAAACTAGCTTCGTGAATATAGCGAACAAAAACAAGTATCTTCGTATAACCTGCGACATCTGTTGATTCATCCACCTGCAGAGAAAAAGTTAGACTCGCTTTTACTTGCTTTATTAACTCTGTTAAGCAATTTGCTGACATATCCTTGATTTTTTTAGAAACCGAGTTATCAGAAAGTAGCACAGAGTTGATGTTTTTAATAAATTTATCATCAATCGTGCACTCTACCAAATCTTTTGCGCATGGTTCTATCAAATCTTCTGCAATTGTATGAGCTTCACCCGCTTTTGCAATACGATAATTAACACGATATGAAGCAATAAAAGCATCTTTGTTGTCCTGATGGACAAACGAAAGAAATGTAGCTTTAGTTTCCTTGCATTTAATTGCAAACACTTTCTTTTGAAATACTCGGAAGTTCGAGTTAGTTAGGAGTGTTTGGTTTCTAGATGCCGTTTGCTGGATGTAAACTACTGTTACTCAACATTGTTCCACATTCAACACACAATCCACTAGGTTCATCTTCATTGCTGGATGCAAACTACTGTTACTCAACACCGTTCCATATTCAACACACAATCCACTAGGTTCATCTTCATTACCTGTCCATGTAAAACCATATTCAATACAACTTTCATCATGCTTTCTTTTATTTCTTGCTTTGGTACTTCTTACATCATCCTGCGTTTAAGTGCTTGTACAAGACGGTAGTGCAGATGAAATCGTATTAGGCCTAGGCCTGGGAAGATTTTTTACTCGTATCAGATTTATTACTGATATTCAGCCACTTATCCATTATAAGGGTGACAACTAATTAATTTGTCTAAAAACGTATTCTTATACCTTTGGCACTTAAAAGTATTTTTACGGACACAAAATAATTTCTTAATGAAAACTTGTTCAAGCACTAAAGTTTTATCATTATACAATGACATACTGCCCTAGGATCAGTGTTGCCATAACGAAGTCAGGAATAAAGATTTGTGGGAAAAAAGGCCGCAAAAATAATATATTTTTTTCTAAAGGAAAAAGATAATCTATTATTTTACTTTCTTTAAACAGAAAATTTGAGCCAAATAACAAAATATTAAACCAGATTTTACGTGCATCTAAATCTCGAACGAAATGAAACATGACGTCATGCAGGCGTATGACGTCATAAATCTAATTGATATCAAGTTTGTCTAATTAGACTAAAACGAATCTATTTTAACCTAGCAATTACCAATTATAATTGTCATAAATATAATTATACTTCATATAAATATACTCTGAAATTGAAACAATTGATACTGCATCTTATTGCATCACAATGTTTCAAATTTGGACAAGTTTTAACAATGACGTCATATTTCATTTTGTTTCATTTCGTTCGAGATTTAGCCGCTAATCCAGTTCTGCCTTTTAAAAGACAGCTGGCATTACTACCCAGGGTTACCCGACGTTTCATACGAAAATTACTAGGCTATCTTGCATGTCCAATGACGCATGCGATCTTGAGATGGTGCCATATCTGCTAGCAACCAGTGGTGCCACTGTCGAAGTTAATTGAGATTGTATAAACACTTTGGCCGCGAGAACTTCCCCTAAGCTAAATAAAATCGTCTGGTGTTAGGCAGAATAAAATATTAAAGATCCTATACGCGATAAAGATATGTTTAACTTTTTGTACAGCTTATTCTGATTCAATTTGACAGTTTTAGGAAAAATATTAGCATTCTAAAATTCCCTCGCGGAGCATCAGATAACTGCGGCGGACCTCAAGGGCTCCGCGAAACGTAGTTTGAAAAAACATGTTCTAAGGTGTTCTGTACCAGAAAGGATATTCTGCTAGCCCACCTAACCGCAACATTCAAGCCTCATTTCATCACTTTAACCAGAGTTGGATATGATCACGATATTAGATATGACGCACCTGAGTCAGGCCAGAAACATTAAATAAGATGCCAGACTCGTGGTTACTGCCGAACACAGCGTAAATTAATTATAAAATCGACATGTTGGTTTTCGATAAACCTCATTACAGTGACAATAAACAGGATTTTAGAAAGATCTATCTAAGAACTCGTATGTTACTCGCGGGTTCGAATCCTCGTCAAACCGAACATAGTCGCCTTTTCAACTATGTGGGCATTATAATGTGCAGTCATTCTCACTGTTCCTTGAAAAAAGAGTACTCCAAGAGTTGTTAGTTGGTGGTACAGCTTCCTTCTACTCTACCACTCCTAAATTAGGGACATAAAACGTTTCTCAAGGTACCGAAACGCTTTGGTGGCTCTGTGGTTCACTTATTTTCAGTCACTTGTTAATTTTTCCCTGTTTCTTGCGTTACGATCGTTACGTTGGTAAAAGCACTGTTACAGAGTGAAAGGTGAACAAACTAGTACAACAGAATTCTATCTATATAAAGTCCACAGTGTGACTTTTTCTGGTCTACTTATTGAGGCTCAAATAATTAACAATGGCCTTATTCTATTCTTCAGTTTTATTGTCACGATGTCATAATTCAAGTTGATCACGACAAAGTAATCGGAATATAAGTTTTAAACTAAGCTGACATTTGTAAACATGGCCTAATATCATGTCCAAGAAGTGTTAATGAACTTAAAACTGGTATGTTGACCTTATCTTTGTTTAGTGCCTCTCAGCCGTAAGACTTATAATGTTAAAATACGGGTTTCGATACTTCTAGTGGACATAACACCAATAGTCTTCTGTGCAGTTCTGTGTTAACTACAAACAAACAAATAAATAAACTTTTTTTTTCTGAAAAACTGAAAAAAAAATTATATACGGGAGAACCGGTGATACGTCTATTCCAGTAAGAGTACAGATAAGGTTCTCTGACCTATTACATTGCGTTTCTGTGACTTATTACGCTGTGTTTCTGTGGTCTTTGAAATTGTGTTTCTATGACCTATGACACTTTGTTTCTGTGGTCTTACGCAAGAAACGAAATTTGTCACAAAAAGCTCGTAGTAACAAATATTTGTTTCTTATTGACCAAGACGTGAACTAACAAAATCTATAGTTAGTCAAGGTGTTTCAGTTAACATGTAATAGGATTTACTAGAAGTTAATATAATGTGGTACCTTACATCTGAAATCAAGAACTATGTTGAATCACTCTGTTATTGACTTTAATCTTTTAACCATTAAAGGTTTATACCAATAGAGAATGTCGGAACATTTAGTTTATTTCACGCGTTTACAAGTTTACACATGTCCCAGTTAACCAACTCTACATACTGTTAAGTAATACATACCTAAATACTGTTCCATTTAACCATAATCAAAATTAATTATTAGCCCAAATAATAATTTATTTCACCAAAACCAAAAGGTTTTCTCTTTCCTAAAATGAGGTTTGATATCACGTGATATTGTTGGTATTTGGAATCGGAAATAATAGGCTCCAAAAAGTTAACTACTCTTGCTGACTAGGAACGTAACGAGCAGATCAATGAAGACTGAGACAACAGATTCCCTTGGTCACGTGACGAGCAGATCAATGAAGACTGGGACAACAGATTCCCTTGGTCACGTGAGGAGCAGATCAATGAAGACTGGGACAACAGATTCCCTTGGTCACGTGACGAGCAGATCAATGAAGACTGGGACAACAGATTCCCTTGGTCACGTGACGAGCAGATCAATGAAGACTGGGACAACAGATTCCCTTGGTCACGTGACGAGCAGATCAATGAAGACTGGGACAACAGATTCCCTTGGTCACGTGACGAGCAGATCAATGAAGACTGAGACAACAGATTCCCTTGGTCACCTGAGAAGCAGATCAATGAAGACTGGGACAACAGATTCCCTTGGTCACGTGACGAGCAGATTCTGAAGTCATCATTATTTTTGATGATTCTACTTAAATTATTTATATTCTTTTAAGCTGATAACATTGTAACTGAATATCGCTAACGAAGTTAGTGAACTGTTAAAGGAGAGAAGTGTTTCACTAAACTGTATAATTTTGGCTTTAATTTTCACATGGACATAAATTTTCAGTTTTACAGGAGTAATATTAAAGAAAGAATATTCAAGAAAAATGTGTGAATTTTTAAATATAATACTTATGTTTATTGGCTGCTTCAAAGTCACAAAAACAAACGTTTTATGACAGTTTTATTTCTATCCCTGATAATGATATATAAAGTTAGTTGTGATGATGAAAAAATATCAAAGTTGTCATGCAACTTTTAGTGTGTTTTAAAATCTAAGAAGCTTTTTAATTATTAGGAAATACGAAAATAACTATATTATAAAATCTTACAATTTCCCTTGTTTTTTATCAAAAATTAAATGGAAAAACAGTTTATTTATTTGAAGTCCAAAGTAATATACATAGACAATATTAAGCTACGCACTTAACTTGAAACAACCAAATTTTGTAGGGCATTTGGCAACTTATAAAACACACAATCAGAAATATTCTAATAATATGATTGGATGAAATTTCTAAAGTGAATTTTGATTATTTAAAACAATACATGATGGAATACGTTCTGAAGAAATATCAAATGTACATATTTTAATATCATCTTCTGATTTGTGTAATTTCGTATAGCATCGGGCTATCTGCTGAGCCCACCGAGGTGAATCGAACCCCTGATTTTAGTGTCTTCTGATTTAAAGAACAAAAACAGCTCTAGCTGTAACACTAGTGCCGTCGAATAAATAACAATAACAGTTTACAGATTTCTAGGTGATACAGTAATGTCGACGAGAAAACAACGATAACATTCTACAAAAGTCTATGTGACACAGTGCTATAGAAGAATAAAGAACAGTAAAAATGTATAGTGTAGTGTGGAGGCGTATGAAACAAGACAACCTACAAACATTGACCAGCGTCAAGGAAAACAATAAAAAAATTCGATAAACGTTAGTCTGACTACAGGAAGTTGAGCTATCAGTGACCTCTGACGTTGTTGTTTTGAACAATGAAATAAAAGCGTTTTTTTCATACAAAGTGACTAATATACGTGGATAAGTAAAGATCGTGGGCGTTAAATCGTTGCAGGTATTACCAGGATATAATCTGTCTGAACGAAGTTAATTATTCGTACTTGCCCAACTAAATTACGAGTGGTACTTGTGAACTGGAAAACAATAGTCAACTGTCTATTCTTGGATCGTCAGCCTAAAAACATAGCTAAGTATGTTTCTAAAGACAGATACATCTTAATGTTTTGAAAATAACTGAACTTTGACCTGACCCACATTTCGACGTTGGATAGATTTTAAAATGTGTCATTGATGAAGGAAGCACCCGAAATCTGTGACTTGACTCTAGGGTGTGTAAATATATAACGTTAAATAGTGACAGAACCCTGCTGGTAAGGATAATATTGTAAACAGTTTACAGTTTTAATGGTACAGATTTAAACAGAGAGGAATATCCCATTATATGAAATCTCCGTAGAAACACCGGGAAGATAAATATGTGTTCATCATTAAGTTATAGTACAGAAACATATAGTTATAGTTGCACAGCTGGTGTAGTACAGAAACATATAGTTATTGTTAGACAGCTGGTGTAGTACAGAAACATATAGTTATAGTTATAGTTAGACAGCTGGTGTAGTACAGAAACATGTAGTTATAGGTATAGTTAGACAGCTGGTGTAGTACAGAAACATATATTTATAGCTATAGTTAGACAGCTGGTGTAGTACAGAAACATGTAGTTATAGGTATAGTTAGACAGCTGGTGTAGTACAGAAACATGTAGTTATAGTTATAGTTAGACAGCTGGTGCAGTACAGAAACATATAGCTATAATTATTGTTAGACAGCTGGTGCAGTACAGAACCATATAGCTATAATTATTGTTAGACAGCTGGTGCAGTACAGAAACATATAATTATAGTTAGACAGCTGGTGCAGTACAGAAACATATAGCTATAATTATTGTTAGACAGCTGGTGCAGTACAGAAACATATAGCTATAATTATTGTTAGACAGCTGGTGCAGTACAGAAACATATAGCTATAATTATTGTTAGACAGCTGGTGCAGTACAGAAACATATAATTATAGTTAGACAGCTGGTGCAGTACAGAAACATATAGCTATAATTATTGTTAGACAGCTGGTGCAGTACAGAAACATATAGTTAGAGTTAGACAGCTGGTGTAGTACAGAAACATATAGTTATAATTATTGTTAGACAGCTGGTGCAGTACAGAAACATATAATTATTGTTAGACAGCTGGTGCAGTACAGAAACATATAGCTATAATTATTGTTAGACAGCTGGTGCAGTACAGAACCATATAGCTATAATTATTGTTAGACAGCTGGTGCAGTACAGAAACATATAGCTATAATTATTGTTAGACAGCTGGTGCAGTACAGAAACATATAATTATAGTTAGACAGCTGGTGCAGTACAGAAACATATAGCTATAATTATTGTTAGACAGCTGGTGCAGTACAGAAACATATAGTTATAGTTATAGTTAGACAGCTGGTGTAGTACCGAAACATATAGTTATAGCTATAGTTAGACAGCTGGTGTAGTACAGAAACATGTAGTTATAGCTATAGTTAGACAGCTGGTGTAGTACAGAAACATGTAGTTATAGGTATAGTTAGACAGCTGGTGTAGTACAGAAACATGTAGTTATAGGTATAGTTAGACAGCTGGTGTAGTACAGAAACATGTAGTTATAGGTATAGTTAGACAGCTGGTGTAGTACAGAAACATGTAGTTATAGGTATAGTTAGACAGCTGGTGTAGTACAGAAACATGTAGTTATAGTTATAGTTAGACAGCTGGTGTAGTACAGAAACATATAGTTATAGTTAGACAGCTGGTGTAGTACAGAAACATATAGCTATAATTATTGTTAGACAGCTGGTGCAGTACAGAAACATATAGCTATAATTATTGTTAGACAGCTGGTGCAGTACAGAAACATATAATTATAGTTAGACAGCTGGTGCAGTACAGAAACATATAGCTATAATTATTGTTAGACAGCTGGTGCAGTACAGAAACATATAGTTATAGTTATAGTTAGACAGCTGGTGTAGTACCGAAACATATAGTTATAGCTATAGTTAGACAGCTGGTGTAGTACAGAAACATGTAGTTATAGCTATAGTTAGACAGCTGGTGTAGTACAGAAACATGTAGTTATAGGTATAGTTAGACAGCTGGTGTAGTACAGAAACATGTAGTTATAGGTATAGTTAGACAGCTGGTGTAGTACAGAAACATGTAGTTATAGGTATAGTTAGACAGCTGGTGTAGTACAGAAACATGTAGTTATAGGTATAGTTAGACAGCTGGTGTAGTACAGAAACATGTAGTTATAGTTATAGTTAGACAGCTGGTGTAGTACAGAAACATATAGTTATAGTTAGACAGCTGGTGTAGTACAGAAACATATAGCTATAATTATTGTTAGACAGCTGGTGCAGTACAGAAACATATAGCTATAATTATTG
The DNA here is from genome assembly GCF_004210375.1 of Tachypleus tridentatus. Lineage (NCBI taxonomy): Eukaryota > Metazoa > Arthropoda > Merostomata > Xiphosura > Limulidae > Tachypleus > Tachypleus tridentatus. The sequence goes on from NC_134837.1 coordinate 203,724,441, forward strand.
TTAGACAGCTGGTGCAGTACAGAAACATATAATTATAGTTAGACAGCTGGTGCAGTACAGAAACATATAGCTATAATTATTGTTAGACAGCTGGTGCAGTACAGAAACATATAGTTATAGTTAGACAGCTGGTGTAGTACAGAAACATATAGTTATAGTTATAGTTAGACAGCTGGTGTAGTACCGAAACATGTAGTTATAGCTATAGTTAGACAGCTGGTGCAGTACAGAAACATATAGTTATAATTATTGTTAGACAGCTGGTGCAGTACAGAAACATATAGTTATAGTTAGACAGCTGGTGTAGTACAGAAACATATAGTTATAGTTATAGTTAGACAGCTGGTGTAGTACAGAAACATGTAGTTATAGCTATAGTTAGACAGCTGGTGCAGTACAGAAACATATAGTTATAATTATTGTTAGACAGCTGGTGCAGTACAGAAACATATAGCTATAATTATTGTTAGACAGCTGGTGCAGTACAGAAACATATAGCTATAATTATTGTTAGACAGCTGGTGCAGTGCAGAAACATATAGCTATAATTATTGTTAGACAGCTGGTGCAGTACAGAAACATATAGCTATAATTATTGTTAGACAGGTGGCGTAACTCAGAAACGTATAGTAAAAACAAAAGTTAGAAATCATGTACTAAGAACAAAGCTGTCTCTCAATCTATATGTATGTTCTGATGAGCGGCTGTTTAACTGTTGTTACATGACACAAGTAAGTATTGAATGAGGCACAGTATGAGTTGATATAAGAATATTGAAAACATAAGTCAGTATAACATTATATGTGACGATATTGAAACAAGCATAAGTTGCAATTATTTATATTCATAAAGTAATATCAGGTTAAAACTTTAAAATTCGGCGTACGAAGCAACTGAAGATGGTAAATCTTGTACTTATATACGATGTAACATACATATGAAGCAGGTAATAATTTGGTCTTTGGATATAAATGAAAGTAAGTACATAAACGTGATAAATTTATCAGTTACTCAGGTCTCTTGATATTATTTACAAACTCGAGACATGTTGTTTTTAGGTTACCTGGATCATTTCGTTACGTTTTCTTTTGATTTCTGATGTTTGTCATATATGAGCTTTTTCTCTGGGAGGCATGAATGTCTCACCACACTACTGCTGGTAATAGTACAGGTGCCTTTAGTTGTTGGTGTGGTATGCATTTTGTAAAAGGTAAATAGGTCATCTTGGTAGCAATGTAACTTAAAATGTGTTGACAATTTAGAGGTGACATGCCCAGATGGACATATCAGTGACATTTTTATTAATGAGAAATTGAACATCAGTTCCACGACACACAAATACAATACATAATTTATTATATTCAGTTGTTCATCCATAATAAAGCTTTCCGTTCTTTACGGATCACTGAATATAATTTATAATCAAGTGACTTAAACTTTATAATTCCGTCCAGTAATCAGAACTAATCATACCATATGTAACCTCCGTGTCCACCTCTACCGTATCCAAGTCCACCGCCCAACAAGCCACCTCCTAGCCCCCACCCACTCCTCCTCCGTACCCACCTCCTGCATTTAGATATAGAGGTGAGACAAGAAGAGCTAAGACATTTCCCCCTCCACCCCCAAATCCACCTCCAACACCACCACCAAATCCACCTCCAGCACCACCACCAAATCCACCTCCAACACCACCACCAAATCCGCCTCCAGCACCACCACCAAATCCGCCTCCAGCACCACCACCAAATCCACCTCCAATACCACCACCAAATCCACCTCCAAGGCCTCCTCCACCACCAATTCCTCCCAGTATCGTCACTGGCACCCCCTGTAAAATTTAACAAGTTTTAACATGTTTAACAAGTTAGACATTTACAAACAGAATTTGACTTCAGGTTAGAAATCTAATATTACAAGTAATTTTTTTTATCAGAACGTTTTATTAAATAAATGTGAGATTTTTCACACTTAGTAGCGAACTTAATATTATTACGTAAGTTCCCTTCCAATAAGTAACAACGAACTAGCGGTCAGCACTGAGATTTTAAAAGGTCAACTTTGTTTCAGAGATGTATTTTTTCTTTTAAGAAATTATATAAATACTTGCCGTGATGTAGTTTCCTCCCCCGAAGCCTCCCAAACCACCTAGTCCTCCATAACCTCCTCCAAGACCACCTCCGCCACCAAATCCACCGCCAACGCCACCACCAAATCCACCGCCAACGCCACCACCAAATCCACCTCCAACACCACCACCAAATCCACCTCCAAGGCCTCCTAGTACATTTGCTGTTACAGCCACTGGCACCCCCTGTAAAATTTGACAAGTTGGACATTTACACTTAGACTTTGACTTCAGGTTACAAACCTAATTTCACCGATTAATTAATTTTTATCAGAACGTTTTATTATATAAATGAGTCTTCCCTTACTGAGTAGCGAAGTTAATATTATCACGGAAGTATCATTTCAACAAGTAACAACCAACTAGCGGCTAGCACTGAGATCTTAAACAGCCAACTTTGTTTCAGAAAAAGTTTTGTTTTTTTCTTTTAAGAAATAATATAAATACTTGCCGTGATGTAGCCTGCTCCACCGAGGCCTCCAAAACCGCCTAGTCCTCCATAACCACCTCCACCATAGACCGTAGCCTCAGCTTTCAAGGGTTCCTCTTCGGAGGTGGTGTCGACGGGAGCAGCATGAATAAGCAATACTGCTGAGAGTAACAGGGTGAGGAAAAAATACATCTGTAGAGGAATATAGTAATAAAGTACAGTGTTAGTACATCTGTAGAGGAATATAGTAATAAAGTACAGTGTTAGTACATCTGTAGAGGAATATAGTAATAAAGTGCAGTGTTAGTACATCTGTAGAGGAATATAGTAATAAAGTGCAGTGTTAGTACATCTGTAGAGGAATATAGTAATAAAGTGCAGTGTTAGTACATCTGTAGAGGAAAAAAGTAATAAAGTAAAGTGTTAGTACAATCTAGTAATAAAGTACAGTGTTAGTACAAGGAATCTAGTATTAAAGTGCAGTGTTAGTACATCTGTAGAGGAATATAGTAAATAAGTGTTAGTAAAGTGTTAGTGTACATCTGTAGAGGAATATAGTAATAAAGTAAAGTGTTAGTACAAGAGGAAAAAAGTAATAAAGTAAAGTGTTAGTACATCTGTAGAGGAAAAAAGCAATAAAGTAAAGTGTTAGTACATCTGTAGAGGAATCTAGTAATAAAGTACATCAACACAAATATGGACCAAAAGAGTTGTGATCAACTAATAATTAAGTATATCAAGGGTTTATCAATTAATAGTTAAGAATATTAAAGATTTATCAATTAATGATTAAGTATATCAAAGGTTTTTAATTAATAATTAAGTATATCAAGTATTTACCAATTAATAATTCAGTATATCAAGTGTTTTTTAATTAATAATTAAGAATATCAAAGGATTATCAACTAATAATTAAGTATGTTAAGTGTTTATCAACTAATAATTAAGTATATCAAAGGTTTATCGATTAATAATATCAAAGGTTTACCAATTAATAATATGAAAGGGTTATGAATTAATAACATCAAAGGTTTATCAATTAATAATATGAAAGGTTTATCAATTGATAATTGAGTATACCAAAGGTTTATCAATTGATAAATAAGTATATCAAAGGTTTACCATTTAATAATCAAGTATATTAAAGGTTTTTCAATTAATAATTAAGTATATCAAAGGTTTATCATTTAATTATTAAGTATATCAAAGGGTTATCAACTAATAATAGAGAATATGAACGATTTACCATTTAATAATTAAGAATATCAAAGGGTTATCAATAATGACTTCGTATATGAAGTGCTTATCAATTAATAATTAAGTATATCAAGGGTTCATTAATTGATAATTAAGTATATCAAGGGTTTATCAATTGGTAGTTAAGTATATCAAAGGTTATCAACTAATAACTACGTACAATGTTATTTTGCTTACTATTCTGATTTCTCGCTTAACTCTAATGATCTGGTACTCAATTAGTGAGGAAACCAGTGGTCAGTTAGGTCTTTTGCCCACAAACGCGAATTTATATACTCCGTGCAGCCATTCGATTGGCTGATTGAATGAAAACAAATAACAGAGTTTATTACTGTTGTGTGAAGCTGTTTGACGTGTTTTTGAATATTTGTTATTATTTACTGACAATAGTCTAGATGACTGTGTCTCTTAATTTCCTAGAATATTTTACTTGATGTGTAAAAATATGTTACCTAATAATCTCTGAATCCACGAATTAATAATTTTATCTATGTTTTTATTTTACTACATCTCGCTACCAAATAAACAGGATATTGTATAATTTTCAGATTACATTGTGATTATTCCACTGGAAAAAAATATCCGGTGGCTATAGTGCGCAATCATTATTCCAAATTGAACCATGTTTGGATACAGATGTTTCATTATTTGTTATAATTAAGGAAAATGTTCGAAAGGTTCTGTTCAATTTTCTATTGCTTTAACGTTTCCTGAGAAGTTTAAGTGACACTATGACAGATGACTTGTTTTTATTTATGTGACACAATAAGTTTAGGTGACACGTTGAGATATGTGTTTGTCTTAGGTTTAATAACACATTGAGACATGTCTCTGTCGTATCTCAAATGACATGCCGAAACATTTACATAGCAACCTGAAATACGTTTTTTTGTGTGTTGTTTATTCGGAAATACATAAATTAGAAGTTTTCACAGATCTGCACGTCTACCCAACCAGTTTGTTAACACCACGTCTGAGGCTATTCTAATTGAATGTTAGGATTTTAACATTACCTTCATAACACACTCCTCATGGCCACAACATTATTACGACAATGGGAAGTGAACATTGAATCCTTACATTCCAGTACGTAAACTGCTATGCATTGCAAAGCTCAGTGACAAAATTTGTTAATATATGTAGAATAGGTCAAAATTTATCAAAGTGAATTATTTTATAAAGACCACTTGTTACATAAAGGTTATTACATTGGATGTGTTTTGCATGCATATATAACATTTCCTCCGTGAAATGCCATTAAATAAAATGTGGATAACATCCTTAAAAATACAACGCTACTTTATTAGAACAACAGTAAATAAAGTGTGAATGACATCCATAAATATACAACGTTTCTTTATTAAAATAACGTTGACTAATGTGTGGGTAATATCCATAAAGATACAACTTTTCTTTATTAGAACAACAGTAAATAAAGTGTGGATGACATCCATAAAGATATACTTTTGTTTATAAAAAACATTGACTGAAGTATGGGTAATATCTATGGAGATACAACGTTTCTTTATTTAAGTAACATTAAGTAAAGGTGGTGCAGGTTCTATAAAGCTTATCACGTGCCGAACAGAGCACTCAAAACCTATTTCATTTAATATTTAAAATTACGCCAATCCAGTATAAATTAAAACCTATACTTAGGTTTAAAGGTCCAGTGTAATCATGGATCGATGATTTTAATTATATATGTAGAAGTGTGAAGTAATTAGGTCACTTCATGTTTCTGAATCCACTCATACGTATCACTTGATGTGTTTGTCAGCGCATACCTACTTCATATACTTAGTGAGTCTTCAATAAAATAAAATAAATACTTTCTTGCTTGTGTTATAAAACTTCTGTTCCTCATTATGCCCTAACATCTAGTTATTGACGTTTTTTACGCTAGGTGGCCAATGATTTGTTTTTGAATTTCGCACAAAGCTACTCGTGTGCTAGCCGTCCCTAATTTTGCAGTGTGAGACTAGAGGGAAGGCAGCTAGTCATCACCACCCATCGCCAACTCTTGGGCTACTCTTTTACCAACGAATAGTGAGATTGACCGTCACATTATAACGCCCCCACGGCTGAAAGTGCGAGCATGTTTGGCGCGACGGGGATGCGAACCCGCGACCCTCGGATTACCAGTCGCACGCCTTAACGTCGCCAATGAAATGAAAGACTTATTAAGAGAGAAAATGGAAATTAGATGGGACACAAAACTGAAGAATAAATTAACATCTTATGTCTTCATTTTAAACATATGATAAAACATACACGATGAAAAGTGCTTAAATATGTTTTTATAAACCAGAACAATAAAGTGCTAATCTGTCTACCCTGATTAAAATTAAACGTTTTTTCTTCGTCTTCAGTTTTATATTTGTTCCATGTGATTAGCGGTAAGTATGGGGGCTATATGTGTTGAATAATGACGTCAGGTTTATAAAACCTGATTGATTTTATTACGAAACTTCAGCTTATAATATTCTTTATATTTCTTGATAACGAGAAACCGAGTTGAAATAAAAATGTATCTCAGAACGGCTGGTATGGGTATTAACACTTTTATTGATAAGGAAAGAACAACGCTGTTTTCTATATTTGTTCCTTTCTTTCGCAGCCTTTGGAAAAAATAACATGTTATACCTTACTTTTGTCAGTGTGGTAGACATTTGGTGATTGTTTTTGTAGTTTTAGCCAGTGTGGTAGACATTTGGTGATTGTTTTTGTAGTTTTAGTCAGTGTGGTAGACACTTGGTGATGATGTTTGTAGTTTTAGTCAGTGTGGTAGGCATTTGGTGATTGTTTTTGTAGTTTATTCAGTGTGGTAGATATTTGGTGATTGTTTTTGTAGTTTTAGTGTGGTAGACATCTGGTGATTGTTTTTGTAGTTTTAGTCAGTGTGGTAGACATTTGGTGATTATTTTGTAGTTTTAGTCAGTGTGGTAGACATTTGGTGATTGTTTTTGTAGTTTTAGTCAGTGTGGTAGACATTTGGTGATGATTTTTGTAGTTTTAGTCAATGTGGTAGGCATTTGGTGATTGTTTTTGTAGTTTTAGTCAGTGTGGTAGATATTTGGTGATTGTTTTTGTAGTTTTAGTGTGGTAGACATTTGGTGATTATTTTGTAGTTTTAGTCAGTGTGGTAGACATTTGGTGATTGTTTTTGTAGTTTTAGTCAGTGTGGCAGACATTTGGTGATGATTTTTTGTAGTTTTAGTCAATGTGGGTAGGCATTTGGTGATTGGTTTTGTAGTTTTAGTCAGTGTGGCAGATATTTGGTGATTGTTTTGTAGTTTTAGTGTGGTAGACATTTGGTGATTGTTTTTGTAGTTTTAGTCAGTGTGGTAGACATTTGGTGATTGTTTTTGTAGTTTTAGTCAGTGTGGTAGACATTTGGTGATTGTTTTTGTAGTTTTAGTGTGGTAGACATTTGGTGATTGTTTTTGTAGTTTTAGTCAGTGTGGTAGATATTTGGTGATTGTTTTTGTAGTTTTAGTGTGGTAGACATTTGGTGATTGTTTTTGTAGTTTTAGTCAGTGTGGTAGACATTTGGTGATTGTTTTTGTAGTTTTAGTCAGTGTGGTAGACATTTGGTGATGATTTTTGTAGTTTTAGTCAATGTGGTAGGCATTTGGTGATTGTTTTTGTAGTTTTAGTCAGTGTGGCAGACATTTGCTGATTGTTTTGTAGGTTTAGTCAGTTTGGAATGTATTTGGTGAATGTTTTTGTAGCTTTAGTCAGTATGGTAGACATTTGGTGAATGTATTTGCAGCTTTAGTCAGTGTGGTAGACATCTGGGGTTTTCAGGTCGTTCTAAATCTATTGTTGTTGTAAATTAGAGGATTCCTCAGGTTGTTCTTATTTTTTAAATGGTATGTGGTCGCATTGTAAGCTGTCCCGCTTAAACAATAACTTGATATATAAAGTAGGTTTAAGAAATGATAGACACAAGAAACAAGTGATATACTTGACGTATTTCTGGCGTAATACAGCTGCTTAATGACGTCCTTGTGTCATTTAATAAAATGTAATGACTTAACCACCGATCACACTCGGTAAAATACGTTAAAAACATGGTAATAAACAGAGCATAATTGATTTGAGTAATCAGAACTATAGTTAGTAAATAACAATACTACTATTAAACTTGTTAAAGTGAGACAATTTAAAGTAATATAATGATATATACAAATATAATGTAATGACATTCCGGCTGCTGCCTGTAGATACATCGAGCTTTACCAACTTCTAATTTTTATGTTAGAAGAAAACTCAGTGAACCGTTGAAGTGAAATCGTGTGGTTGTTTCAAAGCCCCTAATTTTGAGTTATAAGACGTTACTTTTCTGTCTAAACGCTCGCTAGGCGTGAGAGAAACTGATGCAAACTAGACCACTGAGAGAAACTTGTAAACAAAGAAAACATTCAATAGGTGTAGAGACAAAGTCTACAAACAAAGTTGGCAAGTTTTCAGACTGATGCTTAGTATAATATTATAAAAGTCGTGATAACGAAGAAATGTACTGTTAAATAAACGAAAGCTAGGACTGTCGCGTGATCTTCAAGAAGTTTTATATTAGGTAGTATTGAATGATCCCTTCAATTAAGTGCAAATCTTTCTCTAAGATATAAACTGGTTACTACAAATTGAGTTTTTATTATAACCTAGTAAAAGCTTCAGAAGAAACCCAACAAATGCACATAACAATAGCAACGTTAATTTACTGGTCACAATTTGCTCAACATAAACAAACCAGTTTTTATTCATCTACGGCCTTCATCTCCTTTCGTTTCTTTACTTGCTGCACATTGGGCTGTCTTCGCTTCAACACCTGCGGAGATCATATTCGGAATTGTAGAACCTTACCGTTAAGTTTCAAACACTTACCCATATTGTCCACAACAACAACAATCTGAACAAGAAATACTCAACCTAAGGAAACCCACGACAGTGAGTGAAGCAAAACAATAATAAATAAATATTAGACATTTTTATTTATGTATCTTTACTTTGTTACTAAAATTTTCCAGTTTATGTAGTTTACATTTAAAGTTTTCATTTATTCTGAAAATTACTGACCAAGCCTAATTTTTTAAAAATATATTCAAGACGACCTTAAATATCTTAAATTGGTCGAAAATTGGTAAATGTTTTTTACGGTTACGTTGATTGCTACTGGTATATAGTAAAAATGAAACTAATAAACTGTAGGTGATGTTTATAACACATAACTTGTTTGTTACACGTGGATTGTTACTGTGATGTAGTGGAAATGGAACTAATAAACTGTAGGTGATGTTTATAGTACATAACGCTTGTTTGTCACACGTGGATTGTTACTGTGATGTAGTGGAAATGGAACTAATAAACTGTAGGTGATGTTTATAGCACATGTTTGTTACACGTGGATTGTTACTGTGATGTAATGGAAATGGAACTAATAAACTGTAGGTGATGTTTATAGTATGTAACTTGTTTGTTACACGTGGATTGTTACTGTGATGTAATGGAAATAGAACTAATAAACTGTAGGTGATGTTTATAGTACGTAACTTGTTTGTTACACGTGGATTGTTACTGTGATGTAGTGGAAATAGAACTAATAAACTGTAGGTGATGTTTATAGTACGTAACTTGTTTGTTACACGTGGATTGTTACTGTGATGTAGTGGAAATAGAACTAATAAACTGTAGGTGATGTTTATAGTACATAACTCTTGTTTGTCACACGTGGATTGTTACTGTGATGTAGTGGAAATAAAACTAATAAACTGTAGGTGATGTTTATTGTACATAACTGTTGTTTGTCACTGTGATGTAGTTGAAATTGAACTAATAATCTGTAGGTGATGTTTATTGTACATAACTGTTGTTTGTCACTGTGATGTAGTTAAAATTGAACTAATAATCTGTAGTCACATTATAACTGCAGTTAAGTTTTCAGTGTTTAATATACGTTATTTACATCAGGATTTGTGTCAGGTAGGTTAAAGGAAACGTGTATCTATCTAATCATGTATCTGTCAGTTTATATAATTATCTATATATCTGTGTGCTCATATAATTATTTATCTCATTATCTATACGTCTGCTTATTTAAATACCTATCTATCTGTGTGTTTATGTAATTATTTTTTACATGCCTGTTTATGTTGTTATGTATCTATTTCTTTATCTAATTATCTGTTTGTTTATAGAATTATCTAATTTTTTGGTTCTGTAACTATCTATTTAATTATTTATCTCTCTTTTTAGCTATCCACATATCCATCGAATTTTTTAATATATATTTGTCTGTTTGTTTTATAATTTATATACCTGTTTATCTATCTGTTTAACTATATACATTTCTTTGTGTATATGTATCTACTTTTCTGTCGTTTTGCATATCTTTTTCTCTAGTTACCTGTCTATCTGTATGTGGCTATATATCTCTATATTTTCTGACTTTTTAACTATTATCTGTCTTTTTGTTTATTTATCTATCTATCTGTTCGTCTTTTTTATCTGTCATTATATCGTCGGCTTACCTATCTATGTTACGTGTTTCTATATTTATCTCTCTATCTCATCGCTTGCTCAGTTTATTCTGTTCACTGTTGCATTACTTTTTCCGTGTTTGCTGTAAGATATTAAAATATAATATTGAAACAGTCAGCTGCTTTCAAACAACTCTGTTCAATTTTGTAATGTTTCAGTGCTTATAATTTAAAGAGAAAAAAAGGAAACTTAACGCAGTAGATGAAAATGGACCCCTAGTGAATACATTTTTAACTATATTGCAAGACCTTCTCTACCGATGTGTAAGGACAATATACAATAATGTGTCATGGTCTACATGCATTGTTATATTTGTCTTTGTTTTGGTTAACAACTTTAAAAAATAACATTTTATTTCTTTCAATAGAACTTTTGACTGAAGGGTTAAGAATGGCCATAAAGACTCGACTGAGTTCTGTCTGAAATATTTAGATAATCTGGTTCTAGCCCTGATTTTCACAGGAAAGTCATCGCTGTGGTTGGATAAACAGTGGAGGTTGTGACACTTGTGAAAAGATAACATAATTATTACACTTGAACGTTTGAAATAACAGTCGGTAAAGTGGGACGGAAAATAAAGATCGGATCTATAGTAAAAAGAAATGTGAAGTTTTCTTTACTGTGTTCTTGAGGAAGTTGACCCCACAACTGACGTGTGGAGAGCGACACCTCTTCACATGTTATTAACAAAGTCAAGGTTTGTCAAAACTTCCTTGTAAAATAAAAATAAAAATATTTGTGTGTATAATATATAAGATAGTGAACGTGCGACTGACCAGAACTTGGGTACCAGAAGTATCGTAGTTTACAGTTATGAAGAAACAGGTAAGTATATGTGATACTAAACTTAATAATACCAGGATATATCAGTCTATGTTCCTTATGAGAAGTCTGTATAGGCTCGAAATTAAGCTTTGATAAATGAACTTGTTTTGGGTTAATAATAAAAAACAGTACTCATTACCGTTCCTGAATAACTTTAACAAACCGAGTTTTTGCGTCAAGACTATTCTATTTCAGTTTTCCCCCACAACCAAATATTAAGAAACAATTAGCTGAAATGCTTACAATTCACGCGAGGCCTAACATGGTTTTAAATAAAATAAATGTTAAAACACACAAATGCACTTTTTTTCTTTAGTAAAGTCTCGAATTTACTGAATATTTTAAAGTACTTTCTGACACCCACACGGAAACATCATACCACAGTCATTATAGCAATGCCCTGTATATTGTTTGAGTTCTGTTACTGTTATATTTTAATAGTACTTATAACAATACCCTGTTTACTGTTTGAGTTCTGTCCCAGTTACATTTAATAGTATTTATAACAATACCCTGTTAACCGATTCTGTAGGTACTATATTTTAGTATAACAATATCCTGTTAATTGTTTAAGTTCTTTTCGTGTTATATTCTAATAGTACCTATAACAATACTTTGTTAACCTTTTCTGTTAGTGCTATATTTTTATTGTATTTATGTTAATCGTTTCTGTTAGTACTATATTTTTATAGTATTTATAACAATACCCCGTCACTTTTGGAGTTCAGTTTCTGTTAAATTTTAATAGTATTTACAACAATACCTGTTAACTGTTTCTGTTCGTGCTTTATTTTATAGTATTTATAACAATAATCTGTTTACTGTTTCAGTTCTGTTCCTGTTATATTTTAATAGTAGCTATAACAATACTCTATTAGTTGTTTACGTTCTATTACGTTATAGTATTTATAACCATGCCGTGTTTACTATTTGAGTTAAGTTTCTGTTATACTTCCATAGCATTTATAGCGATACCTGATATATTCGATAGTATTTATAACAATTCCATGTTTATTGTTTAAGTTCTATTCCTGTTATATATATTAATAGTATTTATAACAATACTCTGTTAACCGATTTTGTTCCTTGCTTTATTTGGTTGTGTTTATAACAATACCCTGTTTATTGTTTGAGTTCTATTCCTGTTGTGTATTAATAGTATTTATAACAATACTCTGTTAACCGTTTTGTTGCTGCTGTATTTAACTGTCTTTATTACAAGTAAGTGTGAATGGATGTTTCAGAAGTTAGTTGACGGTGATATGTTTACATTACATTTTATTGGTATTTAGTATATTTTCTGTTCACCAGGTTGTGTTTATTGTGTGCCTACTTCTGACAACAACGGTGCAGGCTAAAACACTGGACGACCTCAAACCGGAAGAAGATCTGAAACCTTCAGCCACTGGTTATGGTTCTAGCGGAGGAGGAGGTGGAGGATATGGTGGCGGTGGTGGAGGTTCCATCAGTATTCAGGTGATTTCTGGTCACTTGTTGAATCGTTCCGTATATTATTGTAATAATATAAATATTCTGAGAAACCACGTTAAAATACCATTTAAGAACTTGTTTCTATGTCAATATAGAATTTTAGATATATTTAACTTTTATGGCTACTAATATACGTGGGTGTCATTTTCACATACATTCCTATTATATCCATTTCAGCATAAGTACATTTGGGAAACTGTAATAGCAGTACAATGATAAAAACGTCCGAGTAATAGCCAACTGTCCAATCTATACACAGACACACCGCTGCTGCTGGCCAACCTTACGACCACTAAATGAGAAAGAACTTAAACCTCTATTCTTTACACCATAAGTTTTACCTACTTGCAGGCTATACCCGTTTCAATAAGCGGAGGAGGTGGTGGAGGTTACGGAGGTGGAGGTTATGGAGGAGGTGGTGGTGGTGGTGGGAGTGCTGCCCTTGGACTTCTTGCCGTACCCATTTCTCTGTCGTCTGGAGGTGGCGGGGGTGGCAAATCTGGTGGGGGTGGTTACGGAGGAGGGGGAGGATGGCACTGAGGTAAAAAAAAGCTTGTTTTACTAAAAATAAATAAGTGTGGAAGAAACAAAGTAGAACCGAAAACAACAAGTAAAACTCGTTCTTAATCAATATTACTGGTGTTGTTAATAAATAAATAAATGTGGAACAAACAAAGTAGAACCGAAAACCACAAGCAAAACTCGTTCTTAATCAATACTACTGGTGTTACTGTTAAAACAGGAAGTAATGTTAAAATAAAAGTATAGTAATTATAAATAGAGTAAAGAGTAACATCAAGATTCCTCGGTGTGTGACAAACACTGGTTTTTATCCTACATCCGTCTGATGAAGCTGTGTCGAAGGTGATGTTGATTCAGTAAGCCCAGCTGAAGGTTTTATTACCAACTCTTTCGTCTGTTTAAGGAGTGAAGGGTTTGGACATTGTGTTAGTGGCGAGAGACGACTTGGAATGAACTAATATGTTATCGTAATAATATGACTCTCTGTTAAGGTCTAGTAGTGGAGTTCTGATACTTTATGGTACACGTTCTGGGCAATGACTAAAGACCTTTCACAACAACTGTTCTAGATAGACACTTTAACAACGAAGTGTAACTTTGGGGGAAAAAATCGTTTAACTTGGCACTTCTTAATACATTTTTAACACGAATATCTTCAGAGAGATGGCGCTGTGTGAGATAAGTAAATTCAATTACATCTTATGTGCATGAAATCCCTAACGCCTCATTTTCCTAAGAATTGTCACATATGTTAAGTTATGGAGACAAAACGTACAATGTTATAATTTCTAATTTATTATGAAAAACTGTTTTTGAGTTAAACTTATTGTAATATGGAAAATTATTTTTAAAAGACTTGATAAACTCATGCCTAATATTTCACCTTATTTTTAGATGCTAAGCCTCAAAAGATGAAAATGAAGGAGCAGATACTGCATTACTTCCTCTAGTGACAAAGTAGAGATATAACATTTTATTGACAATTTTTGAAAATCTAGAGCGACACTGATTACAAAAGAAAAGATTAGTGGATATTTAAAAGATTAGTTTCATTAAATATTCTGTTTTCTTGAAGTGTAAGATATTATGCACTTGTGTAATTCATCATTTTACGCAATAAAATTTTGTTTTAAGACACGTCTCGTAGTTTAATTCCTTTATTTACCACAGTAATTACGGAAAATATAACCTAAAATCATAAAGTTTGTCGTTACAGAAAGGAAATTATTTTGTTATGGGATGAAAACAATTTATGTGTAATTTATTACATTTATTTAATAGTATAAATAACAGTTATTTAAATAATGTATTTACTAAAACTCAAAAAATATCAGACGGATTAAATCCTCTCTTTACAATAGTATTGTAGTCATATCTAGATCCGTTGAACCAGAGATAACGACTAATAAACATGATATTTATTGTAACCACATTATCGACCCTTTGTTCCACATACAAACAACGTTGGACCACCATATTAGTGTGTCCGCATTCAGAACCATGGACAAACATTCTGTCATCGCAGTAGTAAGGAAACATCCAAATCTACTGACCTACAGAAAAAAAATACATTGGGTCACTATATAAATGCGACCAAATCCAGACCCATTAATCCTTCAAAAACTACGTTGATTCATTACGGCGATAGCAATCCAAATCTGCCGAAATAAAAACAAAGTTGAATAAAGGACAATGTATTGCACCACGTTCTTAAACGTTATACGCAACTTAAACAACACCTTGTCAACAAGATCTACGACATAGACTTATCTACATGCTATACACAACTTAAAGAAACACTTTATCAACAAGATTCCA
Source organism: Tachypleus tridentatus (assembly GCF_004210375.1). Taxonomy (NCBI): domain Eukaryota; kingdom Metazoa; phylum Arthropoda; class Merostomata; order Xiphosura; family Limulidae; genus Tachypleus; species Tachypleus tridentatus. Next base: position 203,739,455 of record NC_134837.1, read on the forward strand.
CGACATAAACTTATGTACACGTTATACACAACTTAGACAACACCTTATCAACAAGATCCACGACATAGACTTATCTAACAACTTAAAAACACCTTATGAACAAGATCCACAACATAAACTTATTTAACAACTTAAACAACACCTTATCAACAAGATCCACGACATAAACTTATGTACACGTTATACCCAACTTAAACAACACCTTGTCAAGAAGATTCCACGACATAGACTTATCTACATGCTATACACAACTTAAAGAAACACTTTATCAACAAGATCCACGACATAGCCTTACTTACACGTTATACACAACTTAGACAACACCTTATCAACAAGATCCACGACATAGCCTTACTTACACGTTATACACAACTTAAACATCAACTTTTCACCTTGTCAACGAGATCTTCAACACAAACATATTTACACGTTACAGAAATGTAGAACATACGCCAGAAAGAACTATTAGAACCGTTTATTGCCCTGTTACTGCGAAAAGTTTATATTGCGGTTTGGCCAACGGTTTATTACCTGTAAGAGATATTTTACCATTAGAGTTGTAGATAAAGTGAGAGAAAGGTGTATTTGTATATGTTTTACTCTCTACATAAAGATGAATAAGCTAGAACCGTATAAGCTATACACAGATAAAACAAGATGTATACTGAGAGAATATTATTTTACTGAAAACCAACATTTTAGTATAATTCGATTTTCTTCATGTACAAGAGTTTGTGTAAGTAATTCACCTTGTTGTAACTATAATACAATAACCTCGCATTTTCAAAATCGACATATCTGTAATTGTTACTGTTATTGTAACAAGTCTGCTACTGTTGACAAACTACCTCTATCTATCACATATCTGTAATTGTTACTGTTATTGTAACAAGTCTGCTACTGTTGACAAACTACCTCAATCTCTCACATACACTGCACAATAATTTTTTTGAAACGTTTTGCTTCCTGAAAAGTTTTTGCTGATTGTGACAGGTACCTGGTGGGTATGCACAAATATAGTTTTGGTTTTGCTTCATCACGTAGGAACTTTGAGAAATAGACAGTTAACTGTTTACCGGCAATAACGTATTTAATTGTGTTTATGTTTCTAATACGCTATTAAGTTGAACATAATTAAAAGTGTTTTGCTCCTGATTTTCATTTGTATTCAATGTCTGGTGCATCAAGGTGCAGGGTACAACAGTAGTCAGCAAGCATTGACAGATTCCAGTTGCCCTGATATAGTTTTTCCATTGTAGCAATGTCCTGGTGAAACCAAGATTTCAATGAAACAGTACGTGATGGGCAAATTTGGATGTGATTTTTATGATCTGCAGCCAAAAATCTACAAGGAACTCCCAACAGTGTTCAAAAAGCAAAAACTTTGTTATGCAGTGATATCTGTACTTGTTACTGTTAGTGTAACAGTTCCGGTACTGTTGACAAACTAACTCTATCTATCACATATCTGTACTTCTTACTGTTATAACAGTCCTGGTACTGTTGAGAAACTAACTCTATCTATCACATGTCTGTACTTGTTACTGTTATAACAGTTCTGGTACTGTTAACAAACTAACTCTATCTATCACATGTCTGTATTTGTTACTGTTAGTGTAACAGTTCTGATACTATTGACAAACTAACTCTATGTATGACATATCTGTACTTGTTACTGTTATAACAGTTCTGGAACGGTTGACAAACTAACTCTATTTATCACATATCTGTACTTGTTACTGTTATAACAGTTCTGGTACTGTTAACAAACTAGCTCTATCGATCACATGTCTGTACTTGTTACTGTTAGTGTAACAGTTCTGCTACTGTTGACAATCTATTTCTATCTGTCAGAATTCAGTAACTGAATCCAAGTACTTTTGTTTTCCATTGTGCTGGATGCAAACGCTTGTCCTTAGAGTAATGGAATACTGCCATGTTATTTAGTAGCAGTCATGGACATTTCCTATTTTAGTTAGTAGACTTGGTATCCAACTTCCACCTTACCCACGACTTCCATTTCCTCTGTGTCATGTGGTAACAGTTTTTAGAAACCTATTTGATGAAAAGCCAATAATAATAGTTTCTTCTTTAACACATGTTGTTGTTTTAAATTGAAATCATCATAAATAGCTAGTACAAATACACACTGCAGTCTTGTACTCAAAGTTAGTTGAAAGTGTTGGGCTAGGTATTTATAAGTCATGCAAGTGTCACGAACAACAATCGCTTACAAGAACAATTCTTTGGTTTCTTCCCCTGTGAGATTCCGACCTACAACTGGGGTGTGGAGGGAGACGGACGGTTGTTAAATGTAGTTATCCCACGCTCCTTAGAGGAGCACTGACATCTGTTCTGTTGTGCTAATTTTTTATAGCTTTCGTAACAGTGCGAAGTAATTTTGTTGAAGTATATAAGACTAAGAAAGAACCGAATTCGTAGGACAACAGCAGCAAAGCGTCTTACGATGAAGATAAAGGTATGTAGATACGAAACTAAACTTGCGGATATCTCATAGCGTAATTAAATGAAATTTTCTTAGATCAAATCGAAACATGTGGTTATCTCACAGTGGGGGTAAATGAAGTTTACTTAGATACGAAACTAAACTTGTATATATCTCATAGTGTGGTTAAGTGAACTTTATTTAGATACGCAACTAAACTTGGTTAGAGTACACGAATCTAATGCAGTGGTCATTTAAATACGAAACTAATCTCATAATATTACACAAATTGAACTTTGTGTTTTAAGCAATGACTACTTAGACACGGAATTTAATTTTTAATAATACGTGAATCAAATTTAAGAGTTATTAGTTAAATAACAAAGTATCTCTGCGGTTACTACATAAAAATACAATTTAAATACGAAACTAACACTGTTTGGATTCATTACTCAAGCGATCCTATAACACATCTATAGTTTTCTACATTAAATAACCAACTTTTTCTGACACACTAATTAAAGTAATTGTTTTTCGGTAGTAAACACCAGTTAAAAACTATTCTTCGTCTATTTTTATTAGATTTAGTATAAATAATGAACCTCAAAAAATGTGACTTTTTATGAACGTTCTCCTACAGTTGTCATTGAATATGGCTCAAATAATAGTCTCTGCCTGTTTCTAGTAGTTTTAAATTTCTAGAAAAATGCTAAATGTAACGTAGTTCGCCATTTCTAGGCAACTGACGGTGATAGCTAACGGTGCTCGACTCGCAATCTGCGATTTACGGTATCGAAACCTAGTACCAATCATCATTTTCTTACCTTCAACCGTGGGAAAATTATAATGTTACTGTTCATCCTACTATTAATTTGTAAACGGTAGCTTAAAGAGGTGTTGACTGCTTGTCTGTTCTGTTACTTTGCGAGACATTACAACAACAGCTATAATTATCTATATTCTTATCAGGACAGATTATGAATCATCTATGTGTGTGAAACGGTTATTTTTCTATAATTATTTCGCTGAACAATATATGAAGCTAAATCGATATATTAAGAGTTACCTGAATTTATCTCTTGTTTATTGCGGGTTAGTGGTAAGCTAATTGATTTGGAGGGCTAAAACCAGAGTTCGATTTTCCTCATGTGGAAAGTGTAGGTACTCATTGTGTGACTTTTCATTAAATTAACGACAGTTCATTTCTTTTCCGCTAGGCGTTGTTTTATGCACACATACTCTTGAACACGGCGGTTGTTCACAGTGTGATCCAGTTCAACCTCAAACCAGAAGAAGATTTGAAGGTTTCGGCTACTAGCTACGGTTCGAGTGGCAGCGGAGGAAATGGTGGTTTAATTAATATCCAGGTAATTAAACTCTGGGGTGTTATATTTTATGGAGTTATATTTTATGGTGCTATATTTTATGGTATTATATTTTATGGAGTTATATTTTATGATGTTATATTTTATGGTCTTATATTTTATGATGTCTTTGTATTTAACAATTACTCTAGTAACGTTTTCAAGAGGAAACATAAACATAAAAATGACTTGATATTAAGGACTGAAGATCCTGGCGTTAGGCGAAAGGCCTCATCGGCGCTGGATATAGCAGATAGAGTGTAGTTCACATATTATCGTACACGCTTTTAATCATAAGTTTTTGTTAATAAATATCTGATGACCCAGTGATAAAACTGATAGTTAAAGAGTCTAAAAGTAAGGTTTCGATACTCGTGGTGGTTACAGTGCAGAGTACATCTTTGTGCTTACTAATAGAGAAGCATATTTTGTTTGTTTGTAGTTAAGTGCAAAGGTGCAAAATGATCTATCTGTGCTCTACCCATCACAGGTATCAAAATCAGGTTTACAGAGTTGTAAGTCTGCAGAAATACCGCTAAGCCACCTGATGAGCTAGAGAAACAATCAAATGTTATTAATAATTAGATATCTGTTCAACATGTTAAAAACGTTTATTTCCAGATGATTAATATTATAAGGCTTGTTTGTTGTTAACCACCAAGCTACACAATGAACTATGCCCATCATGGGTAAGTTATACCCGATTCTTAACGCTGTAAACACGTGAAGCTACCATTAAGTTACTGGGGCGACGCTTCGCAAGTAATAATTATTTTGTTATCATTTAAAAAAAGTTACGTTTTAGAAATTTGAAAGCAACAACATACATACATACATACATATATATATATATATATGTCACAATAAGTAAAAAAAAATCAAAATGAGGAAACAAAGATATCACAGACACGTGCAGAACAAAACTTGAGCTAATTTTAAACAAATGTGATAAAATTATCTTAATAAAAAGATCACTTGAGACACACTTAAGGCTATGGCACTCGACTCGTAATCCGATTCGAATCCCCATCACACCAAACATGCTCGCTCTTTCAGCTGTGGGAACGTTATAATGTGATGGAGAATCCCACTATTCGTTGGTAAAAAAAAAGAGTAGCCCAAGAGTTGGCGGTGGATGGTGATGACAAGCTGCCTTCCCTCTAGTATTACACTACTAAATTAGAGATGTCTAACGCAGATAGTCCTCTTGTACCTTTGTGCGAAATTCAAAAACAAACAAACAAACTTCAATTCCCCCCTCCATTTAATAACTTAGAATGTAACAAACGGACAACCTTATGGTCAAGTGCTTGATTTCTTGAGCCTCTGGTGGCTCAGCAGTAAGTTACTGGGCTTCGATACCTACGGAGGGTAGAGTACCAACAGATTTATTGTACACCCTTATATGTTCCAACGCACAAACAAAATCGACTTCTAGCGGTTCTTTCTCCAACTTCTAGCTATACAAAAAACAATCTACCCCACCGTGTTGTAAACCTTGATTCAGTATGGGGTCAGATCAAAGACACGTGGTGGAGGTATAACCGCCCTTCCAAACACGTGCTGATTTAAACAAAGTTATAATCTATAAATCTGTTTTTTTTTTTCTAGGCTGTGCCAGTTTCAGTAAATACAGGGGGTGGAGGTAGCTACAGAGATGGAACCAGTGGAGGAAACAAAAGTGGCGGTGGAAGAGGGAAAGTCGTCTTAGGCCTACTTGCTGTACCCATTTCCTTGAAATCAGGAGGTGGTGGTGGAGGAAGAGGAGGCGGTAAAAGGGCTGGTGGAGGTAGGAAAGGAGGAGGTGGTAGAAAAGGAGGTGGTTATGGAGGGTGGTGAAACAAAAGTAAGCAAGGAACATACTAGTTAGTCTAATTAAAAGTCAACGAATTAAATACGGGTTTTTAGACATTCAGTACTGTACCTGTTACGTTTGACTCACTTATAACTATGAGACTTTAGGCATAGTAGGTTAAGGAACTTTACTGAAATGTATCTGTATATTGAAAGGGGAAAAACACGATGTTTAGTCTTTGGGGAAAGGTATTTTCTTTCAGAATCGTAGGGAAGAACTGAAATCACAAACCCATAATATATCATTCTTTGAATTATATTATTATTGAACATTATGATTTATTAAACGATAAAACTTGTTTAATAAAGCAGTATTATGTATTATGTAAGTGATTTGGTAAAAATTATCTGGAAATAACGATGCTTTTCCTGTCACTTTCAGGTGTGAAAATCACCACGTGAATTTATCAAGAAAGAAAGTAATACTTCCACATTTAGTTACGACATCTGGTGATGACAACTAATGTCGTTGATTTTGTGTAAAACCTCTTCTTGTATCCTTCAAATATATAAAATATTTTAGACGTACGACTTGTGTCTTGATCGGTCAATTCGTGGATTATTTTTATTTCTGTATTATTAATATTTGTAAAAAACAAAAACAAAGTTATTCAATATTTAAATAACAAAATAGACTTGGATAGAGACTACAAAGATAAATAGTGTACAACGCCAAGACAGTTTAAGTGTCTGTAGTTAAAACATAAATCTGTAGTCATGAGTATAGACGCAAAAGGGAAAATGTAAAGATGTAGGTACCAGTCTGACCTCATGATAAGTTCACAGTCAATAGGTAGAACGTAAAGATGTAGATACCTGCCTGACCTCATGATGAGTTGAGAGTCAATAGGTAGAACGTAAAGATGTAGGTACCAGTCTGACCTCATGATGAGTTCACAGTCAATAGGTAGAACGTAAAGATGTAGATACCTGCCTGACCTCATGATGAGTTGAGAGTCAATAGGTAGAATGTAAAGATGTAGGTACCAGTCTGACCTCATGATGAGTTGAGAGTCAATAGGTAGAACGTAAAGATGTAGATACCAGTCTGACCTCATGATGAGTTGAGAGTCAATAGGTAGAACGTAAAGATGTAGATACCAGTCTGACCTCATGATGAGTTGAGAGTCAATAGGTAGAATGTAAAGATGTAGGTACCAGTCAGAAGACATGAAAACCTGAGTGTCATTATTTAGGAAACTTTGACAGGAAAACAGGTTTTTGGAATAATTTTCATTAATGAAAAAAACAACTTGGAAATTATTTGGATGCATGTGGTTAAGATTGCATCACATTTGAGGGCTTATAACAATAAGATTCAAGGTCGATTTCCGCTATAAACAGATTAAAGATATTATCTTTGATAGTAATAGACCAAAGCTGAACAAGTAAAGGTTAATGAGGACAAGAAAGAAAATACGATCAAGAACATTGAGTGGGTCCAAGAATTTAACATTATGTTAAACTGTGATCTGCTGTTAACATTATATTAAACTGAGACCTTCTTTTAACATAATATTAAACTGAGACCTGCTGTGAACATTATGTTAAACTAAGACTTGCTGTTAACATTATATTAAACTAAGACCTGCTGTTAACATTATATTAAGCTGAGACCTGCTGTTAACATTATATTAAACTGAAACCTGCTGTTAACATTATATTAAACTGAAACCTGCTGTTAACATTATATTAAACTCTAACCAGCCGTTTTCTTTAATTCACTTTCTTACTTTATCATGTCATTAGACCCAGACCAACAAATCTCCATAATTTATGTTGTTACTTTATCATGTCAGTAGACTCAGACCTGCTGTTTCTTGGAATTCACGTTCTTACTTTAATGTGTCAATAGACTCAGACCAGTATTTTCCATTAACTCATGTTTTTACTTTATCGTGTCACTATATTCACACCTGATGTTCCTCTTAATTTACGTTCTAACTTTATCTTGTCACTAGACTCAGACCAGCTATTCACTAGTAGATTTATTCAAAACTTTCGTAAAGGATAGAGGATTTAACAAATAAAGAAAATGTTACAACAGGGAAGCCAGTCTTAATTATAAAGTACCACCTTTTAAACTTCGATATTCCTTTGTGTGCAACAGAGGACGAAGTTTACATGTCATGAGAGAACATCAATCATATGTGAAGAATTTATATTCACTTTCAACCAAAAGTACTAAATAGCAGGACGTAAAATAGTTTTTCTCTCGTTTAACAATTCGTGAATAACAGGGAAGATATGAAGTACAGATGAGCTGTAAACTAATGTTTATCACAAAAACAGTTAGTGAATAACAGGGAAGACATGAAGTACAGATGAGCTGTAAACTGATGTTTATCACAAAAACAGTTAGTGAATAACAGGGAAGACATGAAGTACAGATGAGCTGTAAACTGATGTTTATAACAAAATCATCACTGATTAAGTGTTGCCAGGACAATCGATATGACAATGGCTCAACCATCTTTACCATAGCCTTGTAGTCATTGTCATTTATATCAGTAACTTAATTAACTTAGGCAAGTATTGTAATCCGGTACTTTAATGTTTTTGTTTGGTATTACGTTATGTTAATAACTTAATTAACTTAGTTAAGGATTTTAAATATTCATATATAGACGTTGCAAAGATACATAGATGAATATTGTAAATATACATAGGTAATCATTGTAAATACACATAGATAATCATTGTAAATCGGTACTTAAATATTTTTTTGTGTTGTGTTATTTTTGAATACATCAGAAAACAAAGTTGTGTTGTTTTTATTTTATCCTATTATTAATTTTAAGGCAAGAATGGAATTGAAATTTTAAATAAAATGTATTATAGCTAGAAATAAATCCGCGTAATGAAACTTTAAGAGCTTGGAACAAAGCAAAAGTCATTGGTAATCGTAAAGAGATGTAATTACGATCAGTATCTTAGCAGAATAAATTAGAAAATATTTTAGTAATTATTAACTGTATACAAATAGTCATTTACAGAATAAGGTAATAAACGGTTTATTAATACATTAGGTGATTACAAACAAGTAACCACAGCGTAAAGTAGTAAATAGTTTAATAATTTGATAACAGTGTAGAAACTATAAATTATACAATAAAACAGTGAAATAATTTAGTAATGTATTAATTCTGTATAAATATTTGATTATAGGATAAAGTAATAAATAGTTTATTAATTAATTAGCTCTTCACAAACAAGTAATTATAGGATAAAGTAGTAAATAATCTTATACATGATAATAGTGTACAAACACTTAATTAGAGGATAAAATAGTAAATAGTTTAGTAATAGGTTAATTGAGTACAATTTAGTTATAAGATAACGTAATAAAGAGTCAAGTAATATATTAACTGTATACAAAGTGTTAATTACAGGGTAATCCAGTAAATTATTTAGCAATATAGTAATTGTGTATAAAACACTTAATCATATATTTCTAATGATAGATTAACAATAGATAGTAAAGGAGAATTGTGTTTATGCATTAAAATATAAAGTATGTTATTTGTACGATAAGTATTATATAAAGCAATTCAGTTTTAAAGTTTTTATATAAAGATGTAGGACAACATCTTACTTTAAGCTGTATAACAAAACAGAAGAAAGGTTGAATATGTGTGGTTCAGTGTTAGGATCACACGGAAATTGTTCAACTGTTTGTAATAGATTCATAAAATGAAAAACTTGACTATATAATTACAAATATAAAGGAAGTGTTACAATACAAACGTGTATGGATCTATTGAAGAGAACAATATACACAATATTATTAAGTAATAAACAATGTATTTCATGGGGCAGCAAATCCATGGCTATTTAACATATAACGGGTAACGTTCAGGTAGGTTAGTGAAATAGTCAATGGGAGACGTGAAAGTAAACATTAGGGTTCTATAGCGGTTCAGAAGATAAAATAAACATTTCAAACTCTATTTATTAAAACGTAGAATTCCAGTTTTTCATGGGGCAGCCAATCCATGGTTATTTAACATATAACGGGTAACGGGCCCGGCATGGCCAAGCGTGTTAAGGCGATCGATTCGTAATGCGAGGGGCGCAGGTTCGAATCCCGATCGCACCAAACATGCTCATCCTCCCAGCCGTGGGGGCGTTATAATGTGACGGTCAATCCCACTATTCCTTGGTAAAGGAGTAGCTCAAGAGTTGGCGGTGGGTGGTGATGACTAGCTGCCTTCCCTCTAGTCTTACACTGCTAAATTAGGGACGGCTAGCGCAGATAGCCCTCGTGTAGTTTTGCGCAAAATTGAAAAACAGAAACAATAACGTGTAACGTTCAGGTAGATTAATGAGATAGAGACTTCGAGTTAGTGTGAAAGTAAAGGTGAGGCTTGTAAAATGGTTCAGAAGATAAAAAAAACATTTGTAACATTGTAAATGAAAATTTCGAATCACAGTTTCTCACATGCACTATCTCGAGAGAATGAGATTCTATATGTACTAGTTAAATACAACTAAGATCGCGAACTGATTTTTACATCTATATGTACTAGTTAAACACAGTTAAGATCGCGTACTGATTTTTACATCTATATGTACTAGTTAAACACAGTTAAGATCGCGAACTGATTTTTACATTTGAACTCACTTTACAAATGCACACTCATGTTTTTCTCTGGTCATACAAATGTAGAATCTGAATATGTAAAATTTCATTAAATAAAGTATATTTTATAGAAGGTTTATATAACTCAAGAACCAATAGATAATGTCTGTTTAGTTTGTATTTATACATTAATGCTTCAGTCATGAATTTGTAACATCCTGCACCGTGGTTTACTTTGATAAAAATGATATTTGGGTAAAGTTTTCTTAATCTGTGATTAAATATTAACAAAATACGTTTTTTTTAAGAAACCCAGCTACTATATATGAGGATAAATAAACATATATCCAACTTCACCTCAGGCATGAAATTATATTCTCTAATAAAACACGTCAGTAGAAAAATACTTCTTGTTCCAAACCAATCTATCTTAATGATTCAATATACTACTAAGGTTAATGTACGAAATTATAATAACTCGTTCACTAAACCTCTTTTCTCTCAAATTCAGCTATTATACTATCATAAATATTATACTATTATACTATAATAAATATTATACTATTATACTATCATAAATATTATACTATTACACTGTCATAAATATTATACTATTTTACTGTCATAAATATTATACTATTATACTATCATAGATATTACACTGTTACACTATCATAAATATTATACTATTATACTATCATAGATATTATACTACTTATATACTTCTTATATTAGATATAAGAAAATATCAAGATCAAAATCATAGATATAAGATAATCAGTGTATCTATTAGATACAAATATCTAAAATATTAAATTTATATTAATCCACATTAGAGATTAGGAAATAAGTGTCGTACAGAATATGAACTGATTAAAACCAAAATTAATAAAATATGACATGTACCAAACCCAGCCACCTCGAAGAACATGAAAAAATAAATATATTAATTATTATACCTGATTAAAAAAGAGAGTAACAAAATATATTTTAAGTCTAACCATTATAAAATAACTAAATATTCCAGTGAATTAGAATTACTAAATTGTAATAATTGATTAAACAGACGTTAGTAAAATATTGTTTGTTTAAAATCTCGACAGGAAAGTAAATAAATATATATTACACTCGTTCTGAAGGACGATATTAAAATCATTAACCTCAACTATAACTATAAACATTTTTCGATTAGTAACTTAATATGATTTATCAAGTAAATAATTAGCACTTTTGTCATCGTCCATCATTTGTAACTTTTCTCGGTCTTCCACTTCTTCCAGCTGATTAAACCAACACTTATACATACAAGAACTGACCCCAGTACACTGGTCCACTGTACCTCCTCCTCCAATAAGAATGATTGGTAGATTAACGCTATGACTATATCAAAGTTTCTGGCGAAGGTAACTAGTCCAGCTTTTTGTACTTTTAATGCAATAATGACTAGATACTGGCCAAGTGTTGCCAAGACACTCGACATGAGAATCACCCAACTCTCTTTACCACAGTCATGTAGATACCAGTCATTGGTGACCGTTAATATAACAGGGTTTACAAGAACGGTTAATAAAGGTAAACTAATGCTGACAACTGAAGATGTAGTAAACTTGATTTTCTGTACAGTGACATAATATACTGCTAATGTGAAGCAAGCAACAAGAGACAAGATGTATCCAACCATGTAGTCTGGGGATCTTTGGCTTGTGTCATAGTTACTAAAGCTAGTGAATGGTTTTGTGATAAGACAGACACCTGCCAAGGTGATGACGATAGAGAAACCAAAGAGAAGTTTGATATGTCGTTTCAGAAAGAAACGTTCTAAAATAACATCGACAACTGGGGCACTGAACACAACTGTCATAGAATCTACCAAAGGAACCAGACGAATAGCATAGTAATTAGAATTTGTAGCAATGAACCCACAAACAACGTGGAGAATTATATACTTCAGTTCTGTGATATCACCAAAAACTGGTCCACTGGTTTGAATAATTATAACAGAGAAAACAGCTGTTTGAAACATGCTCGAATAAAAAAACAATTGTAGAGGGTTCATACAGGGTAAAAGTTTAACACACGTTCATATATGTTATAAACTATAATTTGGGTAAGTGGTGCTAATATATATGTAATAAAGTTTAAATTGAGTAACTGGTGCTGTCATATATGTTAAAACTACAATTTGGGTAATTGGTGCTACTATATATGTTATAAACTATAAGCTGGATAAGTGGTGCTACATTATAGGTTATAAAATATATGTTTTGTAAGTGGTGCTACTATATATGTTATAAAGTATATGTTGGGTAACCCTTGCTACAATATAGTTTAAAAACTATATGTTGGGTAAGAGGTGCTACTATATATGTTATAAACTATAAGTTAAGTAAGTGGTGCTATTATATGTGTTTTAAACTATAAGATGGGTAAGTGGTGCTACTATATATGTTATAAAGTATATGTTGGGTAACTCTTGCTACAATATAGTTTAAAAACTATATGTTGGGTAAGTGGTGCTACCATATGTGTTATAAACTATAAGATGGGTAAGTGGTGCTACTATATGTGTTATAAACTATAAGATGGGTAAGTGGTGCTAATATATATGTTTTGAACTATAAGTTGGGTTAGTGGTGCTACTGTATATGTTACAAAGTATACGTTGGATATGTGGTGCTACTATATATGTTGTAAACTGTAAGTTGATTTAGGTAACAATGCTTTAAGTATAAGTCACTAACCATGTGGTTTTTACGTGAAAAGCAAATTATTATTATTATAATATTTTAATTATTTAAGCCTTGTAGAAAATATACTTAAATAATATAGATGCAGTGTTTTTGAAATACTCAGCAATATGTATATATCTCTTATGTAGAATGTTAAAAAGAAAGAAATGGGTTTCGGTTTGTTAAACTACTCTTTTTAACCAGAAACTGAACCTCTCTTTCTTATTGTCTATAACACCCTTACGTTCAACAGAGTTGAAGTCAAATTTTACATTCTTAAATTTAATATTAAGACTTTTTGAACCTACAAGCTATATAACAATGTATTTCAAAGACATTCCTTTTATTATAATTGTTTACGCTTTCTTGGTTTCAATTATTTCCATTATATTGAAATCCTCTGTTACATTCACTTTATTTTATGTTCTACAAGAATTACAATAGTAACATTTTACCAATCTATTCCCCATTTAAATATAAAAGATTTATTGCAAAAACCATCTTTTACCAATCGAACTGATCCAATGAGCCACATTCATGATGTTCACAAACTGAAATATCTTACTATTAGTTGTACGTTCAGCTTCCTGAAAAAACATTATTAGACAAAAGCTAATTTTCTTTTTTTGTTTCTAACAGAAATCTTCCGGATTATTCTCAGATGTTCTACAGACTTTATCCTACTTAAAACAGCATCCAGTGTCTTGTTTTTTGATATTAACAACTGAGCTATTACTTATGTTAGCCTTCACCACTGCACTATTACTTATGTTCGGTTTCACCACTGCACTATTACTTATGTTCGGTTTCACCACTGCACTATTACTTATGTTAGCCTTCACCACTGCACTATTACTCATGTTCGGTTTCACCACTGCACTATTACAGAAGTGATAATAAAATTAACAACTGTAATGTGAAGAATGTTGGTATTAACAACCAAACTGTAGAGAACTTATTAACATCAAGAGCCAACAGTGTTATTAAAATTACTATCTAACATTGGTAACGTTATTACATCAACTGGACAGTTACAAGAATCTAAAGTAACAAATAAATAAAAAGCGTAAATATTTGAATTTAACATAAAAAATGATACCTTCATTTATGATAAGCACGTGCTTCCGTAGTGTAGTACTCTCGTAGAACAATGTTGATATAGCTCGTGAAAGGTCTCATCAGATAACTGCTAGTGTAGCTGTAAAGGTAACGTCTACATATGAAGAGAAATCTGCTAAAGATACGTGGTCTTTCTTCTATCCAAATATGTTGATTCCAGTGTTTGAATAAAGTAAGGGAATAATAAGAATTGCAGAAGATTAAGAAAACATAGCATACCACTTGTATAGTGTATTAATACACCTGATGGATATGACATGATATATACACTGCTGGCCAAAATCTTAAGGTCAATGAACATAAAAAAAATATGCATTTTGCGTTGTTATACTCAACCACTTATTGAAGTAGAGCTTTAAAAGATGGCAATAAAAAAGGGAAAATAAAAAAACGCTTTTTAGCATTTAATAGAAAATGTGAACGCTATGAAATTATCCTAAATACTAGCTGGTCAAAAGTTTAAGACTATTCCAAAAAGAAGTCATAAACAGGGTAGTAAATACCCAACAAGAGGTCTCAGAAGTGAGTTGTACGACCATCATTGCGAATAACTGCAAAAATAATCGCTTAGGCATGGTCGATATAAGCGTTTGCAGAAAGCTAACTGGAATGTTATTCCAAGTGATGAAGATGGCTTCACGAAGTGAGAAATATATTTATATATTGCTTGAATGCCGCATTTTTGTAATCTGCTTTAGAGACGCTGCATGTGTATCGCCTAATCACTGACGAACCTAACTGTGTTTCGCATTCTATTTTGCTGTTTTTCTTGTTAAAGTCTCATCTTCGTTAACAGAGATAAGAAAGGTATTTGAGAAGTTTGGTATAGTTTACTTTCGTCACTTCACTCAGAGGTTTTGTTTATCGAACTCGAAGGAGTGTTTGACCTATTTATTAATCGCATGTTTTTGTTTATGACTTTTAGTGGTTGGTAAGTTTAAGGTTTAGTCTTAAATTTCCTAATACCTGCAAACCTCGTGCGTTAGGAAATGTGTTGAAAACTGCTGTTGAAAATATCGTAAAATTTTGTAGCTGTTAACATTGGAAAAGTGAACTTTTGTAAATGTACATCTAGAATCAGTTTAAAGTGGAATTTACAACCTGAAGCTGAATTTCAACATACAACGGTTAAAGTTAAATTGGAAAAACAATTAGTGTGTGGGCTTACCCTCTCCCTTTCCATCAACAAAAAAATGGTATTGTACACTGTAATTGTTCCGAATATTGAGATAAGTGCTGCCACCTGTAGTTAGGAATATTTTTCTTCTGTACATGTGTTCTCAATGAATAAACACGTATCAACAGGTTATGGGCCCAGGAATGCTCTAACAGTGCTTAAACAGATGAAACTGTTTTAAACTTGTTGGTACAAGTAATCCAGGAGATACTGAGGATTACTGTAGAACAGTTTTGGATGACAATTTTTGTTGGATGGCACATGGTTTACATGGATACTTTATCACAAGTGCTGGGTGATTCGTTTCCTGTAAGTAAAATATTGATTGACACTCTATTTTCTCAAGTCATATAAAGGGAAAAATAGATTTAAATCAAAGAAAGAAATATTACAGTTGTGGTTGAAATAGTTTGACAATGGAAGATAAAATATCAATTGATAAGTTGAGAGAAAATAATTGGGTCACATAGAAATTTCAAATGGAACATTTATTGAGAGGAAAAGGCCTATGGGGCCATGTGACTGAAACAAAGGTATTGGCAGAGACAGTCAATGATCAAATAAGAGCAGATTTCAACAGGAAAAGGGAAAGAACATTTTCAACAATTGTTGTGAATATTCAAGGTGCACAACTCTATCTTGTTACCTCATGCACAAATCCTAAGAAAGCATGGAATGTACTGCATGCTCACTTTGATAGGAACACACTAGCCAATAAACTATTTCTGAAAAAGAAGTATTTTCGATGTGAGATGAAAGAAAGCATGACGGTCCAGGAACATTTGAAACAAATGAAGGAATTAACGGATCAGCTTGCTGCGGTTGGGGCGGAAATAGCAGAAGAGGAACAGATTGTTACCTTACTTGGTAGTCTGCCAGCTAGCTATGATACAATTGTAACAGTCCTGGAAACCAAAATTCATGATATCTCATTAGAATTTGTGCAACAGGCACTGATTGATGAAGAACAAAAGAAGAAAAAGACCACATCGAATGAAACATCATGAACTGCATTAGCCACTCGCAGCAACTTCAAACCACATGGAACACAAGAAACAAAAAAAAAAAGGGGTAACAGCTTCAAGTGTTACAAGTGTGGTAGAGAGGGACATATTAAACGCAATTCTACAACACTAAAGGAAATGGTCCACAAAGCTAAGAATGTGGATATTAATGTGGCGGAAGATTATACTGATGGAAACATATTATCAAATTATCACAAGTTTAGCACACCTCAACAAGTTAGGATTGGTGATGAAAGAACTGTTGAAGCTCTTGGAGTTGGAAACTGTAAACTAGAAATGACATTTCAAGCCAGTAATTTAAATCATGTTACAATGCAGAGTGTCCTTCATATACCAAAATTAGCTAACAATCTATTTTCAGTAGGAGCTGCTACTGTAAAAGGAAACATTGTGTAGTTTGGAGTTAATCGCCGTTACATTTAAGGAAAATCAGGACAACTCCATGGCATGGATACAAGAAAGGATGATGGTCTATACAATCTGGACTGTAAGACCAGTGTTATTGAGAATGCCTCAGTGGCCTCAAACAGCAGCATGAATGGCTTGGATATATAACATCAACGACTAGGGCATATCAGTGTTTCACAATTACAGAAGCTTGTCAGGAGTGGAAATGTAAGTGGAATCAAATTCCAGAAGTTTGATGAAGCTAGTTTCTGTGAGGGATGCACTGAAGGTAAAATGCACAGAAAGCCATTTAAGTCAGTAGGAGAAATCAGATCAAAGGGAAGACTGCAACTGGTACACAGTGATGTCTGTGGTCCTATGCAAACTCCAGCTATTGGAGGTAGCAAGTACTTTGTTACATTTATTGATGATTACTCAAGATGCTGCAGAGTGTATTTCTTAAAACAGAAGTCAGAAGTCTTTGAGAAATTCAAGGAATTTGAGAAGTTGTACTCAAATGAATCTGGAGAGCGCATAAAAACCTTGCGCACAGATAATGGCGGAGAATATACGTCAATTGAGTTCCAGCAATATTTGAAGTCAAGAGGCATTCATCATGAAATGTCAGTAGCGTATTGTCCAGAACAAAATGGTGTTGCTGAAAGAAGGGAAAAAACTCTTGTAGAATCAGCAAGAAGCATGCTGTCACATGCTATGTTACCAAGAATGTACTGGACGGAAGCTGTAGTTACTGCAGCGTATGTGGGTAACAGAGTATTCACATCGGCAATAAAAGATGGTAGTATGCCATATGAGAGATGGTGTGGGAAGAAACCAGATGTAGAACACATGAAAGTGTTCGGATGTCTTGCATATGTACATGTGCCAGATGCGTCAAGACAGAAATTAGACATGAAATCTATGAAGGTACGTTTAATTGGATATGATAACTGCACCAAGGGATATCGACTGTATGATGAAAAATCCAGGAAGATTTTCATACGGTGAGATGTTATCTTTAATGAAACAGAATTTGGTCAATAGCCTGTGACAAATAAGTATGTCTCATCAAGTGAACAGATAGTGGACCAACAAACAGAAGTTAAAGCTAAAAATAAAGATGAACGACCAGTAAGAAACATGAAACCCCATCCGCTATGGATATGATGAGAATGCTGATATGTCAGCAGCAAATGAATCAATTTGTCCCACTGCAAATTTATGCAGTATGTTAGAGCCAAGCACATTAAGTGAAGTAATGTCAAGTGACAATACAAAGGAGTGGAAGTCAGCCACAGATCTGGAATTTGAGTCTTTACAAGAAAGTGACACCTGGGATCTGGTGGGATTACCAGCTGGAAGAAAACCTATAGGTTGTAAGTGTGTGTTCAAAGTTAAGTATGGAAATTCTGAAAATGTAGAGAGGTTCAAGAGTAGGGTGGTGGCCAAAGGTTACCCGCAGAATTATGGACTGGATTACGAGGAAACCTTCTCCCCAGTGGTGCGCTATGCATCAATTTGCTCCTTGATTGCATTTGCTGTGCAGAACAACTTGAAAATTCACCAAATGGATATCATAATTGCATTTCTGAATGGAAATCTGGATGGAGAGATATACATGGAACAACCGGAAGGCTACGTTGTACCAGGGAAGGAAAACCTTGTGTGTAAACTGAAAAAAATCACTGTATGGATTAAAACAATCACCACGTTGTTGGAACAAATCATTTCATGAACAGATGATGCAAGTGGAATTTCTTTAGAGTTCAGCAGATCCATGTGTTTACATACGGAAGGGTGAAAATCTAGCAATAGTTGCAGTATATGTGGATGATATTATTTTGGTTGCTGATAGTGATGATGAAATAATCACTATAAAGGAAGCACTGAAGGAAAAATTCCGCATGAAAGACCTTGGAAAGCTCCATTACATCCCTGGACTCAGTGTTGTTCAGGATGAAAAGAATGGCTGTGAATGGTTAAATCAAAGACAGTATGTCCAAACTATGTTGGTGAAATTTGGAATGACTGAGTGTAAGGCAGTTGCAACTCCATCAGATGTAAACGTGAAACTGCAAAAGGATAATGGTGTTAGCACTCAGGTTGACCGCAGTTTGTACCAGTCGTTGGTAGGCAGCCTTCTGTATGCTACAATGGGAACAACCCCAGATATTGCATATACAGTGGGAGCAATATCGAAATATTGTGATCAGCCCAACACAGCACATTTTACAGCAACAAAGAGAATCCTACGTTACTTGAAAGGAACAGTTGATCTTAGTCTTAAGTTTGAAAAGGTTCCAGGAGATGTCATTACTGGTTACTCAGATGCAGATTTTGCTGGAGACCTGGATGATGGGAAGTCTACATCAGGAACTATTTTCATTCATTCAAGCAGGAGCAGCTGTAAGTTGGATTAGCAAAAAGCAATCCACGGTGGCCCTGTCCACCTCAGAGGCAGAGTATATAGCCTTGAGTCTTGCAGCACAGGAAACAGTATGGTTGAGAAGACTACTGCAAGAAATAGGTTCCTAAGCTGATGACCCTGTTCGCATCATGGAAGATAACCAAGGAACAATCGCCATGGCACAGAATCCAGTGGGTCATGCAAGAACAAAACACATTGACATTCGTTACCACTTCATTTGCCAATGTGTGCAGAATGGATCAGTAAAACTGGAATATTGTCCCACAAACAGTATGACTGCTGACATTCTTACAAAGCCACTTGCTCGAAATGCATTTGAAAGGTTCAGAGATAACGTTTGACTAACACCAATTGCTAAATGAACCAGATGAAGTGACGATTATAATAACAGATTGACAGTAATTGTAAGTTTGTGTAAAGCTTAAAATTAAGTGGGAGTGTTAAGAATAATGACATAAGTGCTGCCACCTGTAGTTAGGAATATTTTTCTTCTGTACATGTGCTTTCAATTAATAAACACGTATCAACAGTAATAAATCATATATGATTTAATATTTGATGTTTCATGTTATAACATGTAATATATTTATAAAACTACAAAATTGCAGAAATAGAAGAGAATTCTTAAACAAAATGTATTATAGTTAGAGATAAAGTTTCATATCACGAATTTATAATATTTAAGATTTAAGTATAAGAACTTGGAACAAAGGAAAAGTTACTGAAATAAAAAAGAGGACATACGATATGTTTGAATTAATTTGGTATAACTGGGGTCATAATGTTAGGAGAAGAAATGAGTATACAGTTTAGTAATATATTAATTGTGTACAAACAAGTAACTATGTGATAAAGTAATATAGTAACTGTATACAAATAGTTAATGATTGGATAAAATAGTAAATAGTTTCGTAATACGTTAATTGGGTGGAAATAATTAATTATAAGTAAATAGTTTAGTAATATATCAACTGTATACAAAGTGTTAATTTCAGGATAAACCAGTAAATTATTTAGCAATATATTAATTGTGTATAAAACACTTAATCATATATTTCTAATGATAGATTAACAATAGATAGTAAAGGAGAATTTGTGTTTATGCATTAAAATATAAAGTATGTTATTTGTACGATAAGTATTATATAAAGCAATTCAGTTTTAAAGTTTTTATATAAAGATGTAGGACAACATCTTACTTTAAGCTGTATAACAAAACAGAAGAAAGGTTGAATATGTGTGGTTCAGTGTTAGGATCACACGGAAATTGTTCAACTGTTTGTAATAGATTCATAAAATGAAAAACTTGACTATATAATTACAAATATAAAGGAAATGTTACAATACAAACGTGTATGGATTTATTGTAGAGAACAATATACACAATATCATTAAGTAATAGACAATATATTTCATCGGGCAGCAAATCCATGGCTATTTAACATATAACGGGTAACGTTCAGGTAGGTTAGTGGGATAGTCAATGGGAGACGTGAAAGTAAACATTAGGGTCCTATAGCGGTTCAGAAGATAAAATAAACATTTCAAACTCTGTTCATTAAAACGTAGAATCCCAGTTTTTCAAATGCACTATCTCGAGAGAATCAGATTCTATATATACCAGTTAAACACAGTTAAGATCGCGAACTGATTTTTACATTTGAACTCACTTTACAAATGCACACTCATGTTTTTCTCTGGTCATACACAATGTAAAATCTGAATATGTAAAATTTCATTAAATAAAGTATATTTTATGGAAGGTTTATTAAGACTGGTTATTGATAATAAAATATTTAATTTCATAGAAATGATATTTGAGAAAGTCTTCATAATCTGTGAGTATAATTTAACAAAATATACTTTTTATGAAACCCAAGAACGATATATGAGAATAAATAAACTCGATGTATGGCACAAAATTATATTGGCTAATTACACCAGTCGAAAGCAAAATACTTTTTATCTCAAACCAATCTATCTTAAAGATTCAATATTGTTTGTTTTGGAATTTCGCACAAAGCTACTCGAGGGCTATCTGTGCTAGCCGTCCCGATTATCTATTGTTAATTAACAATTCAAGTCTTTATTACTAGAGGTTTACATATTGCTTATAAACTGTTAAAGTCCTAAGTACTAGAGACTTACCTGTTGTTAATATACTGTTCAAACTAGAGGCTTACCTGTTGTTAATATACTGCTGAAGATATTAAAAACTAGATGCTATCCTTTTCATTATATAAATACTAGAATCTTACTTGTTGTTAATATACCGTTGCAATGATTAAAAAGTAAAGGCTTAAATATTGTTAATATACTGTTGAAGTCCTAAATACTAGAGGCTTACCTACTGTTTATATACTGTTGTTGTTTATAAAACCTAGAGGGAATATGTTGTTAATATATTGTTGATGTCCTAAATATTAGCGGCTCGCCTACTATCAATATACTGTTGAAGTTCTAAACACTAGAAGTATACATGTTGTTAATATAATATTGAAGTGATTAAAAACTAGAGGATTACTTGTTGTTAATATGCTGGTGAAGCCCTAAATACTAAAGGCTTACTAGTTTTTAATACACTGCTAAATTTATTAAAAACAAGAAGCTAGACTCTTCATTATATATTGTTAAAGTCTTAAATTCTGTAAACATACTTCTTTTTAATATACTGTTGAAGTGATTAAAAACTACAGGATTACCTGTTGTTAATATACTGTTAAGTCCTAAATACTAGAGACTAGTATCTTGTTAATTTGCTGTTTAAGTCCTATATACAAGAAGTTTACTTATTGTTAATATACTGTTAAGTCATAAATACCAAATGTTTACTTGTTGCTAATATACTGTTGAAGTTCTAAATACTAGTGGCTTACCTGATGTTAATATACTATTGAAGTCATAATACTAGAGGCTTATCTGTTGTTACTATACTGTTGAAGTGATTAAAAACTAGAGGCTTACCTGTTGTTAATATACTGTTCTTCAAGTGATTAGAAACAAGAGGCTTATATATTCTTAATATACTGTTGAAGTCATAAATACCATAGGCTTACTTGTTGTTAATATACTCTTGAAATGATTAAAAACTAGAGGCTTAGCTGTTGGTAATATACTGTTCAAGTCGTTAAAAACAAGAAGCTTACCTTCTATTATTATACTGCTGAGATTCTCAATACCTGTTGATAATATACTTTTTTAAGTCATTAAAAACTAGAGGCTTATCTGTTGTTTATTAACTGTTCAAGTGAATAAAAACCAGAGGCTACCATCTTGATTACATACTGTTAAGTCATAAATACTAGAGGCTTACCTGTTGTTAATATACTGTTGAAGTCATAAATTCCAGAGAGTTACTTGTTGCTAATATACTGTTGAAGTGATTAAAAACTAGAGACTTACCTCTTGTTAATAAACCATTGAAGTGATTAAAAACTGGAGGGTTAACTATTGTTAATATACTGTTGTAATCCTAAATATTAGAGGCTTACCTGTTGTTAACATACTGTTGAAGTGATTAAAAACTAGATACCTGTTCTTAATATACTGCTAAGTTCTAAATGCTAGAGGCTAGTATCTTGTTAATATGCTGTTGAAGTCCAAAATACTGGAGGCCAGCCTCTACTTTTTAAGCAGTTCCACAGTATGATAACAACAGATAGCCTCTAGTTTTTTATACTGTTGAAGTTTTAAATACCAGAGGCTTACCTGCTATTAATATATTGTTGAAGTCCTAAATTCCAGAGACTTATCTATTGTTAATATCCTGTTGAAATCCTAAATACTAGAGACTTTTTAAGGACTGTTTTAATCAATTTTGAAATTCAATATTTTAGATACACCATGATATTATCTTGTATCCACGATAGCATAATAGTATTATATCTGCGATAGTGTAATAGTATAACACCTATGACAGTATATAGTATAATATCTATGATAGTATAATAGTATAATATCTATAATAGTATAATATCTATAATAGTATAATATCTATGACAGTATAATAGTATAATATCTATGACAGTATAATAGTAGAATATCTATAATAGTATAATATCTATAATAGCATAACAGTATAATATCTATGACAGTTTAATAGTATAATATCTATGGATGTAGAGTAATATAATATCTATGATAGTATAATAGTATAATATCTATGTTAGTACAATAGTGTAATACTTATGATAGTATAATAGTATAATATCTATGATAGTGTAATATTTATGATAGTATAATACCTCTGACTGTGTAATAGTGTAATATCTGTGATAGTATAACAGTATAATATCTTTGATAATATAATAGCATAATATCCATGATAATATAATAGCATAATATCCATGATAGTATAATATCTATAATAGTGTAAGAGTACAATGTATATGGTATTATATTAGTATAACATCTATGACAGTTTAATAGTATACCAATGATAGTATAACAGTATAACATCTATGACAGTTTAATAGTATATCTATGATAGTATAATATCAATGTTAGTACAATAGTATAATACCTATGATTGTATAATATCTAGGTTAGTATAACAGTGCAATATCTATGATAGTAGAGTAGTATATAATCTATGTTAGTATAATAGGACAATATTTATGATAGCATAGTAGTATAATATCTACGAAAGTATAATAGTAGAATACCTCTCACAGTACAATATCTATGATAGTATAATATCTACGATAGTATAATAGTACAATATCTATGATAGTATAACAGTATAATATCTGTGATAGTGTAATAGTATAATATCTATTATTGTATAATAGTATAATATTTATGATAGTGTAATAGTATAATATCTATGATAGTATAATAGTATAATATCTATTATTGTATAATATCTAGGTTAGTATAACAGTGCAATATCTATGATAGTAGAGTAGTATATAATCTATGTTAGTATAATAGGACAATATTTATGATAGCATAGTAGTATAATATCTACGAAAGTATAATAGTAGAATACCTCCTCACAGCACAATATCTATGATAGTATAATATCTACGATAGTATAATAGTACAATATCTATGATAGTATAACAGTATAATATCTGTGATAGTGTAATAGTATAATATCTATTATTGTATAATAGTATAATATTTATGATAGTGTAATAGTATAATATCTATGATAGTATAATAGTATAATATCTATGATAGTATAATAGTATAATATCTATTATTGTATAATATCTAGGTTAGTATAACAGTGCAACATCTATGATAGTAGAGTAGTATATAATCTATGTTAGTATAATAGGACAATATTTATGATAGCATAGTAGCATAACATCTACGAAAGCATAATAGCAGAATAATCTCACAGCAACAACATCTATGATAGTATAACATCTACGATAGTATAATAGTACAACATCTATGATAGTATAACAGCATAATATCTGTGATAGTGTAATAGCATAACATCTATTATTGTATAACAGTATAATATTTATGATAGTGTAATAGTATAACATCTGTGATAGTATAATAGTATAACATCTATTATTGTATAATAGTATAATATTTATGATAGTGTAATAGTATAATATCTGTGATAGTATAATAGCATAACATCTATTATTGTATAATAGCATAATATTTATTATAGTGTAATAGCATAATATCTATGATAGTATAATAGCATAACATCTATTATTGTATAATAGTATAATATTTATTATAGTGTAATAGCATAACATCTATGATAGTATAATAGTATAACATCTATTATTGTATAACATCTAGGTTAGTATAACAGCAACATCTATGATAGTAGAGTAGTATATAATCCATGTTAGTATAATAGGACAACATTTATGATAGCATAGTAGTATAATATCTACGAAAGTATAATAGTAGAATACCTCCTCACAGCACAACATCTATGATAGTATAATATCTACGATAGTATAATAGTACAACATCTATGATAGTATAACAGCATAATATCCGTGATAGTGTAATAGTATAACATCTATTATTGTATAATAGTATAATATTTATGATAGTGTAATAGTATAATATCTATGATGATAGTATAATATCTATTATTGTATAATATCTAGGTTAGTATAACAGTGCAATATCTATGATAGTAGAGTAGTATATAATCTATGTTAGTATAATAGGACAATATTTATGATAGCATAGTAGTATAATATCTACGAAAGTATAATAGTAGAATACCTCCTCACAGCACAATATCTATGATAGTATAATATCTACGATAGTATAATAGTACAACATCTATGATAGTATAACAGCATAATATCTGTGATAGTGTAATAGTATAACATCTATTATTGTATAATAGTATAATATTTATGATAGTGTAATAGTATAACATCTATGATAGTATAATAGTATAACATCTATTATTGTATAACATCTAGGTTAGTATAACAGCAACATCTATGATAGTAGAGTAGTATATAATCCATGTTAGTATAATAGGACAATATTTATGATAGCATAGTAGTATAATATCTACGAAAGTATAATAGTAGAATACCTCTCACAGTACAATATCTATGATAGTATAATATCTACGATAGTATAATAGTACAATATCTATGATAGTATAACAGTATAATATCTGTGATAGTGTAATAGTATAATATCTATTATTGTATAATAGTATAATATTTATGATAGTGTAATAGTATAATATCTGTGATAGTATAATAGTATAATATCTATTATTGTATAATAGTATAATATTTATTATAGTGTAATAGCATAATATCTATGATAGTATAATAGTATAATATCTATTATTGTATAATAGTATAATATTTATTATAGTGTAATAGTATAATATCTATGATAGTATAATAGTATAATATCTATTATTGTATAATAGTATAATATTTATTATAGTGTAATAGCTGAATTTGAGAGAAAAGAGGTTTAGTGAACGAGTTATTATAATTGCGTGAATTAACTTTAATTATGACTTAAACAGTTTATTAAAACAGGTATGCCTCTAGTATTTAGGACTTACTAGTAATTAAGAACAGGTAAGCCTCTAGTTTTTAATCACTTCAACATTATGTTAACCACAGGTAAGCCTCTAGTTTTTAATCACTTCAACACCATGTTAACCACAGGTACGCCTCTAGTATCTAGGACATCAACAGAATATTAACAAGAGGTTAGCCTCTTGTTTTTAATCACTTCAACGATATATTAACAACAGGTAAGTCTGTAGTATTTTGCACTTCAACAGTATATTAACAAAAGGTAAGCGCCAACTTTTTTAGGATCTTAACAGTATGTTATCCACATGCTAAACTCTCATATTAGGCATTTTTAACATTATATTGTCAGTAGGCCAGCCTGTCCTATTAAAAGGTTTAATAAGATATTAATAATAGGCTAACATGTACTATTTAGTAACTTTAGAGTAGATTAATAGCAGGTTACCTTGTTGATATCGTATTTCAGATATGGTTTAATAACTGGCTAATTTGTCTTACTATTTTAAGAACATTAAGAACTATGATAATAGTTTATAATAGGGTTTGACAAGAATTTCTAATACAACATGCTGATAAAGCCAAAATATATAGTAAGCTTGTTATTGAAGCAACACTGAAGACCTTCTACATAAAATATTGATAATAGTAAATAAGTTGGTTTTCTGATAGTTAAACGAAATTCCTCTATTTTTGCTACATATTATTGTTATTTCACAAACCTTTAGAAAGTCTATTAGAAGCAATAAATATGAGTTTTACCATGACGCGAGGAAAGTAACAAAAAACAGTTGAAAATCTTCTCCTACCTTATCGCTGACTAAAAAGTCCGAACTGGACAAATGATTTACTCTATCACCTCTTCTTAGTGAGAATCAATTTTGGTAGTACAGACGAACAAACAATTACTGATAGCAAATGTTGTCATTTTACTATTTAACCAAATCACGTACTTCATTATTATATAGAAAATGTGGATTTTTAATAAAAAGTAAGACTGCTTTAAAAAGTTTCGAAAATAAATGTCTCATCTGGAGTTTTTTATGAAACATAGAATATTTTAAAATATTCAGTTTCATGACGTCTTATTTTTTGTGAAACAGAAGTAGCTGAATTAGAAGGTAACTAATGCGGGTGTTAACTAATGAAGAACATTGAAATCGAATTTCGACAATTTTTCTAAAGTAACTGTAAAACAGTGACAGAAGCCCTAACTGACAATTTTGAGTAATAAAAGTTTTGTATTGGACAAAATAGATTGATTAAAAAACTGAAATAGCTGTAGAACATACACGTGATTGGGAGACTAATAATTACAATCAGAACTCTTATTAACATTAATAATTGTACTATTATGAATCTAATTAGGCTTAATGACTACACTATTATAAGAACATACCGTTAGAAACTTATATCAAAACAGAAATAAAAAGAAAACTATCACAGCAGACAAGACATGAATATGATATGTAGCAAATATAAAGGAAATATACATAAAGCTGTGAATAGACTACAGAATCAGACACTAAAATAAATAAAATTAACATACCAAAATATTTGAATTTAAAAATCCAAAAATGGTAACCTACTTAAGAAATTTGTATTTCGCCAGTAGCGTTTACCTACACCAATGGTAAAGAGAACTTGATTAATTATGTATGTCTTTACAATGGTAGATACTGTGGACGTGGAACAAGAGACGTGCATTGAATACATGTACGAATTAACAATAAGATTAGAATAATTTGTTTCTGTTACTCTCTCTTAGATTTAAACAATTACAATAAAACAAAGACCTGTTCGAAAAACAAACATTTTATAAAATCATACTACGTACAAACTTAAAACATGTCATAACTGAGACACGACAAAAGTCTCAGAAATATGATGACAATTCCAGAGCCTGGCGTGGCCCAACTTTAAACACCAAGATAACCTTCTTTAATTCATACTGACAGAAACTTGTGTCTACAGGTGTGTTGTAACAGTAATGAAAGGACGTATCAAACGTTTTATTTTAGATGTATCAGTATATCTCTAAGTAATAATAAAATAAACATCTACCTAAATTGCCCTAATTTTAAACACCTGGAGTATGACGCATATAACGAGACGTTATGGTTTGTGTGCTAATTTTCTTTTTCTGTTTTGTCATACGTAGCTGTTGCATCTTTTATTTCGTAAAAGTAACATGGCGATTGTGTATTTGGAGAAATATATAGATATTTGAGTTAGCTAACACTTTGAAAGTCATTTTTGTTAATCTGTAAAAGTTCGTTCTATAAGATTTATTACCTTATTTGATTGTCTTTGAAGATACC
Organism: Tachypleus tridentatus; assembly: GCF_004210375.1. Taxonomy (NCBI): domain Eukaryota; kingdom Metazoa; phylum Arthropoda; class Merostomata; order Xiphosura; family Limulidae; genus Tachypleus; species Tachypleus tridentatus. The sequence goes on from NC_134837.1 coordinate 203,767,891, forward strand.
ACGGAACACAATGAAGGGTGTGTGTTGTTACTAAACGGTTCGTTGTCCATTCCATCTACAGAGTAGGTTATAGTCCTATTGACTTGCTGCTAAGTCGTTGACAGGCAGAACCAGTGTGAAAGTAACGTGTCTAAATTAGACATTTAAAGTGGTTAAATACACAAAATGAAACCATAATTGATAGAATCGATTACTGTGAATTTTATTTCAAGTTTTCTAAAATTAATAAAGAATACATGGAGATAAAATTATAAATATAAGACAGAATAAAAATATAAAAACTTACCTCCAAGTGAAGCGAAGAAGACACAACTATGACGTCACTGAAGTTATTACTACGACAAAATATTTTTAGGATATTTTATCTTTAATTTTCGAGAAACATGTCCCAAGCGATTGACTTATATTTGGAAGACTAATAATAACAAATAAAAAATTCTATACCAGTGGTGGGCACGGAACAAGTAGCCATTGTTTGGCTGTTTGTTTAATTGCAAATACACCGAAATAGATATTAGTATAGAAACAAATACATCACTGGTTGTTTATAAAAGGTAATATTACGTCATCGTTATATCACAGTTATACTACATACACAGTTCATATAAACAATTATATCTTATTCACAGACAGCTTTTGATATACATTGAAATATCTCATCCACAGAAAGCTATTGATATAGGTAGATATATCTCACCCATGGATAGCTGTTGATATACAATTGTATATATTATCCATATAAAACTGTTAATATACACAGATATACCTCACGATAGAAATATGTTGATATATATAGATATACTTAATCACAGGAAGATGTTTATACACATAAAAATGTTAACATGTATATAGTTATATCCCTTTGACAGATAGTTTTTAATATACATAGATATATTTCCACCCCAAATACCTCTTATATACTTCGATACACTGCATAACAGATAGGTGTTGATATATATACTGTTACTTTCCAATACCACCGTCTTCTATGATACGTAAAAATTCAGAATTACACCCCTGAAGTTTTGTAGTTTTATACATATATTATACCATGAAATATCAAATAATAACGAATATAATAATTTACTGAAGTGTATAACACATAACACAATCTTTTTTTTTGAGAGAGATGTGTAAGTACACATACTAATTGCCTCTCCCGTTTAACTTCAAAAGCAGTATGTTGAAATTCAGCTTCACGTTTCAAATTACAAGTTGAAACTGACTCTGGATGTACTGTTACAAATGTTTATAAACAGTTGCTATATTAGTACTCTATCCACTACTTTATCCTTTTATTAATTGTTTATAAACAGTTAAATTATTACTAAACTATTAACTACTTTATCCTATAAATAATTGTTCATAAACAGTTAATATATTGCTGAACTATTTACTACATTATCGTGCAACTAACTGTTTATAAAGGGATAATATATATACTAAACTATTTACTACTTTATCCTATAATTAATTTTTCATAAACAATTAATGTATTACTAAACTATACACTAGTTTTTCTACAATTAATTGTTTATAGAAACTTAATTTATTACCAAACTATATACTGTTTTATCCTGTAATTAATTGTTTATAGTGGTTAATATATTATTAAATTATATAGTACTCTATCCTATAATTAATTGTTTATAGACAAATAAGATATTACTAAACTCTTTACTACTTTCCTGTTCTTGTATATAAATATCTCCGAAATTACAAAATCTGGATTATTACTCTTTGTTTCTAGTTATATAAATACATTTTTAAATTTCAATCTCATTTTCTATTTGAAAGTTATAAAATTTTCGCTAAAATATTTTCTTATTGTCCTCTATTAAATCACGATGTCAGAGAAATACGTAGATTCAAGAAGTATTAAACAAAACCACAAGAAAAGTTATATATATTCGTTCTATTGAAGTTTCCAAGCAGTTCTGGAACAATGGATATGCGGTATTATTGAGATTCCAACAATACTTACGTGATTGATATCCGTATTATTTAAGGTTTCAAACAGTTCTTAAACGATGGATACCCGTACCGCCCAAATAGTTTATAAAACAACTAGTCCCCAGTATCATATAGCCCCTAAGGTAAATGGATATTAATTCAACTGATTAGAAATGAGTCCCATAAGATACAGGGATCCATGTAAGAGAAAGAAGAAATATCGTTGTATAGTTAATAGAGACAAAGTAATACTGAATAAAAATACTATAACAAAACTGGTTTGATTTCGTGGGTTATACGGACAATGACATCTAGAGACAAATGTAACCAGATATACGTATGTAACCTCTAGAGGATACGCGCCTATTTTTTTCATATTTTCCAAATAAATTAAATGTATAGGTGTTTCATAGTCGGAGTGACAAAGTCATTCGTGGAAGATCTAAGGTTTGTGACCACGTTATGTTTACACTCTTCTCTTTCAGTTGTAGTTGAGATGTTACAGTCAATCTCAGTATTCGGTTATAGAAGTAGGCGGCAGGTTCTGTTTACTCTGCCTTCTTCTGTCTTGAATTTTCAATTAGATGTAACATACCTGATCTACGGAGTCTTTAGCCGGGTAGTTTAACGCATGCGTCATAACAAGTTGAATAAATCTTATCATTTAGTATATATTTAACATTCCTAAAATAACACAAACTAAAATAGCAGTAAGTGATATTTCTATGATGTTTTATGTGACCACATGTCCCAAATCCATTACATCATTTCAAGGTAAAAACTAACGTTTAGAAAAAGTCTTTATGTGTTGTCATGATGATCCTACCTGTGATTAAAAGGACCTAAACAGTGCCATCTATACTTAAGTGTATTTTTTTGCTGTGTTCACTGGAAGTCTCACAATTCCATATCGTTGTTCATGACAAGTGATATCTGTATTGAGTAAGGGATATACATATATTGTGTATTCTAATTTTCCAGGTTGGCTGCAACTTTCAATATACTTAGGTTTTTATATTTTCTATTTGGTTTATGTTCTTCTTCTTAGAGTATTCTACCCCTATCCTTTTACCCACTGTCTAGTTGGGCTCTAAGGCAATTTTATGAAATTAGTAGTATCTTCGACATGAGGTTGTTTTATGGTTCTTCTCTGATATTTGGACTAAAATCTACAAGATTGTGACACACTTCAAGACCACTAGCTTGTGACTGATTACTATGGTAACCAGTTGACCTACAAAGAAAGAAGTCCCTTATTCCAGAGTGTAATCTAAACGACCTCTTCACGTTCTTCTGTCTTGATCTATTTGAATATTGAATTAGCCATAATATTTGGAATAATATTTAAAAAATACTATTAATATATTTTATTCGTAATCCGTTGCTCCAAATAATGTTCTCCTCATTCAATGTTCTTCGGTCTAATAATCTGTCAGAAATGTAGCTCAAGGGGTATGTGTTATTCACCTGCTGACTTCTATCTTCTTCTCTAGCGGTAGATATTTAGAAATGTTCTTGCGCCAATAACTCTTTGCATGAATGTGTGCAGTACAGATGGAATGGAAAAAAATGATCACAAAAGTTATTATTTTTTATTCCGATTGTAGAAACAAAATAAGACTGGAAAAAACACATGTGTATCAAATATTGGAATATTTCATGTTTTACCTCAAAGAATAAAGAGTAATTGTTTATATTTATCCTAACAGATATTTCAGTACAGGTGTTATGTAAAGAATCAAAGAACATTATAAACTGATATAAACCCTGCTTACTCTAAGAATCATAGTTTGATTGGTATCAAAGTAAAAGACAACAAGTTTGCCTTAAAATAAAATAATTATAATCAACATTACACAGTTTTCTGAGTTATATCGACAAACAAAAATGATCATATTTAGGGCTAGTCTGATCTTAGTGAATATTAGCATGAATATTTTTACTGAGTGTTATATCTGGTGTAGAACTAAATATTTTATAGACGATCCAGGTGTACGGCGAGAAGATAATTGATGAGTTGATATTGTCACACCTTGATTAATCTAGCTAGCTTGGTTGGTCTCATACCACAGACTGTTACCCGTTAAAGATGTTTAATGTCCTGAAAAAATTCTAATGTCCGAAGTAATTCACTGAAGTTGAACTGTTTGTAATGTTCGAAATCGATAAACGTTCCTGGCCAAATTCTGTATTTTTCCGATTAATAGACTTTACTCAGAATTATAGCTTTGTAGGCCTAGACGGCCCTAGAGCGTACGGACAATAGCTGATCAATAATATTATTTCTCTGTATCTCGCTAACTTTATTTTTATAGACTCTAGAATGTACATTAATGTTCGCTTGGCATGAATACTGTCAATCACTAGTATTACATACACACCTAGTACATTGTTGATTCTTGGGAAAAAAAGAAAACTGTAATGAAACAAACATTATCACGTAAAACAGTAAATTTGTTACAATAATTAATTAGTTCAACAGAAATCAAAAGTAAACAATGAAATTAAATTATCGAAGCACAACCATAAAACTGGAATACGTATCATATAAAGAAATACGTTAAAGAGAAAATGTATATATATATCAGGATGTCATCTCTTGTCTCTATTTCAAAAGAACTGTAAAACTTTGTATTCATGACCAAAAGACTATGATATTAGTAAGTTCAGAGGACACCTGAAGGAGAACCATGAAACACAGAGACTCACAGGAACAAATAGCACTGATTTTGTTATTACAAACTCATGTAACTACTTTATAGCTTGTAAGGAACTTTGTGGTAACTATTGATTCTTTAGTTAGCCAGGCAGCGCTTTTAGCTAATTTTCGGACATAATAGTGTCAAATAAATTTTCTGTACGTTTAGTGAGAAGAACAAAAATATCAATGAATATAAATTTGATATTTTATATCTCGTGTATTTCCTACTGGATTGTTTTTATATTTGGTATGTGCAGTGAAGGTTCTGTAGATCACAACCACTGATGTGCGACAGTTTGGTTTAATACAGTCTGAGTTAAAGAAAGTGGAATATAGAAAACTGTCTCTCCTGTTAATAACATACATTGTCTCCTGCTGACTCTTTTCGTCACACGAGACACTATTATGTGTTTAGATCAACGGTCACAAGTCTTTTGCCGAAATGAAGTACGAAGCAAGATTCAAACACCTCAACAAATGAGAAAAAAAAATACTATACCTTAAGCAGACATTGCACGTGCACCTGATACTTTTACAGTTATAGAATAACTTCTGGGATTAAAATGCGCACTTCTTCATCATGCTGTAGTCGAACAAGAAACCGATGAACTTCATGCTTTTAATAAGTAAGTTATCAGTTTTGAAGATTTATCTCAATATATTTGTGTTTGTAGCATATTTATACCATTGGTAGTTTTATGTATATTGAAACTGTGATAGTTTTACGTATATTTAAAGCATTATAGTTTTATGAATATTTAAACTGTTTAGTTTTATCTGTATTTGTGGGTTTCATCGTTTTATGTATATTTATACCATGCTTTCTTTCAAACATATTTGTATTAAACATAGTTTCATGAATATATATACTTTTGAATGTTTCATGTGTACTTAAATTGCTTTTACTTACGTAGATTTTTATACTTTTCCTGTTGTGTTCACAGTTCTAATACTTTAAAACTGTAAATCATTTCTCCAATTTTACACTTTAGTAGTAATGACAACAACATTCAACTTGTTAATGACAAAAAATATTTTTATAACAGTCAACTTCTTAATGTCAATGACATTGTTATAACAGTTCTTTTCTTAATATCAACAGTCCACTTGTTAAGGTCAATAACATTCCTATAACAGTCAACTTCTTAATGTCATACATTCTTATAACATTCCCTTTCTTTATATCAACAGGATTCTTATAACAGTGCAATTGTTGATGTCAATAACTTTCTTATAACAGTCAACTTGTTAATTTCAACAATATTTTTATAACTGTCCACTTGTTAGTTTCAACAATATTTTGTAACTGTCCATTTGTTAATGTCAACTATATTTTTATAGCAGTCAACTTCTCAATGTCAAACACTGTTATAACAGCCCATTCGATAATCTCAACAATATTCATAATAACAGTCAAATTGTTAATATCAATAATATTCTGATAACAGTCCATTTGTTAATGTTAGCTATACTTTTTTAAAAGCCAAATTGTTAATGTAAACATTGTTATAACAGCCCATTCGATAATCTCAACTTTATTCATAATAACAGTCAGATTGTTAATATCAATACTTTTCTTATAGAATCAATTTGTTAATTTCAACAATATTTTTATAACTGTCAACTTATTGATGCTACCTATATGGTTATCACAGTCAACTTGTTCATGCCAAATTTTAATTACAATTTAATTTGGAACGAAACATATGAGAATATTAATTACTAACCTTTGCAAAATTTGATATTGTTCTTTCTATCCAGCATAATAGGTTTGAAGAGTATTAAACTAAACAAAGAAGGACATTTAAAGACAACTTCTTCGATAGTTAGTGTTGATAAGACATGCTAAATACCATGAAATATATGGTGTTATACAAAGTATTGTGGAGAGAGAAAAATCTTTGTAGTTCGAAGATATTTTACGAACATTTTTACATTTAATTACTCATTACGAAGAATTCCATTTACGTTTTCATAAAGTGTTACTTTTCTGTCCTCAATTCAAATAACAATTATTAATATGCTTGTTTTGTAACTCACTATTTTACCCCTAGTTTACTTTGTTATATAATGTCTATATGATAAATTACGTATGGACATTATTATTAAGAAATAAATATTCTTATAATATAGATGCTTTAAAGACTGTGTGAACACCACTTGGTGGACTTATTCTGGTGTCAAGTAATGTATGAAACCATAATATCATCACTTACCCAAATTATAGTTTACTTCTAATACAGTAAACTTGTAACATTATGTTTTCATAATCTTATTACTTTTCAACTGTTTAATCTAATATAACAACTCACATTTTTTGGTAATATGAATATTTCAGATATGGAAATCCAGTCTACAAGAACTAGAGAGAGTTGTGCATCGACAATAATTTACACACTTTCTGTGACAACTAGTAAAGTAAAGATATATTGGAGAAAGTTTTTCAGCTGCTCAGGACTAAAAATTATTTTTGCTGTTATTTCTGGTTGTTGTATCGTCACGGGTGCCATGTTTGTTAAACTTTTACCCTGCATGAAACCTCTACAACTGTTATTTTATCCGGACTTTTAACATACAGCTGTTTTCTCTGTTATAATTATACAGACCCGTGAACCAGTTTTGTTAGGTATCAGAGAACTGAAGTATCTAATTATTAATTTCGTCACTGGTGTCATTGCTACAAATTCACATTTTTATTCTATTCGTCTGGCTCCTTTAGTAGGTTTTTCAACCATTGTATTCAGTGCCCCAGTTATTGTAATCATTTTTGAACTTTTATTTCTGAAACGATCTATTGAATTATTTAATGCTCCAATTGTTATCATCACCATGGTAGGCGTCTCTTTTATCATAAAACCATTCACTACCTTTAGTAACTATGACGGCAGTCAAACATTCACAGATCTCACGGTTGGATACACCTTGACTCTTCTTGCCTGCTTTACATTAGCAGTATATTACAATATTGTACAGAAAATTAAATTTACTAGATCTTATGTTGTCAACATAGCTTTATCTTTATTAACCATACTTGTAAAACCTGTTATATTAACAGTAACCAATGACTCGAATCTACAAGACTGTGGTACAGATAGTTGAATCATTATCATTTTGAGTGCCTTGTCAAACACTTGGCCAGTTTTGACTAATTACTGCATTTAAAATAGAAAATGCTGGACCAGTGTATATCACTAGAACCTTTGGAATAGTATAGCATTTATCTACCAGTCATTGTTATTGAAGGAGAAGGTAGAATGGACCATGATAAATAGTATTAAATTATTAATATATTATAACACCAAACAAAAACATTTATCTACCAGTCATTGTTATTGAAGGAGAAGGTAGAATGGACCATGATAAATAGTATTAAATTATTAATATATTATAACACCAAACAAAAACATTTATCTACCAGTCATTGTTATTGAAGGAGAAGGTAGAATGGACCATGATAAATAGTATTAAATTATTAATATATTATAACACCAAACAAAAACATTTATCTACCAGTCATTGTTATTGAAGGAGAAGGTAGAATGGACCATGGTAAATAGCATTAAATTATTAATATATTATAACACCAAACAAAAACATTTATCTACCAGTCATTGTTATTGAAGGAGAAGGTAGAATGGACCATGATAAATAGTATTAAATTATAATATATTATAACACCAAACAAAAACATTTATCTACCAGTCATTGTTATTGAAGGAGAAGGTAGAATGGACCATGATAAATAGTATTAAATTATTAATATATTATAACACCAAACAAAAACATTTATCTACCAGTCATTGTTATTGAAGGAGAAGGTAGAATGGACCATGATAAATAGTATTAAATTATTAATATATTATAACACCAAACAAAAACATTTATCTACCAGTCATTGTTATTGAAGGAGAAGGTAGAATGGACCATGATAAATAGTATTAAATTATTAATATATTATAACACCAAACAAAAACATTTATTTACCAGTTTACAATACTCACTTCATTTGATTAAGATACTAACATAACATAATACCAGACAACAAAAATACCAATTTACAATCTTTACCTAAGTTAATTAAGTCGCTAACATAACATAACACCAAACAAAAACATATAAGTAGCAGTTTACCATCCTTACCTTAGTTAATTAAGCTATTAACAAATATAACACCAAACAAAAATATTTATCTAAGTTAATAGTGTTACTAAAAAAGCATAACACCAAAAAACTTTTAAGTACCAGTTTACAATCCTTACCTAAGTTAATTAAGCTACTACATAACATAACACCAAATAAAAAAGTATCAGTTTACAATTCTTAACTAAGTTAATTAAATTACAAACATAACATAAGACCAAACAAAAACATTTAAGTTCCAGTTTAGATTCCTTACCTCAGTTAATTAAGCTACTAAAATAACATAACACCGAAAAGAAACATTTACGTACCAGTTTACTGTCCTTACCTGAGTTAATTACGTTACAAATATAACATAGTACCAAAAAAAATATTATGTATCAAATTGTAAGCCTTACTTTTCTTAATTAAGTTACTAACATAACATAATATGAAACAAAATATTTTTCGACCAGTTTACAATCCTTAACTAAAGTAAATAAGTAACTAACATAACACCAAACACAGACATTGAAGTACCAGTTTACAGTCCTAACCTTAATTAATTAAGTTACTAAAATAACATAATACCAAACAAAAACATATAAGTATCAGTTTACAATCCTTATATTAGTTAATTAATCATGGTATTATAACATTATAGCAAACAAACATTTAAGTACTAGTTAACAATACTAACCTTGTTTAATTAAGTTACTAACATAACATCACACCAAACAAAACCATTTATGTACCACTCTACACTCCTTACCTAATCTAAGGAAGTTACTAACATAACACTAAACAAGAACATTTAACTACCAGTTAAAATTTTTTACCTTAGTTAATTAAGTTACTAGCATAACATAATACCGAAAAAAACATTTAAGTATCAGTTTACAATCCTTACCTTACATAATTAAGTTACTGACATAATGTAATGCAAAAGTCAGTAAAAGAAACAAGTGATTTTAATCTTATAATCAATGCACATTTCAGTTGGTCCACGCCTACAGTATTTGACAGTTGTGAAGACATATAATTAATGAAGTTCTCTTTACTCTCAGTATAGGTAAACACTACTGACGAAACACGTATTTCGTAAAGAAGTTAAAGCAGGTTACCATTTTTTGGATTTTTAAATTTAAATATTTTGGTGTGTAGACTCTGTTTACTCTAATGTCGATTGTTTTTCAGTCTGTATTATCAAAACTGAATCGCAGTGCGTAGAAGTGATATATATGATCAATCATATGTCCAGCTGGGACTTTTTAAATAGTGATAAGAGAGGAGAAGATTATGAATGGTTTTCTGTCAGTTACTCTACACACGTCATGGTTTAACTCGAATTTGTTGATTCTAATAAACTTTCTGAAGGTTTGTGAAATCACAATAACATGTACCACAAATGGATTTTGTTTAACAATCAGAAAACCAACTTATTTACTTTTATCAATACCTTAGACAAAATGTCTTTAGTGTTCCTTCAATAACAAGTCTACTATTTATTTTGGTTTTACCATCATGTATTAGAAATCCCTTGACGAACCCTATTATAAACTATTATTATAGTTCATAACGTCTTAAAATGTTAAATAAGACAGATTAGATTGTTATTCATGTATTTTTAAAATACTAAATAAGAGAGGCTGACCTTTAATATGAGACGCTAGCCTGTTAAAATTGTATGTAAATGAGGCAAACCTATTGTTGATACACCGCTGTATAAAATACCTACAACTGTTTTTGTCATTGGAGCTTGTTTGAAACAACTGTTTACTTTGTTATAATTATTCAAACCATTCTTGGGAAATATCAGAGATCTGAAGTATATAATTCTCCACATTGTGTTCGGTGCCGCAGTTGTCGTCATTACTTTAGAATTTTCTTTCCGTAAGAAACTTTTTATCTTGAGTAATAGTAGAATAAATATCGACCTAAATTATCTTAATTTTATACACCTGGAGTATGACGCACATTAAAAGACGTTATGGTTTGTATGCTAATTTTAATTTGTTTTGTTATACCTAGCTGTTGTGTGCTTCATAATTTAAGAGTATTACGGTGATCTGTATATTTGGAGACGTATATAGAAACTTCAGTTAGCTAACACTTTGAAAATCAATTCTTCTGATCTATAAAAGTTAGTTCAGTAAGATAAGATTTATTACGTCATTTGATTGTCTTTGAAGATGCCACGGAACAAGGTGAAGAGTGTTTGTTATTTCTAAACGGTTCGTTGTCCATTCCATCTATAGGATAAGTTATAGACCAATTGACTTGCTGCTAAGTTGTTGGAAGTCATAAGGAGTGTAAAGGTAACATGTTTAATGTCTTTAATTTAACTTTCATACAACTCATCCTTCACTTCCGTTTTGGTTTGAAATTCCGTTGTGTTCGTAAGAAGTTAAATAATATTAAAACATCCAAACACTTCCCATTTCTCAACCCAAACGAGCCGTTTTTGCATATAAATTTCTCAACAAGTGGGTTTCTCGACATCACTGATTACTTCCCATTTCTATTAGACATTTAATGTGGTTGAATGCATAAAATGAAAACAGAATATGTAGATTCGATGACTGAATTTTATTTCGTGTTTTCCAAAAGTAATAAAAGATATATCAACATAAAACTATACATATGAGACATTAATATCTAGGTCAAACACTCTTTTATGTATGCGCCCGGTATGACCAAGCGTGTTAAAGCGTGCGACTCGTAATCTGAGGGTCGCGGGTTCGCATCCCGATCGCGCCAAACATACTCGCCCTTTCAGCCGTGGGGGCGTTATAATGTGACGGTCAATCCCACTATTCGTTGGTAAAAGAGTAGCCCAAGAGTTGGCGGTGGGTGGTGATAACTAGCTGCCTTGCCCTCTAGTCTCACACTGGTAAATTAGAAATGGATAGCACAGATAGCTCTCGAGTCGCTTTGTGCGAAATTCAAAAACAAATAAAACTTTTATGTATGATACACAAAACCTCTGATTGAAATGGGCATCCAAACTAAACAATAGCAAACTTCTCAAACAACGCCTATCTGTGTTCTCTACTAACGAAAACATCAGACTATTAAAACACAAAACAGTAAAAAAAGAGCGAGACAGAGAAACACAGTTAAGTTCGGAAGAGATTAGTCAATACAGACGCAGTGCATCTAAATAAGTGTTTACAAAAATACGGTATCCTAACATAATATTTACATATATCACCAATATTTAGCTTTTGAAATACATAGAACTCATAACAGATCATTGTGAAACAAATATCATCCACAGGTGGCGCAAAAGATGGTCCATACAGAAGAAATATTAACAGTTTGTTAAGATTGTAAATAATAGAAGATAGCCTGTTGTTAATGTATTGTTAAAAAGCTAAATACGAGATATTAGTCTGTTGGTAATATATCATTAGAAGTGTATATAAGAAATGTTAACTATTTATTAAGATTGAAAATAATAGAGACTAGCCTGTTGGTAATACACTGCTGGCTAAAATCTTAAGGCTAATGAACATAAAGAAAAATATGCATTTTGCGTTGTTATATTCTATCACTTATTTGAGTAGAGCTTTGAAAGATGACGATAAGAAAAGGGAAAATAAAAACAAAAACTCTGTTAGCATTTAATATGGAAAATGTGAACACTATGAAATTAGCCTAAATACTAGCTGATCAAAAGTTTAAGACTACACTGAAACGAAGGGTCAATCGGTAAACACGTAACGAAATTTTGTCAATTGTGTTCAAGCATTGGCGTTGTCAACATCTTTTGCGTTACATTGGATAAAAATATGGCAAAGGCTAAAGAGTTGACAGAGTTTAAACGTGGTCAAATTGTCGAGCTGCAAAAGCAAAATATCTCTCAACGTGCCATCGCTGATGAGATTGGGCGTACAAAAACTGCTGTTGCAAGTTTCTTAAAAGACCATGAGGTATACGGAACGAGAATTTCAAGTGGTCGACCCAGGAAAAGTTTGCCGGCGTTGAGCAGGAGGATTCGACGGGTTGTCCTGCAAGACACCAGCCGATCGTCGAACCAGATTAAGGCCCTTACGAACACAGAATGCAGCTCAAGAATAATAATATGGCATCTACGAGAGAAAGACTTCAAAAACCGTAAACGTCTTCAAAGGACACGCCTCCTTCCATACCATGAAACAGCTCAGTTAAACTTAGTGAGAAGCACCAAAGATGGGACGTAGAAAAGTTGTAGAACATTTTGTTTTCTGATGAGAAAAAATTAACCTGAATGGTCCAGATGGCTTCCAACGTTACTGGCACGATAAGGATATCTCACCGGAGACATTATCTACACGACACAGTGAAGGAGGTTCCATCATGATCTGGGGCGCTTTCTCCTTCCATGGAACATTGGAGCTATAGGTTATACAGGGGAATCAAACAGTAGCTGGCTACATTGGCATGTTGGATAGAGCATCCGTATTGACTGAAGGCCATCGCTGGTGTGGAAATGACTGGATCTTTCAGCAGGACAACGCTGCAATCCACAATGCCCGCAGGACAAAGGACCTTTTAATGGCGAATAACGTGATTCTTTTGGACCATCCAGCGTGTTTGCCCGAACTGATACCCATTGAAAATGTTCAGGGTTGGATGGCAAGGGAAGTCTATAGAAATAGACGTCAATTCCAAACAGTGCATGATCTTCGTGAAGCCATCTTCACCACTTGGAATAACATTCCAGCCTAAACTAAACTAAACTACCGTGGCAGGGGTTCAGTTTAGAGAGAGAGAAATCAGAAGAGTTCTCTCTCCAACTGGGGTGTTCAGGAACTTTGTAGTTCCTCTTCGTCCCCTTTCGTGGATTGTTATTAAGATTAAGTGGTGGTTTTTTTTAAATTATTATTTTAATAGATTAATTATCGTTATTATTCTTGACTTTTTGGGTGGAGAATATCTCACTAAATGTTCTTTTGGGTGGAGGCAAAGGCAGCAGTGGAAAGAAAGGCCGGGACCTGTCCCGAAATGAAAAAGTTGGGCAGAGGTGAACATGAATGTAATTCATTCAAATTCAGATAAAATCAAACGGCCCGGTTCTGGGTCTGGCAAAAAGGTTGCCTAGGCTGGGATCTAGAAATCCAATGCCTGAAGAATTTGATGTTGGGGAAACGGGAGTGCCCCGAGAAAACCCACTTTCACACGACAGGCGCCGAAAGTTTGCCTGTCGTGTGCCCTGTACCTGAAAAAAAGGAAATTCATGTTAATAACATAGATTATATTTGTTTAGATTCTTTGTTGAGTGGATTGTGATTCTTGAAATATGTTGTAACATTCTAGCCAACCTACTGCAAACGCTTATATCGACCATGCTGAAGCGAATGTTTGCGGTTATTTGCAATGACGGCCGTGCAACTCATTACTGAGACCTCTTGTTGGGCATTTCCTACCCTGTTTAGAACTTCTTTTTGGCATGGTCTTAAACTTTTGACCAATTTAAAAATTGTTCAATTTTCTTTATTAAATGCTAAAAATCTTTTTTATTTTTATTTCTCCTTTTCTTATTTTCATCCTTCGAAGCTCTACTCAAATAAGTGGTTGAGTAAGGACGCAAAATGCATATTTTTACTTTATGTTAATTGGCCTTAAGATTTTGGCCAGCAGTGTATATCATTAGAGGTGTATGTAAGAAAGGTTAACTATTTGTTATGATTGTAAATAATAGACAGTAGCCTGTTGGTAATATATCATTAGAAGTGTATATGAGAAATATTAACTATTTGTTAAGATTATAAATAACAGACAATAGCCTATTAGTAATATATCATTAGAAGTGTATACAAGAAATGATAACTATTTGTTAGGATTGTAAATAATAGAAACTAGCCTGTTGGTCAGATATCATTAGAAGTGTATATAAGAAATGTTAATTATTTATTAATATTATAAATAATTGACACTATGCTTTTTGTAATATATCATTAAAAAGAACATAAGAAATGTTAACTATTTGTTAAGATTATAAATAATAGACACTAGGGTGTTGGTGAAATATCATTAAAAGTGTATTTAAGAAATGTTAACTATTTGTTAAGATTGTAAATCATAGAGACTAGGCTGTTGGTAATATGCCATCAGAAATGTATGTAAGAATTGTTAAATATTTGTTAAGGTTGCAAATAATATAGATTAGCCTTTTTGCAATATATAATTAGAAGTGTATATAAGAAATGTTAAGTATTTGTTAAAATTGTAAAAATTAAAAACTAGGCTGTTCGTAATATATCATCAGAAGTGTATATAGGAAATGTTAACTATTTGTTATGATTGTAAATAATAGAAACTAGCCTGTTGGTCAGATATCATTAGAAGTGTATATAAGAAATGCTAACTATTTATTAATATTATAAATAATTGACAATATGCTTTTTGTAATATATCATTAGAAATGAACATAAGAAATGTTAACTATTTGTTAAGATTCTAAGTAATAGAGACTAGCCTGTTAGTGATATATTATTAGAAATGTAAATAAGAACGATTAACGTTTTATTAATACTGTAAATGATAGACATTCGCCTGTGTGCAATATATCATTAGAAGCGTATATAAGAAATGTTGACTATCTATTAAGATTGTAAATATTACAAACTGTGTTACTTTAGTGAATTGTTAGTGTTTTTATGAAGACATTATAAAACTTAAGCTATGAAAAACTCACGTGTGATCAGTAAAGAGGTAGCAAGCTCGCCGTCATGCCCCCCGCTAGTACAGCGGTATATCTCCTGATTTACAACGCTAAAATCAAGGGTTCGATTCCCCTCGGTGGGCTTAGCAGAGAGCCCGCTGTGTCTTTGCTATAAGAAAACACACACACACACACAACTCGAAATTATTTCACTGATCATGAACACTCGCTAGATTATCAAAGAAATTCCAGATCATATAGGAAACTCAATATTGTTTATAAGTTTGTATGACCTTTATATGCGAATCACTATTTGTAATAACTCTTATTATAAATTGAATTGCAATTTCTATATTAAAATACGTTTGTGTTAATAAAGAAGATTGTGTCTCAATCTTATTGTCAAAAATAAAAAAACATCTGATAGATATCGACATTCAACTAGCTTCTAAATTTAAATTACCATTTAACTCATTTCAGGTTATTTCATATCGTTACACGTAGAATCATAAGTTGTTGTTCGTCCGGGATAAATTATAATATGTAACACTAGAAAACAGATGCCAATAAATATGTAGTGGTCAGGAAGTGAATGAAATATTATAGTTAGGATATATTGGTCAGAAATGAAATGAGATATTATGGTTTATGATTTAGTCATTAGGATTTGTTTGTTTGTTTTGGAATTTTCGCACAAAGCTACTCGAGGGCTATCTGTGCTAGCCGTCCCTAATTTAGCAGTGTAAGACTAGAGGGAAGGCAGCTAGTCATTACCACCCACCGCCAACTCTTGGGATACTCTTTTACCAAAGAATAGTGGGATTGACCGTCACATGATACGCCCCCACGGCTGGGAGGGCGAGCATGTTTAGCGCGACGCGGGCGCGAACCCCGGATTACGAGTCACACGCCTTACGCGCTTGGCCATGCCAGGCCCTTATCATTAGGAAGTAAATGATATTATATTTGAAATGTAGAGGTTAGAAAGTAAATGAGATATAATAGTTTTGGATATATTGGTTGGGAAGTAAATAAGATATAATAGTTTTGGATATATTGGTTGGGAAGTAAATAAAATATAGTTTACGATGTGGGGGTTATAAAATAAACAAGACAGTTTGTGGACGTGTATAAAGCAACTAAATCTAAGTTACAATTACGTATTACAGTTTTTAATTTTTTCCAGAACATAAAGTTTGAGATCTAGAAACTGTTTATCGCTTATAGTACAGAGATGAATGGACCATCGTATCAAGTAGAACTTGAGAGGGTAGAGCGAATAACTTTGAAAGTCTTTCAAATAACTCTAATAAAGTTTATCACTTACAAAAAACACAGTTAACAGCATTGTGTCTAACCGAGACTTGATTCATACGTTAATAGGGAATCCAACTTAAATATCAGGGTTAATAATTATTTCAATAAATAAGAAAATGAAGAAAAATAATCAAATGGAAATAAAATGAAAATATAAATAAATAATAATATAGAATAATTATCTACAAAACTTTTCTGCCTATATATCGTTATTGCGTATTATAATTTATCTCGAACGAGTCTCCCATTTATTATATTACGTATCTTAATATATCAGGATTTTATACATCCAGAAATTTTAATTTTCAATTTAGAAGTTAATTAAATATCAATGCGTATCAAATATGTGATATTTTCCAATATGATTGATACACATACTTTTCTTTCGAAACCCAAATATACTTTATTAAACAAACAACAATACAATGTATAATAACAGGTATTACAAATAGTTATTGAAAATTATTTATATACAACAATTTTATAAACTTACAAACTATATTTGTAAGTTTTCTATTTGTTTCGAAACTTTATATTTCACGACGTTTTACGAAGCCGAGTAAATTCTATGTTGATATTGCTACAACTCGTTTAATAGCTGACTTCACGCCATTCACAAGCTGACTTTACCCCAACAAAGTTGTATAATATCGTCGTATAAATTTTAATGTCGGAATTTACTGAAGTTATATGGTTTGTAATGTCAAAATCTATAAACATTTATCTAAAAATATCTAGAATTGTCCAATTAATAAGCGTTTATCACAATTATAGTTTCCAAGGCTTATAGTATACTCAGTATAGCGGATCAACACTATTATATATTTAATTGTGTCTACAGGTTTCAATTTGAAAACTTTAAAGCGACATTTTCGAAAGTTCACTTGTCAAAAATAATGAAGGAAAAGCTACGGCTTTCGTAAAACATAAAAAGTTCATTCTCGCACTCGAATAACTGCAATAACTTTAAGTAACAGTCGGGATACGACACATTAAAAATATAAGTTATACACATTGAAATAAAATACAGATATCAAAATAAACGTATAACAGTAAATCATTTACACTCCTCAACTAATTAGTTTAACCTCAAAGCAGGGTTTATATTTAATATTTAAATCACAATTGGTAATAGTTAAATCATGTGACAAGATAAATTACATAATCATTCCTAATAATGATATCTCAGCATAACCACTAGGAGAACATTTAATATCTGTACATAACCACTGGGACAACATTTAATATCTGTACATAACCACTGGGACAACATTTAATATCTGTACATAACCACTGGGACAATATTTAATATCTGTACATAACCACTAGCAGAGCATTCAATACCTGTACATAACAACAAGGACATTTAATATCTGTTCATAACTACTACAAGAACATTCGCAGTAGACCTAAATGATAGAATAATAAAATATCAAAGGTAAACAAAAATACAAGAAAACAAAAGTTGAATTTTATCTCTCACAGCAGAGACATTTAGTAAATCTTTTTACAATCGGCAGTAAAGAAAGAAACACAGATAACTAGTTATAATACACAGTAAACAATGAAAGAGATAACTACTTATAATACACAGTGAACAAAGAAACATAGTTAACTACTTATGATACTCTAAAAAAATGAAATATAAATAATATCTGCACATAAACACAAGGAGAACATTTAATATCTGAACATAACCACTAGTAGAATATTTAATATCTGTATATAACCACCAAAACAACATTTATGTGTTTTATACATATTGAATATCAACATGCTTTACCTAGATGCAGTTTAATATAACTACAAATTCACAGTAGACCTAACTTATAGAATAATAAAATATGAATGGTAAACAAAATCACAGCAAAAGAAAGGTTGAATTTTCTTTCCCACAGCAGAGAAAGTTACGAAATGTCTTTACAACTGAAGGTAAACAAAGAAACAGAGATAAGTACTTATAATACATAGGAAACAATGAAACATAGGCAACTACTTATAACATCCAGTGAACAATGAAACATAGATTACTACTGATAATACAAAGTAAACAATGAGCCGTAGATAACTACTTATAATAAATATTAAAGAACGAAACACAGATAACTACTTATAATACACAGTAAGTAATGAAAGATAGATAATTACATTTTATACACAGTAAATGAGCCGTAGACAATTACTTATGATACACATTAAAGAATGAAACACAGATAACTACTTATAATACAAATTAAACAAAGAAACGTAGATATCTACTAAAACACACAAAAACCGATGAAACAGTGATAACTACTTATAATACACACCAAACAATGAAACAGAAATAACTACTTATAATAAATATTATATAATAAAACACAGATCACTACTTATGCTACTCATTAAAGAATGAAACATAGAGAACTACTTATAACACACAGTAGAGAATGAAACATGGATAACTACCGATAGCACACGGAAACAATGAAACATAGATGACTACTTATAATAGAAACACAATGAAACAGAGATAACAAGTTATAGTACACAAGTTATAATAACTATATATAATACACAATAAGTAACGAAACAGACATAACCTCTTATAATACACAGTAAACAATGAAACGTAGATGACTACTTCCAATACGAAGTAAATACTGACACATAGGTAACTACTTAGAAAACACAGTAAACAATGCCATAAATAACTAGTTATAATACACGTTAAACAATAAAACATAGAGAACTAGTTGTAATACACAGTGAATGATGAAACATAGATTATTACTTATAAAATCCAGTAAACAATGAAACAGAGAAAACTACTTTTAATACAATTGAACAATGAAACATAGATTATTACTTATAAACCGAGTAAACAATGAAACAGAGATACGTACTTATAATACACAGTAAACATTGAAACATAGATAACAACTTATAATACCTTAAACAATGAAACAGATCTAACTGCTGACAATAAACATTAAACAAATAAACAAAGATAAGTACTTATAATAAAAATCAACAATGAGAGGTGAGTACTTACAATACACAGTTAATAATGAAACGTAGATAACTACTGACAATACACAATAAACAATGAAACAGCGATAAATACTGAAATATAAATTAAACAATGAAACATGGATAACTACTTATAATATTCAGTGAACAATGAACATAGATGACTATTAACAATACACAGTAAATGAGCCATAAATAGCTATTTATAATACACATAAAAGAATGAAACAGAGATAACTACTTATAATACACATTATTCAATGAAATGTAGATATGTACTTACAATACACAGTGAACAAGAAAAATTAGAATATTACATATAATTCACATAGATATCTACTTTTCTTTGTTTACTGTGTATTATAAGTAGATATCTACTAAAATACACAATAAACAATGAAAGAGAGATAACTACTTGTAATACACATTTAAAAATTAAACACAGGCACTACTTATAATATACATTAAAGAATGAAACATGGACAACTACTTGTAAAACACAGTAAACAACGAAACAAAAATTACTACTGTTAATACGCAGTAAACAATGAAACGTAGATGACTACTTACAATACACAGTTAATAATGAAACGTAGATAACTACTGACAATACACAGTAAACAATGAAATATACATAAATAATTATAAAACACGGTAAACAATGAAACATGAATTACTACTTATATTACACAGTAAATACTTAAACACATATCACCACCAACAATACTCATTGAAGAATGAAACACAGATAACTACTTATAATAGAACTAAACAATGAAACATAGATAATCACTTATAATACACAGTAAGCAATGAAACATAGATAACTACTTATAATAGAACTAAACAATGAAACATAGATAATCACTTATAATACACAGTATGCAATGAAACATAGATAACTACTTATAATACACATTAAAATATGAAAGAGAGATAACTACTGATAATACATACTAAACAATGAAACGTAGATAACAACTTACTATACACAGTATATAATGAAACATAGATAACTACTGACAATACACAGTAAACAATGAAACAGCGATAAATACTGAAATATAAATTAAACAATGAAACATAGATAACTACTGACAATACACAATAAATAATGAAACAGCGATAAATACTGAAACATAAATTAAACAATGAAGCATAGATAACTACTTATAATATTCAGTGAACAATGAACATAGATGACTATTAACAATACACAGTAAATGAGCCATAAATAGCTATTTATAATACACATAAAAGAATGAAACAGAGATAACTACTTATAATACATATTAATCAATGAAATGTAGATATGTACTTACAATACACAGTGAACAATGAAACAGTTAACTACGTACTTATAATACACGTTAAAGAAAGAAACGTGGATATCTACTAAAATACACAACAAACAATGAAAGAGAGATAACTACTTATAACACACATTAAATAATTAAACCAAGATCACTATTTATAATAAACATTAAAAAATGAAACATGAATAACTACTTGTAAAACACATTAAACAACGAAACAGAGATTACTGCTGTTAATACGCAGTAAACAAAGAAACATAGATAACTACTTATAATACACAGTAAACAATAAAACAGATAATTACTTATAAACAATAAAACAGATAATTACTTATAATTCACAGCAAAGAATGAAATATAGATAACTACTTATAATACGTAGTATAGAAAGAAACAGAGATAACTACTTATTATACTCAGTTAACAATGAAACTTAAATAACTACTTATAATACACAGTAAACATACCATCTACATCTTCTTCATCTTATCCTAATCATCAATATAAGCAACTTTTCGGAAGATGTAAAATAGTGATGAGTTAGGACTTAATACAACGATCTTTAAAATTAAATATCATACAAAATATGACATATTCAGAATAAGAGTAATAAATACACTTCACAGAAGTGTAACTTATTTTTATTAATGTATATGTTTCAATCTATCTCTAAGTATAAATAAAATATACATCTACCTAAGTTATCCTAATTTTGAACACCTGAAGTATGACTCACATTAAGAGACGTTTGTATGTTAATTTTCTTTTGTTTTGTTATACGCAGTTATTGTATCCTTCGTTACTTAATAGTAGTACTGTTATCTGCGTATTTAGAGAAGTATATAGTTACCTGAGTTAGCTAACACTTTGAAAATTATTCCTGGTGATCTGTAAAAGTTCGTCCTGTAAAATTTATTACGTTATTTGAGTGTCTTTAAAGATACCACGGAAAACAGTGAGGGGTGTCTGTTGATACTAAACGGTTCGTTGTCCATTCCGTCTACAGGATAGTTTGTAGGCCCATTGGCTTGCTGCTAAGTTGTTGGACGTCATAAGAAGTGTAAAGGTAACGTGTTTAATGTCTTTAATTTAACTTTCATACCGTCCGTCCTTCACTTCCGTTTTGGTTGGAAATTCTCTTGTGTTAGTAAGAAGTTAAATGACATTACAAAATCGATACACTTCCCAGTTCAATTAGACATTTTAATAATTGGTAGATTCAATGACTAAATATTATTTCGAGTTTACCAAAATTAATAAAAGATATATAAATATAAAACTATAAATATGAGACACTATATATATATATATACACACACACAGATATATATACAAGACAAACATTTAATATTAAAATTTTTCTTCCAAGTAAAGCGAAGAAAACAACTATGACGTCACTCAAGTTATTAATATGACAGGATATTTCTGAGATATCAAAACTTTAGTTTGAATATATGTCCTCAGCGAATTACCGGTATTTTGAAGGTCAAATAAAGGATTCTATATCCGTGGTGGCCGCGGTACAAATACTTCATTGTTTAGCTGTTTCTTAAGTACAAATAGTACAGAATTAAATCACTGATGACATCATTACTGATTTATTAAGGTAATGCATACTACATTATCTGTATACTATAGTTATATTTGATTCATAGATTAAAAACATATTTCATTTACACATAGCTGTTGATATGCATTGATATATCTCATTCACAGAAATCTGTTGATATACAGATATATCTTATTACATATAGCTGTTGGCATACATTTATATCTCTTATCCCAGAAATATGTTGATATGTATAGATATATCTAATCACAGAGAGCTGTAGACATACAGGTATATCTTATTACATATAGCTGTTGGTGTACATTAATATATCTCATCCACAGAAAGCACTTAATATATGTAGATATATCTCACCCAGAGATAGCTGTTGATATACAGGTATATATCTAATCACAGAAATATGTTTATATACATAAAAAATGTTACACTAAAGAAAGTAATTGATATATATAGTTATATCCAATTTACAGATAGTTGTTGATATACATAAATATATCTCCTCCATAAACATGTGTTTGATATACTTAAATACATCCCAACACAGCTAGGTGATTGAGTTGTACGATCCCATATTACCGTCCTGTATACAACGTAAAAACAAAAAATAATATTATACCATAACACATCAGTTATAACTTATATACAATAATTTAGTAAAGTATACAATAAAAACAATCTTTTTGAGGAGTTAGGCACACATAGGAATTGTTTCTCCAATTTAACTTCAAACTTTGTATGCCACAATTCAGCTTCAGGTTTTATATTCCAAGTTGGAACTGATTCTAGATGTATAGTTACAAAAGTTCACTTTCCCAATATCAACAGCAACAAAGTTTTTCGATATTTTCAAAAATACTTCGGAACTTTTTTCCGTTTGTTGAATTTATTCTTTTAAAACCTAGTTCCATGTTTTATAACAGTTGTTTATTATTGGATTTATTCTGTTAATAATTTATATCATACTCACTGTCAATATCCACTCTTATAGAAAACAAAAGGTAAGGATCTATTGAATCCTATTGTGGCTAAAACAAATAAAAAAAATTATCTTATTCCAGCAATGAAATTAAACCACTTTATTTTAATCTATACATCTCCAGATTTTAATAATTCTCACTAAAGCTCCTTCTAAAAACTGTGTGATAAAAGTAAATTATCATTAACACTAACTATATACTACCAAATATTCAAATATGACCGAAGGAAAATTACATAAACGATAAAACACTGTAAATTATAGAGCGAAAGAAAACAATAACAAAAAACATAAATTACTATACTGCCGTTAGAAAGTAAGTCATTAGTCCTAACAGTAGTCATCAAGTATGAAATAAACCGTTGTAACTGCGTGTCAATAGTCATTGTTTACTCTGTCAATACAACGTACTGTACACTGATAAATCAAATAGTTAAATTATTGTTAATGAATCAACATTATTATAGTATATTTCCGTTAGTGAGAGTTTTTGTTCAACAGTTAAGTGTAATATAATATCACATATTTTTATGTTATTTCTATATTTCAGATATGGGAATCCAGGCTACAAGAACAAGAGAGACCTTTGGATTGACAATAGAGTCCACTCCTTCTATAACACGTAGTAAAGTAAAAATATATTGGAGAGAGCTTCTCCGCTGCCCGGGGCTAGGAATTATTTTAACTCTCATTTCCAGTTTTTGTATCATCACGTGCGCCATGTGTATTAAACTTTTACCCTGCATGAACCCTCTACAAATGGTACTTTATATGAGTCTGTTTCAAACAGCTGTTTTCGCTGTTATAATTATTCAAAGCCGTGATCCAGTTTTGGGAGATATCAGAGAACTGAAGTATCTAATTCTTCATATTGTTAGTGGTGTCATTGCTACAAACTCAGGTTACTACGCTGCTCAGAAAATTCCTCTACTAGATTCCACAACAATTGTGTTCAGTGCCCCAGTTTTTGTCATTATTTTAGAACGTTTGTTTTTGAAACAACGCATCGAACCTCTTATTATTCTAACTGTCGTTATCACCTTAGCAGGTGTCTGTCTTATCTCAAAACCATTCACTAACTTTAGTAACTATGACGAAAGTGAAACCTTCACAGACCATATGGCTGGATACATTTTCGCTTTTGTTGCCTGCTTTACATTAGCAGTATATTTCGTCAGTGTACAGAAAATAAAATGTACTAGATCTTCAGTTGTCAGCATTGGTTTGACTCTAATAACTGTTCCTGTAAACTCTGTAATATTAACAGTCACCAATAACTGGTTTCTACATGAATGTGGAAAAGATGGTTGATACATTGTTATGTCGAGTGTCTTGGCAACACTTGGTCAGTTTCTATTAATTAGTGCATTAAAGATAGAAAAAGCTGGACCAGTGTCCATTGCTAGGACATTTGATATAGTCATAGCGTTTATTTACCAATCATTCTTATTGGAGGAGGAGGTACAGTGGACCAGTGTACTGGGGTCAGTTCTTGTTTCTACAAGTGTTAGTTTAATCAGCTGGAAGAAGTGTAAGACCGAGAATTAAATTTCTGAAAAGTTACAGATGATGGGCGATGACAGAAGTGTTGATTATTTCCTTGATAAATCTTAAGCTACAAATCGAAAAATGTTTATAGTTATAGTTGAGGTTAATGATTTTAATATCGTCCTTCAGAACGAGTGGAATATTTATTTATTTAATATTCTATCGGGATATGAAACAATCATTATTTTTACTAACGTCTGTTTTCATCAATTACTATAATTTAGTATTTATGGTTCACTAGAATATTTATTCATTTAATAACCCGTATGATGGTTGGGCTCAAAGCAATGTAAATTTTATTAATATCTCTTTTAATGACTTATATTAAATAAGATATATATTTTTTATTGTACTTTAAGGTGGGCAGGTTTCATACAAGTCCTATTTTATTATTGTGGGTTTTATTCAGTTATTATAAGTTTATAATTCAGATTCAGAGAGATATGTATTTTATAATATCCTGTTTTGAGGCTAGGATTTAAAAATGGAGTTCTGGATGACTGTTTTAATCTATTTTAAAATTTTATATCTTAGACACACCATTATATTTATTATCTTATATCTATGATATTATAATAGTATAATATCTATGATAGTACATTGTATAATAGTAAAATATGTATGAGAGTATAATAATGTAATATTTATGACGTAATAATAGTATAATATCTATGATAGTATAATAGCTGAATTTGAGAGAAAAGAGGTTTAGTGAACGAGTTCTTATAATTTCGTACATTAACCTTAGTAGTATATTGAATCATTAAGATAGATCGGTTTGGAACAAGAAGTATTTTTCTACTGACGTGTTTTATTAGAGAATATAATTTCATGCATGAGGTGAAGTTGGATATATGTTTATTTATTCTCATATATAGTAGCTGGGTTTCTTAAACAGCATATTTTGTTAATATTTAATCACAGATTAAGAAACCTTTACCCAAATATCATTTTTATCAAACTAAACCACGGTGCAGGATGTTACAAATTCATGACTGAAGCATTAATGTATAAATACAAACTAAACAGACATTATCTATTGGTCCTCGAGCTATATAAACCTTCTATAAAATATACTTTATATAATGAAATTTTACATATTCAGATTTTACATTTGTATGACCAGAGAAAAACATGAGTGTGGATTTGTAAAGTGAGTTCAAATGTAAAAATCAGTTCGCGATCTTAACTGTGTTTAACTAGTACATATAGATGTAAAAATCAGTTCGCGATCTTAACTGTGTTTAACTAGTACATATAGATGTAAAAATCAGTTCGCGATCTTAACTGTGTTTAACTAGTACATATAGAATCTGATTCTCTCGAGATTCTGCGATAGTGCATGTGAGAAACTGAGATTTGAAATTTTCATTTACAATGTTACAAATGTTTATGTTATCTTTTGAACTAATTTTCAACTCTCAACTTTACTTTCACACCAACTCGAAGTCACTATCTAGCAACCAACCTGAAGTTTATGGACGTTACCCATTATATGTTAAATAACCATGATTTTGCTGCCTTATGAAATACATTGTTTTTTACTTAATGATATTGTGTATATTGTTTTCTACAATAGATTCATACACATTTTTATTGTAACACTTCCTTTATATTTGTAATTATATAGTCAAGTTTTTATTTTATGAATCTATTACAAACAGTTGAACAATTTCTGTGTATTCCTAACACTGAACCATACATATTTAATCTTTCTTCTATGTTGTTATACAGCTTAAAGTAAGCTGTTGTCCTACATCTTTATATAAAAACTTTAAAGCTGAATTGTTTTATATAAAACACACTGTACAAATAATATACTTTATATTTTAGTTCATAAACACAAATTCCCCTTCACTTTCTCATGGTAATCTATCATTAGAAATATATGATTGATTGTTTTGTACATAATTAATATATTACTAAATAATTTACTGGATTATCTTGTAATTAACACTTTGCATACAGTTGCTATATTACTAAACTATTTACGATATTATATTATAATTAATTTGCACTCAATTAACATATTTCATATTTTATTTTATAATAATTAATTCTTAAATTAAAATCCTTACCTAAGATAATTAAGTTACCAACATAACATAGCATCAAACAAAAACATTTAAGTACCAGTTTACACTATTTACATAATTTAATAAAGTTACTAACATAAAACTAAACAAAAACATATAACCACCATTTTACAATCCTTACCTAAACTCATTAGGATACATCATAACGTAATACCAAACAAAAACATTCAATTACCAGTTTAAATCCTTACCTGAGTTAATTAAGTTACTAATATAATAGCAAAGAAAGATATTTAACTACAAGTTTACAATACCTACCTAAGTTAATAAAGTTGCTAATATAACAGAATACCAAACAAAAAACATTTAAGTACCAGTTTACCGTCCTTATCTAAGCTGAGTAAGCTTATAACACAACATAACACCGAACAAAAACATTTAAGTACAAGTTCTCAATCTTTATCTAAGTTAAATAAGTTATTAACATAACATCACACCAAATACAAACATTTACATACCAGTTTACCATGGTTTCCTAAGTTAATTAAGTTACAAACATAACATAGCATCAAAAAAATGTACCAGTTTACATTTCTTACCTAATTTAAAAAAGTTACTAACATAAAACCAAATAAAACATATAACCACCAGTTTACAACCCTTATCTAAACTCATTAGGATGCAATACAACATAACACTAAACAAAACAAACAAGCACCTGTTTAAAATCCTTACTTGAGTTAATTAAGTTACTAATATAATAGCAAAGAAAGATATTTAAGTACCAGTTTACAATACTTACCTAAGTTAATAAAGTTACTAATATAACAGAATACCAAACAAAAAAACATTTAAGTACCAGTTTACAATCCTTACCTATGTTATTTCAGTTACTAACATAACATCACAAAATAAAAACATTTAAGTATCATATTCCAGTCCTTACCTAAGTTAATTAAGTTACTAACATAACACCAAACAAAAACATTGAATTACCACTTTAAAATTCTAATATATATAAATTAAGTTACAAACATAACAGAAGACGAAACAAAAACATTTAAATTCTAGTTTACCATCGTTAACTAAATTAATTGTTACCAGCATAATGTAATAACAAAAAAAATTGAGTACCAGTTTACAATCCTTACCTACGATAATTAAGTTATTAGCATAACAAAATTCCAAACAAAATCATTTAAGTACCAGTTTACAATCGCTAACAAAATTAATTGTTACTGACATAACATAATACCAAACAAAAACATTTAAGTACCAGCTTACAATCCTTACCTAAGTTAATTAAGTTACTAATATAATACCGAAGAAAAATATTTAAGTACCAGTTTCAAATCCTTACCTAAGTTAATTAAGTTACTAATATAATAGCAAAGAACGATATTTAAGTACCAGTTTCAATACTTACCTAAGTTAATAAAGTTGCTAACAAAACAGAATACCAAACAAAAAACATTTAGCTGCCAGTTTACAATCCATACATAAGTTAAGATACTAACGTAACGTAAAACCAAACAAAAAGATTTAGGTACCACTTTACTATTCTTACATAAGTTAATTAAGTAACTAACATAACATATCACCAAACAAAAACATTTAAGTACCAGTTTACTGGCTCGGTATGGCCAAGCGCGTAAGGCGCGCGAATCGTACTCCGAGGGTCGCGGGTTCGCGCCCGCGTTGCGCCAAACATGCTCGCCCTCCCAGCCGTGAGGGCGTTATAATGTGACGGTTAATCCCACTATTCGTTGGTAAAAGAGTAGCCCAAGAGTTGGCGGTGGGTGGTGATGACTAGCTGCCTTCCCTCTAGTCTTACACTGCTAAATTAGGGACGGCTAGCACAGATAGCCCTCGAGTAGCTTTGTGCGAAATTCCAAAACAAACAAACAAACCAGTTTACAATCCTTATTCAAGTTAATTAAATTACTAACATAATACTAAAGAAAAACATTTAAGTACCTGTTTACAATCTTTACCTAAGTCAATTATGTTATTAACATAACAAAACACCAAACAAAAAATTTGAGTACTAGTTTACAATCATTAGTTAAATTAACTCTTGCTAGCATAACATTATAAATACAAAAACATTTGAGTACAAGTTTACAATTCTTACATAAGTCAATTAAATTACTATAATAATAAAATACCAAACAAAAACATTTAAGGACCAGTTTACAATCGTTTTTTACCTTAATTAAGTTACTAAGATAACAGAACACAAAATAGAAACATTTAAGTATCAGATTCCAGTCCTCACCTAAGTTAATTAAGTTAGTAACATTACATAACATCAAACAAAATCAATGAAGTACCACTTTACAATCCTTATCTATATCAAATAAGTTACTAACATAACAGAAGACCAAACAAAAAAGTTCCAGTTTACCATCGTTAATTAAATTAATTATTACCAGCATAACATAATAAAAACAAAAACATTTGAGTACCAGTTTATTATTCTTACCTAAGTCAATGAAGAAACTAATATAACAAAATACCAAACGAAAACATTTAATTACCATTTTACAATCCTTATTTAAGTTTATTAAGTTACTGACGTATCAGAAGACAAAACAAAATCATTTAAGTACCAGTTTACAATCTTTAACAAAATTAATTGTTACTAACATAACATAATACCAAACAAAAACATTTAAGTACCAGTTTACAAACCTTACCTAAGTCAATTAAGTTACTAACATAATACAAAATAAAAATATTTATGTACCTGTTTAGAATCCTTAGTTTTGTTAATTAAGTTACTAGCATAACGTAACACCAAACAAAAGTATTTAAGTACTAGTTTACCATCCTTACCTTAAGTTACTAGCATAACATAATACCAAACAAAAACAATGAAGTACCACTTTATAATCCTTATCTATATAAATTAAGTTACTAAGATAACAGAAGACCAAACAAAAAACCTTTAAGTTCAAGTTTACCATCGTTAACTAAATTAATTGTTACTAACTTAACATAATATCAAACAAAAACATTTAAGTACCAGTTTACAATCCTCACCAAAATCAACTGAGTTACTAACATAACATGATATCAAACAAAAACATTTAAGTTCCAGTTTACAATCCTTACCTAAGTTAATTAAGTTACTAACTTAACATAACACCGAACAAAAACCTTTAATAACCAGTTTTTAATCTTTACCTATTTTAGATAAGTTACTAACATAACATAATACCAAATAAAAAACATCTAAGTACCAGTTAACAATCTTTACTTAAGTTAATTAATCTACTAACTTAACATGAAACAAAAACATTTATGTACCAGTTTACTATCCTTACCTAAGTTATTTAAGTTACTAACATAACTTAATATCATAGAAAAACTTTTAAGGACCATGTTACAATTATTATTTTAGTTAATTAAGTTACTAACACGACACCAAACAACAACATTTAAGTACCAGTTCAGAATCCTCACCTAAGTTAATTAAGTTACTAAGATAACATAATATGGAAAACAATTTAAGTAGCAATTTACCATCCTTATCCGAGGTTACAATCCTCACCTAAGTTATTTGAATTACTAACATAACTTAACACAAATAAAAACATTTATGTACCAGTTTATTATCCTTACCTCAGTTAATTAAGTTACTAATATCACATAAGAGCAAAGAAAAATATTTACCTATTAGTTTACAATTTTTGCTTAAGTTAATTTTTTAGAAACACAATTATACCTCTTGAAGCTCTACCAACTTTATCAAACCCAATATTTTGTGTTTTACAATTTTCCTGTACATATATTGGATGTTTTCTGTAATATCCATCATCCTATATTTTATACAGTACTATTATATCATATATCTTGATAATGTTAAATTGTTAACATTGTCTATCCATTCCTTCAAGAAGTGTTATGTTTTTATGTATGGTTTTTCACATGAATATCCTTTTTGTTTTAATTTATGTAGTTCTCAACCTTTCGTTCCAGCATGATTTTGTGATCTAATAAAACTGGGAAGAAAAACTTTCATTAAATTGTTGATAAATGATTACCTTCATATTTTCCATTAGTTTCATATTTCATTTGATGTGCATTGTTATATGTAATTTTATTATCATGATATTTTAACCATAGACACAAAGTTTAAATTTGTTATATCACTCTTACATTGTAAAAGTGTCAACAGATGGCAGTAGTTTCTTATCTTACCATAGCATTATATTCAGAAAATCAAGTTTAGTGGTTTTTCAGTTGTTGGTGTTGTTTCACCTCAGTTATATTTCACACTCACGGTCGATATATATACACACAGATGTATTCTATCCGCAGATAACTGTTAATATACGTAAATATAACTGATCCATAAATAGCAGTTGATGTACATAGATATATCTCATCACAGCTGAACATATACTTGGTTAAATGTGAATCACAGATACGTGTTGATATACCCAGGTATATCTCATTACAGAAAGATGTGAATGTAAATATAACTCATCAGAGAAATACATTAATATACATACATATATCTTCTTCATAAATAGCTTTTTGATACACTTAGATATATATTACCTATACATACCTATTTATTCGAATAAATATATCACATCACAGGTAGGTGTTAATATATAAACTGTTATGATAACGTATTACTGTACTATATAATAAATAAAAACAAGAACATACAACCCTGCAGTTTCGTAGTTTTAAAGATATATTATATAACATAAAACATCAAATATTAACTTGCATACAATACTTTTCTAAAATGTACGATACAAACTGTTTTTCTGGAGAGGTAGTAGGCACACATATGAATTGTCTCTCCAATTCAACTTTAAACGTAGTAAAATCACCAACTGAAATTCCACCCAAATTAAACTATATATAACTTCTCAAACAACACCTGTTTGGCTCTGTTATCTATTAATGGAAACATCTGACTTTTAATATACAAAACAGTAAAAAAAAAAAGAGCAAATTAGTGAAACACATGTTAGGTTCATCAGTGATTAGTGAAACACAATTAGGTTCATCAGTGACTAGTGAAACACATGTTAGGTTTGTCAGTGATTAGCGAAACACAGTTAGGTTTGTCAGTGAGTAGTGAATACACATGTTAGGTTCGTCAGTGATTAGTGAAACACATGTTAGGTTCATCAGTGAATAGTGAAACACAGTTAGGTTCGTCAGTGAGTAGTGAAACACATGCAGCGCCTCTAAAGTAAGTTTATACAAATGTAGGGCATTGTAACAAAATATATATTACCTCCGATAGCTGTTGAAATATACAGATATACCTCAAACCAAATAGTCGTGATATCTATATTATCCTCATGTGGTTCACTGAAGTAGTTGACATATAAGTAGCAATATGAACAAGTTGTTAATAAGGACCTATAGATATCAAATTATAGCAGAGACAGATTGTACTATTCTTTTAAAATATAATAATGTTCATATTTTCAAATCCAGCGCAGATGCTATTCTAGCGGTTACTAAAAGCCAACAGTTAGTTTGTTGTTGATAAACTGTTAAAGATGGTAAATAAGAGGCTAGTCTGTCGTTAATATACTTTTCAGACTGTAAGTCAGAAATGTTAACTGGTTACTAAAATATCGGAAAAAATTGTTTTTAGTACACTGTAAAATATTTAATAAAATACGAAAAATCATTGTGAAATTAGTCTTTAGTCAATATACAATACAAAGGTACAATGTCTTTAAGCTTTCTATTGATTAGGTCACGTGTGCTATCTTTTCTGAAGGTTTCAATCCCCATCACACCAAACATGATTACCATTTCAGCCGTAGGAGCCTTATAATGAGCGTCATAGTAAGTTTTGCAACCCACAAGGCAGCATGGACAATAAGGTTTTCGTCTGATTTTCCTCTACGACTTCAAATTTGGACGAAAAGGTACCGAAACTACACAGAACATCAACCAGTGATTCGACCATAGCTCTGTTACGAAACTTACAGTTCAGCGTTGGTTACAAAGATTTCGACATGGAGATGAACATCTTGAAGACCAAAGGTCGTGAAAGGTAGCTATCCTTAGATGAAAACACACTGAAGGAAGCAATTGAGACAGACCCTCACACAACAGTACATGAGTTTGTAGAAAAGCTAGGCACAAGCAAATCAAACATTATCAACCACCTGAATGCAATTGGAAAGACGAAAAAGTTAGATATGTGGGTTCACATGACCTGACTGAAGATCAACAAAATTGGCGTTAAGAGACCTGTCAAGGATGAGGCTCCAAAAATTGAAGCTCCCTCTTAAAAACTGTGTGATAAATGTAAATTCTCACTAACACCGACTAACTTAAAATCAGGTGCTCGATTCATCTCGGTGGACTCAGCAGATAGCTCTATATGTCTTTGCTATAAGAAAATACACACACTCACACAGAGACTAACTACTACCAAACATTCAAACTGCTCTGAACAGTTAATAGTTTAGTATACTCTAGAAAAAAGACGTTCCTAAGGTCACACTATGACTGAATGAAAATTGTGTAAACAATTAAAATATTATAAGTTATATAACCAAACCAAACCATAACTCTAATATAATAACTCACGTTTTTATGTTATCTCTAAATTTTAGAAATATGTGCGTTTTTCTTAAAGTAAAGCCACATTAGGCTATCTGCTGAGTCCACCGAGGAGAATCAAACTCCTTATTTTAGTGTTGTAAATCCGTAGACTGACAGCTGTACTAGCGGAGGACATTTTAGAAATATAAGAAAACATATGTTTATTCTCCAAATTGAAATTACATAAGGTATGAACTCTGATGGTATTGGTGTAAATAAAGAGAGTTTGAAGACAAGAAAACAAAGCTGCCCTTACAAAAATCCAGTCGTCTACAATAAGACCTTAAACAATGTATACAAGTAGTGTTGGCATTACCAGGTTATAGGTCACAAAGAGATCAACAAAGAAGAACAAAAAGAGATCGTCTAGGTTACACTCTGGAAGAGGGGACTTCTACTTCCTTTTTAGTAGATTAACTTGTCTCCATAGTAATGTGTCACTAACTTGATACAACTGTCCTAGAGTCTCATCCAAATGTAAAGAAAAAGAATTTGGGTAGAATACTCCAAGAAGAAAACATAATCCAAATAGGGAATAAAAACATAAAAATATAGAAAGTTGTACCTGAAAAGGAAATTCACACAGAACAATATACAAATGTGATTTTGTACTCATCCACACATTGACTCCAAAAGACCACACTTAGTGAATTTTGTATCTATCTGTACATAAAAACAAGTTTTTAGAAGAAACAAATTCGAAATCAGCTATCTTTCAATTAAAACTGGAGAACATAACCATCTGAACACACTAGATTCTGGATATATATATATATATCATGTCATATCCATCAGGTGTATCAAACTTCTACACTGTACAGGTGGTATGTTATATTATCTTAAGCTCTTGCAATACTTACTATTCCATTACTTTATTCAAACACCGGAATCAACATATTTGAATAGAAAAAAAGCTCCACGTGATATTTAACACATTTTGTCTTCATATATAGACGGTATCTTTACAGCTACACAAGCAGTCATTTGGTAAGAGCTTTCACGAGCAATATCAACATCGTTCTAGGTAGTACTACACTAGGAAAACACGTGTTTATCGTAAAGAAAGATATTTTTCACGTGAAATTTAAATATTTGAATTTCACTTCATAAGATAAAAGAGATTGTGATATTAATTTTAATGGCATTATTAATATTTGAATTGTTTATGTCAATAATATTATTACCTGTTAAATAGTTGTTAATAGCATTATTAGCTGTTCAGTTGTTAATAACATTATTAGCTGTGAAGTTTAATATAAGTTTTAGTATTTCTGTTGTTAATGTTAATAACATTATTATCACTTCAGTTTTCCATGTTAATAACATTTGTAGCAATGGAGTTGTTGTAGGGAACTCATCGATATTTGAAGAATGGTAACTAAAGCTGTCAGAACAATGTATTATATAACTGGATCTACAGATTCACTATAAGATTATAGATGTCATCTAGTGAGGCCAATTTATTTATAGAATCTAGAGAAACAAACAACTGTTTTAATGATCTTTGTTCACAGTACAAGAAAGAGAAAGGAAGAGACAAGATAAAGAGTTGGACAGGTACATAACTGTAGAATCTGACGCTAAGACATGAAACAAGTAAACGTACCAATGTCGTAAACAGATATGTCATGCACTACAAGGGGTCATTAATAAATCTACTTTTTCCAAAGATAATTTTGGATAGAAGAGAAAAAGCGACATCAGCAGTTCGGCTATTGAATAAGAATGTCACTGCCAACTGTTGGATACAATAATAACAGTATTCTGTCTTCATTACTACTGTCAATAGAACATCAATAATAACAGTATTCTGTCTTCATTACTACTGTCAATAGAACATCAATAATAACAGTATTCTGTCTTCATTACTACTGTCAATAGAACATCAATAATAACAGTATTCTGTCTTCATTATTACTGTCAATAGAACATCAATAATAACAGTATTCTGTCTTCATTATTACTGTCAATAGAACATCAATAATAACAGTATTCTGTCTTCATTATTACTGTCAATAGAACATCAATAATAACAGTATTCTGTCTTCATTATTACTGTCAATAGAACATCAATAATAACAGTATTCTGTCTTCATTATTACTGTCAATAGAACATCAATAATAACAGTATTCTGTCTTCATTATTACTGTCAATAGAACATCAAAGAGTTCTGACAAACAAACAAAGTCATTTCATCATAAAGACAGTCAGTTACAGTAAGATCTTAAACAGCGTTATGACATTACTGTTACAGCACACCTGTAGACACAAGTTTCTGTCAGTATGAATTAAAGAAGGTTAACTTTGTATTTAAAGCTGAGCCACGCTAGGCTCTGGAATTGTCATTATTTTTGTAGGACTTTTGTCGTGTCTCAGTTATGATATGTTTCGCGGTGAGAACTTTATTAAAGGTTATATTTGTATTTGGAACAGTTCTAGCTCTTGTTATTACTATTTTATCCCAAAAGTCGGTACAAGCTACAAGTGATTCTAATCTTATTGTTAACACGTACATGTAGTCAATGCACGTTACTTGAACCGCGTGTACAATATTTACCAGTTGTGAAGACATACATAATTAATAAATTTCTCTTTACCATTGGTGTATGTAAACACTACAGATGAAAGACGTATTTCCTAAAGTAAGTCAAAGTTACCATTTTCAGGATTTTTAAATTCAAATATTTTGGTATATTGATGTTATTTATTTTAATGTCTAATTCGGCCAGTCTATTCCCAGCTTTATGTATATTTCCTTTATATGTTTTGTTACATATCATATTCATACCTTGTCCACCGTGATAGTTTTCTTTTTATTTCTGTTTTGATCTTGGTTTCTAACGACATGTTCTTAGAAAAGTGCAGTCATTAAGCCTAATTACAATCATAATAGTGCAATTATTAATGTCAATAACAGTTCTGATTGTAATTATTAGAGCCTTTTCATCACGTATATGTCTTACAGCTATTTCGAAGTTTTGATCAATCTATTTTGTTGAATATAAAACTGTTTAGGTTTTACCCAGAACAGATAATTAGTGCTTCTGTCACTGTTTCACACTTACTTTAGAAAAATTGTCGAAACTCGTTTTCAGTCTCCTTGAATACTTAACATTCACGTGAATGTATGTCGTAGTTTATTCCCCAATGATTATTTTAAGAACTGAATATTTTAGAAGTTCTATGTTTCATAATAACCCAGATGAGACATTTATTTTGCAAACGTCTAACGAAGTTCTACTTTTTATTAAAAATTCATATTTCGTGTATCACAATGAAGTACGTGATATGTTCAGATATAAAAAATCACAATATTTCTTATTAGAGATTGTTAGTCTGTACTAACAAAACTGAATCTCATTAAGTAGAGGTGATAGGGTCAATCAGATGTCCAGCTGGGACTTTTAATTAATAATAATGTAGGAGAGGATACTGAATGGTTTTCTGTAAGTTACTTTGCTCAAGTGATGGTTTAACTCATGTTTATTAGTTCTAATATGCTTGCTGAAGGAAGAGAAATAACTATAATATGTAGCTAAATTTCTTTTAAAAATATGAGATAGAAGGTCTTGAGTGTTGCTTCAATAACAAATGTGCTATTTATTTTCATTCTACCAATATGTTGTGTTAGAAATCCCTTGTCGAACCCTATTATAAACTACTGTCATAGTTCATAATGTTCTCAAAATATTAAGTAAGATAGGATAGCCAGTCCATGATCTATTGTTAAGATACTAAATCAAGAAGGTACCCTCTTGTCAATATGCTGTTAATTATCCTGATAAGAAGAGCTGACTTGTTGTTAATTTACTCTTAATTTACTAAATGACACAGGCTAGTTTATTGTTAATATGTTGCGATACTTCTTAATAGAACAGACTGACCTGTTGATAACATATTTTTAAAAACATATAACAGGAGAGGCTAGCCTGTATTTAATATATTGCTAAAATTGAAAGAAAAAGAGGTCAACCTCTTGCTAATATACTGTTAAAATCCTTAATACTTGAGGCTAGCATCTTGTTAATATAATATAGACAGGTAAATAAGTCACATTTTGCACTGATATATTTCTTTTCCTCTTACTATCTTATGAAACTTCATTATTATCACTTACTCAACTTATAGTTTACTTCCAATATAGTAAGCATGTGACATTATGTTTTGATAACCATGTTGTTCTTCAAACATTTAATCCAATATAACAACTCACGTCTTTATGTTTTATCCGTATTTCAGATATGGAGACACAGACTACAAGAACAAGAGAAACTTGGGGATCGATGTTAAATTCCACATCTTCTGTGGCAAGTAGTAAAGTAAAGATATATTGGAGAAAGTTCTTTCGCTGCCCAGGATTAGGAATTATTTTTGCTCTGTTGTCGGGTTTTTGTTTCGTCACTTCTAGCATGTGTGTTAAACTTTTACACTGTATGAACCCTGTACAACTGGTTTTTTAATCGAGTCTGTTTCAAACAGTTGTTTTCTGTGTTTTAATTATTCAAACCAGTCTTCCAGTTTTGGGTGATATCACAGAACTGAAGTATATAATTTTACACATTGTATTTGTCTTCGCTGCTACAAATTTAATTTACTATTCTCTTCGTCTGGTTTCTTTAGCAGATTCTATGACAATTGTCTTCACTGCTCCAATAATCGTAGTTTTATTAGAACGTTTCTTTTTGAAACGACGTATCGAACTTTTCATTGGCCTCACTGTCGTCATCACAATGGCAGGTGTCTCTCTTATCACAAAACCATTCACTACTTTCAATACCAATAACAACAGCCAAAGATCCATGGACCACGTAGTTGGATATACCTTGTCTCTTGCTGGCTGCTTTACATTGTCAGTATATTACGTCAGTTTACAGAAAATCACATTTACTAGATCTTCAGTTGTCAGCATTGGTTTGACTCTTATAACCGTTCTTGTAAACACTATTATATTAACATTCACCAATGATTGGTATCTACATGACTGTGGTAAACATGGTTGGGTTATTGTCATATCGAGTATCTTAGGAACACTTAACCAATTTCTAATTACTGTTGCACTAAAGATAGAAAGAGCTGGACCAGTGTCCATCGCTAGGAACGTCGATATAGTTATAGAGTTTATCTTCCAATCATTCTTATTGAAGGAGGAGGTACAGTGGACCAGTTTACTGGGGTCAGTTCTTGTATGTACAAGCGTCGGTTTAATCAGCTGGAAGAAGTGGAATACCGAGGCTTATACCTCTTAAAAATGATGGACGATGACAGAAGTGTTAATTATTTACTTCAATAATCATATTAAATTACTAATTAAACAATGTTTATTGTAATAATTGTGGTTAAATGATTGCGTGTGTCAGAGAGACAGAATATATATTTTATTAAATCTTTTTTTGAAACTTCATAAATCAGATTCAATAATATTTATTTTCTAACATCGTGTTTAGTGGCTGTATTTGAGTTAAAGGATATTTTATCACTATATAGATTTTAATAATAGGTAATAATTTCATAAGTCATATTGAATATAATTTGAATTTTCTACTATCTTATCTGGTGGTTGGGTTTGAAAGCTAGGATATTTTTAAGGTATGTATTAATTAGTGAAAATAATTTTGTGTTTTACATCAAGATCGATGTGTATTTCGTTATTTTGACATATCGTAGATTTGTTGTATGATCAAATATCAAACAGACGTTAACAAAATATTATTTTTATTAAACCAAATCTATTTACAGAAGGTTCTGAAATTTTTATGATTTTATCGTTGCAAATCCGAAAACTTACAGCTACCCCAGCGGGTAACACTTGTCTTTCTATATATGTGTGTAAAATAAACGAGATTGTAAAAATATGAGTATGTTATTTTTATTACATTTATCTACTTTTTCAACACACTCATTCCATCGGGAACGTTAGAACCTGGGAAGGAATACTTTGCCAAACTCTTGTCACGTATTTTACATATTCATAATAGGTAAAACAATGAAAATATCAATGGTTAACAAGCATTTGGAGGTTAAACCAAGTGCATTTGTGTCTGTTACCGTTTTGTGAGAACCAAAATGTTTAAACTGGAGCGATAATAGCAGAGAATTCAGAACCTTTTACCCAGTGAAAAATAATTGCTTCACTTCACTGTTCAGAAACTCTTCTTTCATAAAAGACTTTCACTAATTCTTATTTTAAAATCTAACTTGTGGCTGCAATATCTATATGTAACATAATGAACTACTATTTTCACTTATAAATAA